>NC_065507.1:24430049-24472136 GCF_006386435.1 Epinephelus moara
TATTCCCTGGTGCCTTAAATTGACAGAGATATTAAAATTCAAGAAAAGTACAGATAGTCCCAAAAAAGAATTGAGTACTGTAACAGAGTATTGTTACCTTGCATTAAATTATACCACTGTTTAAATAAAATATATCAATGAATATCATCTGAGAAGCAGTGACAAAACTTAAATTTCAAATTACTTATATGTCAAAAGGAAAGAAGATAAGAGGCAAATGGATTAGGACCAAGGACCGGACCTTGGGGATCACCATAAGACCGATTTTTAGTTGAGGAGGCATAATTGCCAACGGCAACTGACAAACTTCAGTCATCCGGAAAAAAGGTGGATCTCTGCAGGGATGACTCAAAGATACCTACGTTGGCGATCAGAATAATGTGGTCAACAAAAGCTTTATTTTAATAAGCAGGGACATACACAGATATCTGAGGGTTATCAATTACACAGAGCACACAAAGACCAACAAAGCTCATGAAATGATTAAACAGAGATATAGGCAAAATGTCTTGGGCACTGGAAGAAGTTTCAATGCATTAAATGTGTGTGCTAAGACCCCAAACATTTTTTCTGTGTGGGAACATCCTTCCTCTTGCCCCGCCTTGCTATTTTACAGAGAAAGAAAACATTGCGGCTCTATTCTTATTACACATGCTGCTCCAAAATGTATAAATACCAGTGCAAGCTCTGAATTTACATCAAAGTACATTTGATGCCACCCAGTGGTTAAGCTGTCTAAGGTAGTATGACTCCCACACAGAGCTGGCCAGAGCAGGGATGTGCACTTTTACAGCTGTTGCTGGTGGCATCGTTCTCTCAGGCTGAGGAGCTGGTGTGCAGGCGGAGAGGGGATCCTGAGAACCCCCAGTTATTTAAGAATGGGGAAATTATTTTGGGGGGAATCTTCTCTTTTCATGGCAGCTGGAAAGAAAGAAAGGACACCTACATGCACAAACCACCTCCACTGCAATGCATGGGGTAAATTTTACTGTAAAAATGTATTTTGATTTTTAATATCTAAGTAAAACAAAGTATTATAATAACAAATATTCCATTTTGTTTGTATTAATACCATGAACAACTTTAATTTGGCATGTAATTTATTCTATTTCAAGTATAATTTCAAAAATGTTAACTATAACTGTCTGCATGAAGTTTGAATTTCAGAGGTTTCCAGTATACCCAGGCTATGCTCTTTGCCATAGAGGAGATTAATAACAGTACAGACCTGCTGCCTGGAATCTCTCTGGGCTATCAGATCTATGATGCCTGTGCCTCAATTGCCAGAAGTGTGAGATTTACCCTGGCTTTGGCTAATGGTAATGAGGTTTTATTTGGACCATCCCAGACACCTTGTGCCAGACCAGCCCAAGTGCAGGCCATTATGGGAGAGGCCCCTTCCTCTCTTTGCATGGCTATGGCTACTGTCATCGGACCTTTTCATATCCCAATGGTGGATAAGACTCAGAAAAATTAATTTCTGTTTATAAAAAAACAAATATTGTAATTATTCCAGTTTGCCATTGCAAAATGAGTTTTAAAATACTTTTAGTTCACTCTATAAACACTTTAAATTTTACATCTTTATCTCTATCTTACCACTTCTTTTTTTCTTCTAGATCAGCCACTTTGCTACTTGTGCTTGTCTCAGTGATAAAACCAAGTACCCATCCTTCCTGAGGACAATACCCAGTGACTACTACCAGAGCAGAGCCCTGGCACAGTTGGTCAAGCACTTTGGTTGGACTTGGGTTGGGGCTGTGAGAACTAATGATGATTATGGGAACAAGGGCATGGCCACATTTACAGAAACCGCCCAGCAGCTGGGCATCTGTCTGGAGTACTCTGTGTCTTTCTTTAGAACAGATCCACCAGACAAAATACAAAAGATAGTTGACATTATCAAAGCTTCCACTTCCAAGGTGATTGTAGCTTTCCTCTCAAACCTGGATTTTGATATTCTAATACACGAGATGTCTCACCACAACTTGACTAGGTACCAGTGGGTCGGTAGTGAGGGCTGGATCTTTGATTCCCAAACTGCAGCCATGGATAAGCATCACATTCTGGATGGTGCCATAGGCCTGTCCATCCCCAAAGCACATGTCAGTGGCATGAGAGAGTTCATGTTGGATGTAAAGCCTCTCAATTCATCTGGTAATGAACTATTTACAGAGTTCTGGGAGACATTATTCAGCTGTAAGTTCAAGCAGTCAAAATTGTCCACAGAGAAACAGAGAGAATGTACTGGACATGAGGATCTGACTGGAGTGCAGAACAGCTTCACTGATATGTCGCTCATGCCTATCTTTAACAATGTCTATAAAGGAGTGTATGCTGTGGCCCACGCACTGCATAGCATGTTCAGCTGTAATAAATCATGTAACAAGATGCAGCTAGATCCATATACGGTGAGTTGAACAACAGACTTAAATTATAGCTTTTATATAAATTCATATTAACAGGGATACCATTTTAAACTCCAAACAAATATTTTTTGCAGTCTGTCAGTCATACTTTTGAGCCAATATGCCTACAAAATTGTGTCAGATAATGATCTACATTGATGCACATCTTTGCAGATTTTACATCACATGAAAAGGGTTCATTTCAAAACAAAGGAAGGAGAGGAAGTTTACTTTAATGAGAATGGAGACCCAGCAGCAAAGTATGAAATTATAAACTGGCAGCCAACAGAAAATGGCATTGTGGACTTTGTCACAATTGGTCTTTATGATGCATCTTTACCTGCAGACAAACAGCTGAATCTGCAAAATAAGTCTTTAATTTTGGCAAACAACTCACAACAGGTAAGCTATGATTTGATCACTGTCATGACTAGGTCCAGCCTATTTCATATTCATATTTTGCTATAACTTTATGTTATTAGATCATAATGTTCGAAATCATAATGTTCCAAAGTTAATAGTGAGGGCTTACAAAAACATCTTGTCAAAGTGAATGTCTGTATATTTTCTCATAATCAATTTGTGTTTGCAGGTGCCTGTGTCAGTTTGCAGTAAGAAGTGTCCTCCAGGAACTCGCAAGGTTCTCCAGAAAGGAAAGCCTGTCTGCTGCTATGACTGCTTAAGATGTGCAGAGGGAGAAATAAGCAACATTACAGGTGTTGCAAAATAATAATGTGTGCAAAAATTATAGAAAATGGCCTGTATGGGTCAGCTCACTCAAATTACAAAAAAAAAAAAAAAAGGCCCATAGTATCTTTGTCCTTTTCCTAGTGGTACCTGACCATGCAGATATTTTCAAGTTTAGAATGAATGAATATATATACATACATATATATATATATATATATATATACATATAGATAGATATGTATATATATATATAGATATATATATAGATATAATGCTCAGTTATTAAGAAGTAGAATATTAATGAAAAATACCTACTAACTACGATGCTTGAAATGAAACATCCAAATCATTAATGATGGTATCATGTAACTGTTGCAAGGTTATACATTTATTATCTGGTAATCATGTAGTGTTGTTCTTGCACGCGTAAAACAGATGGAACCTTAAGACAAAACCAAAGGCAAACGCACTCAGCAAGCCTCACAACTACTTTTATATTCTTTTTCAGATTCTATCACCTGTGTGCAATGCCACCCTGAGTTCTGGTCAAATGAAAGAAGAGATGCCTGTGTAAAGAAGGAGAAAGAGTTTCTGTCATATGAAGAGGTTATGGGAGCACTGCTCACTGCAGCGTCCTTGCTGGGAACATGCATCACTGCTGTTGTGGCATTCATTTTCTTCAGATACAGGAAAACTCCTATTGTTAGGGCCAACAACTCTGAGCTGAGCTTCCTGCTGCTCTTCTCCTTGACTCTGTGTTTCCTGTGTTCTCTGACCTTCATCGGCCGGCCCTCTGAGTGGTCCTGCATGCTGCGACACACAGCATTTGGCATCACCTTTGTCCTCTGTATCTCATGTGTTCTGGGGAAAACTATAGTGGTGTTAATGGC
This sequence comes from Epinephelus moara, assembly GCF_006386435.1. Classification (NCBI taxonomy): domain Eukaryota; kingdom Metazoa; phylum Chordata; class Actinopteri; order Perciformes; family Serranidae; genus Epinephelus; species Epinephelus moara. The sequence goes on from NC_065507.1 coordinate 24,434,038, forward strand.
CTTCAGGGCAACACTTCCTGGTAGTAATGTGATGAAATGGTTTGGGCCTGCACAGCAGAGGCTCAGTGTTCTGGTTTTCACTCTTATACAAGTTATCATATGTATCCTCTGGTTAACAATTTCACCTCCTTTTCCATTCAAGAACTTTAAACAGTTTAAGGACAGAATCATATTTGAGTGCGCTCTGGGTTCAGCTGTAGGCTTTTGGGCTGTTCTTGGGTATGTAGGTCTTCTGGCCATGTTATGTTTTATTCTTGCTTTTCTGGCCCGAAAACTCCCTGATAATTTCAATGAAGCCAAATTTATCACTTTTAGCATGCTGATATTCTGTGCAGTATGGATCACCTTTATTCCAGCATATGTCAGCTCCCCTGGGAAGTTCAGTGTTGCTGTGGAGATATTTGCTATTTTGGCCTCCAGTTTTGGACTGCTCATTTGTATTTTTGCTCCAAAATGTTATGTTATCTTACTGAAACCAGAGAAAAATACAAAAAAGAACATGATGGGGAAGAAAACACCACAATCCTTCTGAAAACTGAAAATTATATGATGGCAAAGACAACAAAGTGCTATTATTGTTAGTCCATAATAATTTGTTAATTAGAAAGTCGAATAGATATCCGTATTGAGTTGACTTAATTGAGGACTTGCATGGTATGGCTGTAGTACTTCCCCTGTGCGTATCATTTCATCTGCCACAAGGAATTCTGAGAAGGCAGCATTTAATATAACCAATGATACAGTTGCATTCAACAATATATAGTGTTAGGCCTATATATTTTAAATCATTTATGTGTATTATGCACTTTATTTCAGACTTTCAAATAAAGATACAAGTTTTTTTTCCCTCACAACTCCATTCTGTCTCTGTTACTGTGTTTTGGCGTTACATCCCACAATTTTACTGTTTTTTCTCACTGAGGCTCTGCCCTCTACTGGACTCCATGGGAAATAGCTCCTCAAATCATGAGCATGCATTTTCCTACTGAAATTTCCATCAAGACAGCGAGCTGAATTAGGATGTGCCATCCAGAATATGTGCAGACTCAATGGATGGAGGTGTCGTTTCATCATGGCCTTGGTGCAGACCATGCAAGTTTAGACCCCAGCAGTGGTGGGATCAGTTCAGACGCTTCGATGTAATTCTTGGTTGCCATGAGAGTGAGCAGGAAGTCAAGATTGATGACACTGACCCCCGCTTTGACTGCCATCACTCTGCTGCCACCTCCGGACCTTCGTTTGTAGATGATGACAACATCTAATTAGTTTCTGGTACATCAGCATTCTGCAGGAGTCCACTGTCTACATCTCTCTGCCGGAACTTGTTCCCCTCTCCTCTTTACCTCCCTGGCTTCCCATGATGTCTCATTGAATTTGACTGGAAGGGTTGTTTTCATATGACCTTCCATGCCTGCCCAGTGCCAAATCCACACACACACACACACACACACACACACACACACACAAAACCTGCCAGCTCCACCCTACCTCCAGTAAGGAGAAAGTAGGTGTAACCAATTTTAGTGATATAAAAGTGAGTTACAGTATAATAACACGTTGTACTAGTAATAAACCCAGGCAAGAATCAGAAGACACCAAATTCGTTAGGAGCCAATATGCTGAGCAGCAATAATGAGTCAGGCACAAGAATGAACGTTGAGTAGCCACTCTTGTATTTTTTACAGTGAATGAAGAAAATTGTGCAGTTTGTACAAGAATATTAAATAAAAACCCAAATGACAAGAAACAAAAAAAATGTGCACACAAATGAAATAAGAGTGTTCGTTGGGGCCCTTATAAAATAAGAAATTGTTGCAGGTGCACCTGTTTTTAAAGGTTCATGGAAGTGTAATGTGTATGTATCTGTGTATGTGCGAGTGTACGTGTATATCTCCTTCGCTGTGATCCTTCCTCAAAGTTCTTAGCTCGCCATCGGTCACGACCGGAATCTTGTCCTGGTCCTCGGATTTTCCCCGTCCTCTCAAAAAACCTGACCTATAAACAAGGTCATATCTATTACACTCTATTCTCAGATGCATCATTAAAGGTTTCAGTGTAAAGAATGCTAAATATTGCATCAAACCTCACACATAAATCTTCAATATAATCAAATCTCAAAGCTTCAGTTTTGTTGTACAACATTCAGTGTTCAAGACTAAACATTCAAGTACTCACATATTTAGCTGTTGATGTGAACAGTATTTAAATAATACTTATGGTAAGTAGCCATTAACATTCAAAATATCATATATCATAACCATATCAAAACATTATAACATGTACAAATAAAATCACAGTACACGAGTTTGTTTCAGAGGTATCAAAGAAGTGTGCTTAATTACTCCTACACTATAGGCCTACTAGTGAGAGAGAAACTGCACCAAAAATTACAATCCAGGTTACTTAAAACTCACAGTTGAAATTAATTAAATTCCTTCAATAATTTGCATACAAAATAAAATGTTATTTTACTCCCATCATATGATATATCGAATTACTTAAATTGGCAATAGGAAAACAAAACAGACTTCCCCTTTAAAATATACATCGGCATAAAATATTAAACACAATATACTCAGTATACACATGTAGGAAACATTGCACCATTATTTACCTCAGTTCACTTTAATACCACCCCTGCTTTCTTTAGCACACTGAGAAAGAGCAGAAAAATAGCATCAGAGCAGCTAAAGAGACACGTTTCTCACCGTTGCTCTGTGTTTCAAAGCCGAACACGTCGATGTCGGAGCTTGAAGCGGCTCCCAGATGGAAGGCATAGATATACGTAGATGCCGCATTCAACGGTGCTCCTCATTGGAGCGATACGTCAACGCGGCCGCCATCTTGCCCAGGTGGAGCCGCGCTGCCTAATGCATGTATGTCTATTGAGGCAGGAGATTATTTATGATTAAAATCATCATTACTCGCTGAATTCTCAACTGATTTTCATGCGGTTTGGTTTGTTACAATTGTCAGACATGTAGTTATGATACAGGATACTTGGTTAAATAAAAAATGCAGCTTTTCATACCAAAATATTTGATCTTATGTAGATAAAGTAACAGTAATAGTTCTACAACACATTTAAACTAAACTTTCCCCATGTAATAAATATTCTTTTTTCTTACTAGATGTACAATGCCCACCATGATGTCATTTAATTATTAATTTTGACTATAAATGTTTATTCACATTTCACACAATGTGCAAAAAATAGTGTATCAGCAGGGTTGTGCCGAGCTGCAGTGTAGATTCTGATTAACAAATGTTGGTTTTGTACAAGTGAAAATAAATGACTTAGAGCTGCATGTTTACACAAAATTTTGCTTTAATCTCATATGTATAACACCACAGTGCTCATGGGAGCCTGGACACAGAACTGTTTACATTATTAGGTCATATTTACAAAAAATACAGTGTACAGTAGCTAGTATTATTTTTAGGAGTCTGCCCAGTCCTGTCGAAGTCCTCAGGTCTGAAGTGACAGCTGCAGATGACTGAGGAGTCACTCGGGACAAAGTCCTTTCTCCTCACTGCTGCTACCCATGCCCGTCTCCTATCTGTGTTTTTTGGGAAACTACACACAAAATAAGTGTGTCAGAAAAACGCAGTTCCACATAATTTGTAGTTACAATTCAGGCCACAAGTTAACTACTAATGTTATGCTGCGTTATGTCACGTTGGTGCCATGAAACAGATAGTTGACAATTTGGAATAACACATACACCGACATAGCTGTTTGACAAAGCATCATAATTTTATAAGTAATATTATATAACGTTAAATGGTAACCTTTTTTCTTTAAGTTGTGTGACATAGCGTTAGCTTAATTTGGCATTAGGACCAGATCAGGACAGTTACTTTACTTGATTAACTTAAAAGAAGGATCACTTTTTGAGATATATATCTCTCATTAAACATGTTCGTAACAGTAAAATACTGTAAAACAACTTCTTACCTGTGGAATGTTATTCCCTTCTGCTTGGTTTTAACACTTCTTTCATTCGTACACCCAAATGCAGAGCAAAAATGTGGCATTTTTGCCGAGTCTGACATGGGTCTGAACTGGTCAGAGCACCTAGGCAAGATGGCGGCGGTATTGACGCATCCCACAAGCCAGGGTGCGGCATCTATGTATATATATCTATGGATGGAAGGTACGTGGTTAGCCTGTGAGACACCGAGCTAGCATTAGCATGGCGACGACGATAAGTGCTAACGAGCATCTTTTTATCCAATAAACAACTCGCCTTACCGACGTAACTCGTCTCCTTCGTGTAGTCACTTGGCTCCGAACTTCCAGCAGGTAAGTGTGCTCGCTTTCTCTTTCTCTTATCACCGTTTATCTCAGGATTTTTCTCCTCTTTTCTTTGTCCTCTTAGCAGAGGTTACTCCTTCACTCCCCTGGCTGAGATGAGAAAAGGCCGGAAAAACAACACGCCTGCACTTCACCTCCGAGCTGACAGGCTGAACGTGGCCTGCATAGCCCCTGATTGGCTGTTGAGGGCTAGGTACCCCCACGTGGGGTCATGTGAACTGAGCGGTGCATTCAAATGCAATAGAATATTTAACACTTTGCCAGTGTAAACAAATAAAATAAATAAAATAAATACTCTCTATCTAATTGTGTTTTTTTCTACCTGGGCTACATAGGCAAGGGGCTCACACTAGTGTAAGCAATCTTAGCTGGTGTCAATTCACAAACACCATGCTCAGGAGATGATATCAAAAAAGCACACTTCACCCAGTAGCCTATGGCTTAGCTTTGGTTAAAACATTTAACCCCCACTGTGGGCATCAGATTGGCGCCCAAACTCAACTTGCTTTTCAGGCTTCGATGTCAGTTTCTCCTTTTGACCACCACATGGGAGATGCGTGGAATATAAGGCACTTTGTCCATTGATGAACACTGTATCCTGGCATGATGACGTAACAAGACACACATCATCCGATATATAGTGGCATTAATTAATGGTAACAAAAACACGTGAATTTTTCCTCTCCCAATCTCTTTAAGAGATAAGGGGATTAAACTCACCACCCGCGTTCCTTCCCATGTTGGCCCTCTATGAGCCAACCTGCCGTCATTAAGAGTGTTGTGGTGGAGAGGGTCAAGACAGGATTTCACAGCTTTTTAGCTGCTGCTCGTGGTGATGCAACCGTGCATTAACAGAATGGATGGACAGGATGCTGAGAATGGGCTATTCTCTCCAGTTCTGCCATGTTCCTCCCCCGTTCATGGACATCAAGGAAGTGAATCTGTCCTTCCAGGAGGAGGTAGCTTACCTCTTAGCAGAGACTCAGGGCCTGTTACATAAACAGTCCTTGCTGACAACAAACAAAAGGTTTTTGCTCAGCGTACTTCCTGGTTCCTAAGAAGATGGGAGAATTTAGACCCATTTTGGATCTCATTCTGGATCATCCTTAACCAGTGCATTGTCTATAAGTCATTCCATATGCTATCCATCAAGTGGTTACTGAAACTAGTTCAACCAGGCAATTGGTTCAATGCTATCAATTAAAAAGACAATACTGCTGTGTTAAGGTGGCTCTGAAACACCGAAATGTATTGCATTTCACCTTCCAAGGAATAGCCTACAAGCACAACAGATTGCAGTTCAACTATTCCCTGGTGCCTTAAATTGACAGAGATATTAAAATTCAAGAAAAGTACAGATAGTCCCAAAAAAGAATTGAGTACTGTAACAGAGTATTGTTACCTTGCATTAAATTATACCACTGTTTAAATAAAATATATCAATGAATATCATCTGAGAAGCAGTGACAAAACTTAAATTTCAAATTACTTAATATGTCGAAAGGAAAGAAGATAAGAGGCAAATGGATTAGGACCAAGGACTGAACCTTGGGGATCACCATAAGACCAATTTTCAGTTGAGGAGGCATAATTGCCAATGGCAACTGACAAACTCCAATGACCCAGAAAAAAAGTGGATCTCTGCAGGACTGGCTCAAAGATACCTACGTTGGCAATCAGAATAATGTGGTCAACAAAAGCTTTATTTTAATAAGCAGGGACATACACAGATATCTGAGGGTTATCAATTACACAGAGCACACAAAGACCAACAAAACTCATGAAATGATTAAACAGAGATGTAGGTAAAATGTCTTGGGCACTGGAAGAAGTTTCAATGCATTAAATGTGTGTGCTAAGACCCCAAACATTTTTTCTGTGTGGGAACATCCTTCCTCTTGCCCCGCCTTGTAATTTTACAGAGAAAGAAAACATTGCGGTTCTATTCTTATTACACATGCTGCTCCAAAATGTATAAATACCAGTGCAAGCTCTGAATTTACATCAAAGTACATTTGATGCCACCCAGTGGTTAAGCTCTCTAAGATAGTATGACTCCCACACAGAGCTGGCCAGAGCAGGGATGGGCACTTTTACAGCTGTTGCTGGTGGCATCGTTCTCTCAGGCTGAGGAGCTGGTGTGCAGGCGAAGAGGGGATCCTGAGAACCCCCAGTTATTTAAGAATGGGGAAATTATTTTGGGGGGAATCTTCTCTTTTCATGGCAGCTGGAAAGAAAGAAAGGACACCTACATGCACAAACCACCTCCACTACAATGCACAGGGTAAATTTTACTGTAAAAATGTATTTTGATTTTTAATATCTAAGTAAAACAAAGTATTACAATAACAAATATTCCCTTTTGTTTGTATTAATACCATGAACAACTTTAATTTGGCATGTAATTTATTCTATTTCAAGTATCATTTCAAAAATGTTAACTATAACTGTCTGCATGAAGTTTGAATTTCAGAGCTTTCCAGTTTGCCCAGGCTATGCTCTTTGCCATAGAGGAGATTAATAACAGTACAGACCTGCTGCCTGGAATCTCTCTGGGCTATAAGATCCATGATGTCTGTGGCTCAATTGCCAGAAGTGTGAGAGTTACACTGGCTTTGGCTAATGGTAATGAGGTTTTATTTGGACCATCCCAGGCACCTTGTACCAGACCAGCCCAAGTGCAGGCCATTATGGGAGAGACCTCTTCCTCTCCTTGCATGGCTATGGCTACTGTTATCGGACCTTTTCATATCCCAATGGTGAGTAAGACTCAGAAAAATTAATTTATGTCTGTAAAAAAACAACAAATAAATATACTGTAATTATTCCAGTTTGTCATTACAAAATGAGTTTTAAAATAATTTTAGTTCATTCTATAAACACTTTATATTTTACATCTTTATCTTGGGCTGCGTCTTCTGTTTTTTCTTCTAGATCAGCCACTTTGCTACTTGTGCTTGTCTCAGTGATAAAACCAAGTACCCATCCTTCCTCAGGACAATACCCAGTGACTACTACCAGAGCAGAGCCCTGGCACAGTTGGTCAAGCACTTTGGTTGGACTTGGGTTGGGGCTGTGAGATCAAATGATGATTATGGGAACAATGGCATGGCCACATTTACAGAAACAGCCCAGCAGCTGGGCATCTGTCTGGAGTACTCTGTGTCTTTCTTTAGAACAGATCCACCAGACAAAATACAAAAGATAATTGACATTATCAAAGCTTCCACTTCCAAGGTGATTGTAGCTTTCCTCTCCCACATGGATATGGATGTGCTCATACATGAGTTGTCTCATCACAACTTGACTGGGTACCAGTGGGTCGGTAGTGAGGGCTGGATCTTTGATTCCCAAACTGCAGCCATGGATAAGCATCATGTTCTGGATGGTGCCATAGGCCTGTCCATCCCCAAAGCACATGTCAGTGGCATGAGAGAGTTTATATTGGATGTGAAGCCTCTCAATTCATCTAGTAATGAATTATTTACAGAGTTTTGGGAGACATTATTCAGCTGTAAGTTCAAGCAGTCAAAATTGTCCACAGAGAATCAGAGAGAATGTACTGGACATGAGGATCTGACTGGAGTGCAGAACAGCTTCAATGATATGTCGCTCATGCCTATCTTTAACAATGTCTATAAAGGAGTGTATGCTGTGGCCCATGCACTGCATAGCATGTTCAGCTGTAATAAAACATGTAACACAATGCAGCTAGATCCATATATGGTGAGTTGGGCACAGTAGACTTAAAATATAGTTTTCACATAAACAAGGAACATGTTTTAAATGTTGAAAAACAATTGTTGCAGTCTGTTTGGCATGGTGTTGAGCCAACAGGCCTAAAAGCTGTTTGTCAGATAATGATCTACATTGATTCATGTCTTCGCAGATTTTACATCACATAAAAAGGATTCATTTCAAAACAAAGGAAGGAGATGAGGTTTACTTTAATGAGAATGGAGACCCAGCAGCAAAGTATGAAATTATAAACTGGCAGCCAACAGAAAATGGCATTGTGGACTTTGTCACAGTTGGTTTTTATGATGCATCTTTACCTGCAGACAAACAGCTGAATCTGCAAAATAAGTCTTTAATTTGGGCAAACAACTCACAACAGGTAAGCTAAGATGTAATCACTGTCATGACTAGGTCCAGCCTTGCTATAAGTTATTGTTATTAGATCATAATGTTCGATTTTGATGCACCAAAATTAATAGTGAAGGCTTACAAAAACATCTTGTCAAAGCGAATGCCTGTATATTTTCTCATTGTCATTTTCAGGTGCCTGTGTCAGTTTGCACTAAGAAGTGTCATCCAGGAACTCGCAAGGTTCTCCAGAAAGGAAAGCCTGTCTGCTGCTATGACTGCTTAAGATGTGCAGAGGGAGAAATAAGCAACAGTACAGGTGTTGCAAAATAATTATGTGTGCAAAAGTTATAGAAAAATGGCCCATAGTATATTTGTCCTTTTCCTAGTGGTACCTGACAATGCAGATATTTTCAAGTTTAGAATGAATTATACAAACACAGTCAGCAAGCCTTACAACTACTTTTATATTCTTTTTCAGATTCTATCACCTGTGTGCAATGCCACCCTGAGTTCTGGTCAAATGACAGAAGAGATGCCTGTGTTAAGAAGGAGGTAGAGTTTCTATCATATGAAGAGATAATGGGAGCACTGCTCACTGCAGCGTCCTTGCTGGGAACATGCATCACTGCTGTTGTGGCATTCATTTTCTTCAGATACAGGAAAACTCCTATTGTTAGGGCCAACAACTCTGAGCTGAGCTTCCTGCTGCTCTTCTCCTTGACTCTGTGTTTCCTGTGTTCTCTGACCTTCATCGGCCGGCCCTCTGAATGGTCCTGCATGCTGCGACACACAGCATTTGGCATCACCTTTGTCCTCTGTATCTCATGTGTTCTGGGGAAAACTATAGTGGTGTTAATGGCCTTCAGGGCAGCACTTCCTGGTAGTAATGTGATGAAATGGTTTGGGCCTGCACAGCAGAGACTCAGTGTTCTGGTTTTCACTCTTATCCAAGTTATCATATGTATCCTCTGGTTAACAATTTCACCTCCTTTTCCATTCAAGAATTTTAAAGAATTCAAGGACAGAATCATCTTAGAGTGCACTCTGGGTTCAGCTGTAGGCTTTTGGGCTGTTCTTGGGTATGTAGGTCTTCTGGCCATGTCATGTTTTATTCTTGCTTTTCTGGCCCGAAAACTCCCTGATAATTTCAATGAGGCCAAATTTATCACTTTTAGCATGCTGATATTCTGTGCAGTATGGATCACCTTTATTCCAGCATATGTCAGCTCTCCTGGGAAGTTCAGTGTTGCTGTGGAGATATTTGCTATCCTGGCCTCCAGTTTTGGACTGCTCATTTGTATTTTTGCTCCAAAATGTTATGTTATCTTACTGAAACCTGAGAAGAATACAAAAAAGAACATGATGGGGAAGAAAACACCAAAATCGTTCTGAAAACTTAAACTTGTATGATGGCAAAGACAATGATGTGCTATTTTTGTTAGTCCATATTCATTTTCTTAATAAGAAATCTATTAGATAGTGTCCGTATTGATTTGACTTAATTGAGGCATTGTATGGCTGTAGTACTTCCTCCGTGTGTATTTTTTCACTTGTGACATGGAATACTGACAAGGCAGCATTTGATTTAACCTATGATACAGTTGCATTAAAAAAACAAATCTCACAACCCCATTCTGTCTCTGTTACTATGTGTTGGCATTACATCCCTTTTGTGAAAGACCACTGCGCTCAAACCTCTGGGTGCATTGTCCAAAAAGAGTCCTTAAATGAATCAAAAAAATGGGGATCTCACACCTCCAGAATGCAGAAAAGTTAATTTATTTTGTCATCAATACAGAAAAAAGCGCTTTCGGCCGTCTGGCCCTCCTCAGTAGGCCGGGTGGCCGAAAGCGCTCTGTATTGATGACAAAATAAATTAACTTTTCTGCATTCTGGAGGTGTGCGATCCCCATTTTTTTGGCATTACATCCCACAATTTTATTTTATTTTTCTCACTAAGGCTCTGCCCTCTACTGGACTCCATGGGAAATAGCTCCTCAAATCATGAGCATGCATTTTCCTATTGAAATTTGCATCAACATAGCTAGCCGAATTAGGATGTGCCATTCCAAATATGTGCAGACTCCACAGTATAAAAGGAAATGCACAACGTCATTTACCATCCTTTTTCAACATCTAATTGGTATCCGGTACATCACCATTCTGCAGGAGTCCATTGTCTTCATCTCTCTGCCGGAACTTTTTCCCCTCTCCTCCCTACCTTTCCAGCTTCCCATGATGTCTCATTGAATTTGACTGGAAAGGTTGCTTTCATATGACCTTCCATGCCTGCCCAGTGCCAGCTCCACCCCACCTCCAGTAAGGAGAAAGTGGGCAAGGGGCTCACATGAGTGTAAGCAATCTTAGCTGATGTCAATTCACCAACACCATGCTCAGGAGATGATATCAAAAAAGCACACCTCACCCAGTACGGCTTTGCTTTGGTTAATACATTTAACCCCCACTGTGGGCATCAGATTGGCACCCAAACTCAACTTGCTTTTCAGACATCGATGTCAGTTTCTCCTTTTGACCACCACATGGGAGATGCGTGGAATATATGGCACTTTGTCCATTGATGAACACTGTATCCTGGCATGATGATGTAACAAGACACACATCATCCGATATATAGTGGCATTAACACTGGCAGATGCTGATCAATATAGCAGCCCTTAATAACATTCAGAAAAAAAAACACATTTATTTCTTCCTCAGTAATCTTCATGGGAAACGAGAGGGATTAAATAAAGTGACACACTTTTAGCTGCTTCATTTTTTATGGTCAGCTGGTGGTGTGTTTACCAACCTCACCACCCATGGCCCTTCCCATGTTGGCCCTCTATGAGCCAACCTGCTGTCATTAAGGGTGTTGTGGTGGAGAGGTTCAAGACAGGATTTCACAGCTTTTTAGCTGGTGCTCGTGGAGATGCAACCGTGCACTAACAGAATGGATGGACAGGATGCTGAGACTGGGCTATTCTCTCCAGTTCTGCCACGTTCCTCCCCCGTTCATGGACATCAAGGAAGTGAATCTATCCTCCCAGGAGGAGGTAGCTTACCTCTTAGCAGAGGTTCAGGGCCTGTTACATAAACAGACTGTCTGTAGTCCTCGCTCACAACAAACAGAAGGTTTTTGCTCAGCGTACTTCCTGGTTCCTAAGAAGATGGGAGAATTTAGACCCATTTTGGATCTCATTCTGGATCATCCTTAACCAGTGCATTGTCTATAAGTCATTCCATATGCTATCCATCAAGTGGTTACTGAAACTAGTTCAACCAGGCAATTGGTTCAATGCTATCAATTAAAAGGACAATACTTTTGTGTTGAGGTAGCTCTGAAATACATACATTTATTGCATTTCACCATCCAGGGAATAGCCTCCAAGTACATCAGATTGCAGTTCAACTAATCCCTGGTGCCCCTTATCTTCAGTAAATGTGTAAATGTGATGCGGCACATCAGTGGCTGTACCACCATGGCATGAGGGTCTTCTTCATTTCCACTACCTTATCGTCAAGAATGGGCTATGTTCCACACAACCCAGATGATCTCACACTTAGTAGTTGCTGGGATTTGCAATCAACTTGAAGATGAGCGACCCCCAACATACCAACAGGTGGAGTTTCTTGTGGTTTTGGTCAGTGCAAGCAGGCTGCAGGCAACTCTCTGTCGGAATACAGAGAGTTGGCCCTGCAGCGGGCAGTTTCCAAACAGTGTTGAGGTGTGATGGTAATGCCACTGAATGTCATGCAGTCGCTTCGGCTACTGCGATGCTTGGTTACAGTCCTCTTTGCAGGGTGACCTGCAATACTGAACTTGGTCCCCTAACACTTCAGGTTCATGACACAGGGGAGGTATATGCTGGTCAAGACTGAAAACAAACAGTGGTGCCCTATATCAACAGGCAGGGTGGAGTCTGGTCAGCTGCCCTGTTGAGGATCTATTCTCTCATTTTTGCAGTGTTTGGTGGATAGATGGCTATCTTATGTCAGTATTCAAGTATATGCAGCAGCAATCTCTTCCTGCTATGAGGGTTTTGGCAACAGAACAATTTTAAACCACCCTCTTGTTAAGCGGTTCGTGCAAGGGGCCTGGAGACAATGCCTGGTAATGTGTGCCTCCTTTCTGCAACGGGTACTGCCAATGGTTCTTAAGGCTTTGAGAGTGCTCTTCTCCGATGGTGATGTCATTTTAGACAGCTTTACTGTTTGTGCTGACCTCAGCTAAGAGAGTGTATGAACTAACTGCCTTGTCAGTGCACCCAAGTTGCATACTGCTTCATGTTGACTGCAGTGGGGCTACTCTCAGACCAAATCCTTTCTTTGGTAAATATAACTTAGGGGCTCTTTCAGGACAAGAGTTATACGGTTCGTTGTGTTTTGCCTTCAAGCCCATTTTGGGAATAGGGAGACAAAATTCCATCTTCCTTTCCCGGTTTGCACTGAACAGCTGTTTGTGTGCTTTGGTGAGTCAGGGCCTGTCCAAGAACTGCCTTGCGGATGGCTTTGTGAGTGCATTTCCCAGGCCTACAAGCAGGTGGGCAGGGACCCTGTCACTGTTGTCAACACACACTCTACATGCAGTGTTACAGTACGAGTGGCCTTGTGCAGTAGTGGGGTGAGTGTTGAGGACGTACCAGAACAAAATTAATAGCTAAAAAACAAAACAAAACAAAAAAATCCTGTGGTGCATTTTTAACAAGACTGTACTGTTATGGTGCATTTCAGTGAACCCCATGACTCAATTTTTATATCACTTTTATCTCGCATTATTTTTCAGTGTTTAAACTTAAATTTTAAGTACAAATAATGTTAAAATATGAATGTAAAAAGGAGAAAACCTTTTGCAAAATACAACTTAATATTCTTATTTCTTTTTATTAACATATATAGTTTGAGAACCTCCTTCCTCTCATTCCACCTTGTAGGTCCATAGAGATAAAACATCACAGTCTTATTTATTTATTTATTTTTACACTGCTCCATAAAGTCTATAAATACCAGTGCAAGCTTTTAATCTATGTTAAGGTACATGTGATGCCAACAAGTGTTTTAGCTCTCTTAGACAATACAATGTCTACAAAGAGGTGGCCAGAAAAGGGATGGGCACTCTTACCACTGTTGCTGATGGCATTTTTCTCCCAGGCTGAGGAGCTGGTGTGCAGGCAGAGAGGGGATCCTGAGAACCCCCAGCTATCTAAGGATGGGGATATTATTTTGGGGGGAATCTTCTCTTTTCACAGCAGCTGGAAAACCAGACAGGACAACTACATGCACAAACCACTGCCACTGCAATGCACCAGGTAAATTATACTGTAGAAATCTATTTAGATTTATAACATCTTAATGGATGTTGGTACAGATACATCGGGTACAAAAAAGGTTATCAAACTATTGTATGTATAAAAAAATTGTTTGTAGTCTGAACTCTTTTATAACTGTCTGCATGAAGTTTAAATTTCAGAGGTTTCCAGTATGCCCAAGCTATGTTCTTTGCCATAGAGGAGATTAATAACAGTACAGACCTGCTGCCTGGCATCTCTTTGGGCTACAAGATCTATGATGTCTGTGGCTCTATTGCCAGAGGTGTGAGGGTTACACTGGCTTTGGCTAATGGTAATGAGATGTTATCTGCACCCTCAGAGGCAATATGTTCCAGACCTGCCCAGGTGCAGGCCATTATAGGAGAGACCTCTTCCTCTCCTTGGATGGCTATAGCTACTGTCATTGGACCCTTTAGTATCCCGCTGGTAGGCAAAATTGACAAAATGAAATTATATTTGTGTAAGAAAATATATATATATTATTTGGTGATTTTTCCAGCTGGTCAATGTACGTCATGGTTGTACATGCTTCATATTTGACATCTTTATCTTGGGATATGAATATATATGTTTTTTGTTGTTTTTTTCATTTTAGATCAGCCACTTTGCTACTTGTGCTTGTCTCAGTGATAAAACCAAGTACCCATCCTTCCTCAGGACAATACCCAGTGACTACTACCAGAGCAGAGCCCTGGCACAGTTGGTCAAGCACTTTGGTTGGACTTGGGTTGGAGCTGTTAGAACAAATGATGATTATGGGAACAATGGCATGGCCACATTTACAGAAACAGCCCAGCAGCTGGGCATCTGTCTGGAGTACTCTGTGTCTTTCTTTAGAACAGATCCACCAGACAAAATACAAAAGATAATTGACATTATCAAAGCTTCCACTTCCAAGGTGATTGTTGCTTTCCTCTCCCACATGGATATGGATGTGCTTATACATGAGTTGTCTCATCACAACTTGACTGGGTACCAGTGGGTCGGTAGTGAAGGCTGGATCTCTGATTCCCAAACTGCAGCCATGAATAGGCATCATGTTCTGGATGGTGCCATAGGCCTGTCCATCCCCAAAGCACATGTCAGTGGCATGAGAGAGTTCATGTTGGATGTGAAGCCTCTCAATTCATCTAGTAATGAATTGTTTACAGAGTTTTGGGAGACATTATTCAGCTGTAAGTTCAAGCACTCAAAGTCATCAGCAGAGAATCAGAGAGAATGTACTGGACATGAGGATCTGGCTGGAGTGCAGAACAGCTTCACTGATATGTCGCTCATGCCTATCTTTAACAATGTCTATAAAGGAGTGTATGCTGTGGCCCACGCACTTCATAGTATGTTCAGCTGTAATAAAACATGTAACAAGATGCAGCTAGATCCATATATGGTGAGTTGAACAACAAAGACTTGAATTATAGCTTTTATATAAATTCATATTAACAGGGATACCATTTTAAACTCTATACAAATATTTTTTTCAGTCTGTCAGTCATACTGTTGAGCCAATATGCCTACAAAATTGTGTCAGATAATGATCTACATTGATGCACATCTTCGCAGATTTTACAGCACATAAAAAAGGTTCATTTCAAAACAAAGGAAGGAGATGAGGTTTACTTTAATGAGAATGGAGACCCAGCAGCAAAGTATGAAATTATAAACTGGCAGCCAACAGAAAATGGCATTGTGGACTTTGTCACAGTTGGTCTTTATGATGCATCTTTACCTGCAGACAAACAGCTGAATTTACAAAGAAAGTCTATAATTTGGTCACAGAACTCACAACAGGTGAGCTATCATGTCATAATTTTAACATTTAGTTGCAGCTCAATTGTTATAACTGCATAAGTTCATCATAATGTTGGTTGCTTGGTTTTGAAGCATCAAAATTAATTGTAGAGACTTACAAAGACAACACCTTGCTCAGAGTCATTTTGTTCTTGCAGGTACCTGTGTCAGTTTGCAGTGAGAAGTGTCCTCCAGGAACACGCAAGGTTCTCCAGAAAGGAAAGCCTGTCTGCTGCTATGACTGCTTAAGATGTGCAGAGGGAGAAATAAGCAACATTACAGGTGTAGTGACATTTAATGCAAGACAAATTAAAGTTAAGAAGATGACATCAGTTTTAGAAATGATAGCCTTGAACTGTAATCTGAATTAAAAAGCATGCCGTTTTTTAACCAAACACAAAAAACATCAATATCATATCAAAAATCATTGCACCAAATATGCTGAACATATATGGACACATAATTCTGAAGTACACTACATGGCTGTATGCACAATCTTGGAAAAGCATATCAAGGTTAAATACCCAATATCAAAATAATATATATTTGATCTGAGTGTATTTAAAATCCTGGCAAGATTGCACCCATTTGTTTTGTTTTCAGCACATTCATTCTTAGACTTCTTTGGTCACACAGCAGTGTATTATTCAGTGAAACCAAAACAAGTCACAAGGTCTGAAATTGCAAAAGGTTCTGTATGCAACATTCATGCTATATCCGGCTGTTTGTGCAAGATAGTGTATTTGTGTATCCCAGTGACCTGTTCATCACTGCTGCTTTACACTTTGCACATATGACAGTTAGAGCTGATATTAAGATGGTGTCATCGTGGAAGTGCCCGCTCTGTGGGTCCCCTTTGGTTAACACCGTTAGCTCTGTCAGCACTGTTGACATTGTCTAGTGCTGTTTATAGAGTTAACACTGCTAGCTGCTAGCTGTCCTGACAAGTCATCTGAAGTTTGCATAGAGCTACTCTAACTATGAAATAAACTACAAAGTACTTTCTTTGTTAGTAAATGTGGCTCAGAACCTTAAATCATAAGGTAGGACTCATTTTTATTTTTTGAGCTGTTACTTTTCCTCTTAGATTCTCAGGTACAGAATGTCATCACCTTAACTTTGTGTATGGGGCCTCCATGCAAAATGAAGAGGTGGGCAGCAATTCTGTTACTTGTATTCGAAATATATATTTCATTTACTTTGGGTATTTTATAATTGGTAATTTAAAAAAATCTAATGTAATTTGAAACAAGACACTTTAGAGTAGAGTGATTATGTATTTTCAAAAGTCTTAAAAAATGAAATTTCTTAATTATTCATAAAACAAAACATTATTTGAATTGCCACTTAAAGCTGGCTCCAGAAGCTAGTCAGTCCCCATAGACACAGCATTTCAAAATAAAGGCAAAACCTAAAGATGATGATAGGGATAGATGTTTTCACTTTAAATCCATGATATTGGATCATTGTTTATTGAATGAAAATATCAATCCAGATTGATGGATTGTTGCAACCCTAGTTAGAGCCTGGTTCAAAGAACAATTTTGTTAGCCTGGCACTGGATATTGTGTGTTCACATTTTTTTCTCTGATAACTGAAGATTCAGACATTCAAGAGGTTTTTACCAGGAGCTAAATTATCCTCAGAGATCTGTTCTTCTCCACAACAAACTGATTTGATGATTGAAACTGGTAAAAACACTGAATAAAGCAGTTTCAGGTTAAAAAATCCCAGGTTTTCTTGGGTCCATGCGGGTATTACACATGATTATACAAAGATCCGAGAGCCAGGGTAAGAGAGGAGAACCCTACCTGTACCCAACTGGCCATAAAAAAATGGAACTGAACCCATACAGGTCCTGAGTCGGGTCTCAGATCCGGGTAGACCCATAAAGACTTCTATTTAAGCGTTAAATAGTTCATGATGATACCATGTAGCTGTCAAAATGTTATCCATTTCTTTTCCGGTAAACATGTAGTCTCTGTCTTTTATACACAGAAAAAATGCAACATAGACACAAAAAACTCATGTCTGACACCATCTTTGTAATTTTTCAGATTCTATCACCTGTGTGAGATGCCACCCTGAGTTCTGGTCAAATGAGAGAAGAGATGCCTGTGTAAAGAAGGAGGCAGAGTTTCTATCATATGAAGAGATAATGGGAGCACTGCTCACTGCAGCGTCCTTGCTGGGAACATGCATCACTGCTGTTGTGGCATTCGTTTTCTTCAGATACAGAAAAACTCCTATTGTTAGGGCCAACAACTCTGAGCTGAGCTTCCTGCTGCTCTTCTCCTTGACTCTGTGTTTCCTGTGTTCTCTGACCTTCATCGGCCGGCCCTCTGAGTGGTCCTGCATGCTGCGACACACAGCATTTGGCATTACCTTTGTCCTCTGTATGTCTTGTGTTCTGGGGAAAACTATAGTGGTGTTAATGGCCTTCAGGGCATAATGGCCTTCAGGGCAACACTTCCTGGTAGTAATGTGATGAAATGGTTTGGGCCTGCACAGCAGAAACTCAGTGTCCTGGGTTTTACTCTTATCCAAGTTATCATATGTATCCTCTGGTTAACAATTTCACCTCCTTTTCCATTCAAGAACTTTAAGGAATTCAAAGACAAAATTATTTTAGAGTGTGCTCTGGGTTCAGCTGTAGGCTTTTGGGCTGTTCTTGGGTACATCGGACTTTTGGCCATGTTATGTTTTATTCTTGCATTTCTAGCTCGGAAACTGCCCGATAATTTCAATGAAGCCAAATTTATCACTTTTAGCATGCTGATATTCTGTGCAGTATGGATCACCTTTATTCCATCATATGTCAGCTCCCCTGGGAAGTTCAGTGTTGCTGTGGAGATATTTGCTATTCTGGCCTCCAGTTTTGGACTGCTCATTTGTATTTTTATTCCAAAATGTTATATTATCTTACTGAAACCTGAGAAGAATACGAAAAAGAACATGATGGGGAAGGGGGCACCAAAATCCTTCTGAAAACTTAAAATAATATGATGGCAAAAGCATTCAAGTGTCATTTTAATTTGTTCATGATCAATTAAGTAGATTGTCAAGTAGACTATCTTCATTGTACTAAATCCTTCCATTTTACTACTGTAGTATTTTTCCACTGTATATCAATTAATTACTGACAACATAGCAAAACATAAGCCACTTTAAGATATCAGTCTCATAAAATACACCAAACTATCAATTTGGAATTGTGATTAATAGTTAAATTAATAACTATAACCAAAATTACCATATTGAGAGTTCTTGACAGAGGATGCCTTTTCATCCAAATATATTTATTCAGAAAGAAAGCAAAGCAAACAAAACACACAAATTCTAACTAACTATATACAAGCATTTGTGTCTGTGTGTGTGTGTGTGTGTGTGTGTGTGTGTGTGTGTGTGTGTGTGTGAGAGTGTGAGTGTGCGTGCGTGCGTGCGTGCGTGCGTACGTGTGAGAGAAAGAGAGAGAGAGATAAAAGGTCTGCATGGTTAGTTAGGGCAAAGACAAAGGAGATGAAGCGACAACTGTAAGTCTCCTCGTTGGGTGTACCTTTGTTGAAAGCCAATTTCTAAATCAGTCTATGTGTCTGTCATATGTGTTGCAAGAGAGTCTGGGCTAATGCAGAGGATGCTTAGTTGCATGCAAGGCTCTGTCTATGTAAAACATCAGCAAACTAACATCATTTAGCTTTGGTGACGCCAACTAAACAACATCCTTACTACAACAAAGATCACAACAAATCACTCAATAAACAGCATTAAATCACAATTGACAGAATCAAACACTCTTGCTTAGCCTGTACAACTGTAATAATGCTATGGTGAGTTGTTACATTACTAATCCTTGAATGGAGGGAAGAGTTGCTTTGTGGCATGCTGATTTTGCTTGCCGGCAGTTGGAGTCTGGAAATAACTGTGGTTCCAGGTGCAGTCTTTGCTGTGTCCTTGTTCCAAAGGTGCAGATCCAAGGAGACCAGTCGCTTGATGTCCTTGCAGAGTTAGAAGTCTGGTGCTAACTAAACTTGGTTCTCCTTGAATTGGTAAAGTTAGATGCACACCTTGTGTTTGACACACTAAGTTGTCTGATCGTCAGGTTCTGTGTCTACTGGGCCAGCAGGCCGCATTCAGAGCAAAAGTGCAGCTCCTGCTGTGAGCGCGCAGAGGTGAGAGAATGGGGGAAGGGCATAACAGATCCTCCTGCCTAAGTCCTACCTTGGCCGAGGTCAAGGAGAAATAGCGGGTCTGAGGCTCAGAAGAAAGAGAAGAGCTGGGAACAGAAACTTCTCCTTAAGTTGGATTGTGACATCGAGGGGGGCCCATGTCACTGTGACAGTAGTGCCCAATCAAGTTTGAAGACTTGTCTCTCACTTGGGTGTGACAATGAGGCATCCTGTGGAGATGAGTGTTGCCCTTTGGTGACAAAAGAAAATGCAGACACCATGTCAGATCGCAAGACCCAGAGGAAAAGCCTTGACATGCCCAGTTTAGACTGGCTATGGATAATGATTTGGAAGTCACAATCAGCCACCTGCTCTACATGGATGACATCAAGCTGTACGCCAAGAATGAGCAAGAAATCAACTCACTGATCCACACCACCAGGATCTACAGCAAGGACAGAGGGATGTCATCCGGATTAGACATGTGTGGTCATATGGTGTCAAAGAAAGGCAAGATGATCAGAACTGAAGGAGTTGAACTACCAGAGGGCAACATAGATCCTTGGGATCCCGCAGGCTAATGGAAATCATGAGGAGGCTGCAAGGAAGTCGACCACAACCAAATACCTCTAGAGAGTAAGGCCAGTCCTGAGAAGTCAGCTGAATGGTAAGAACAATGTCCGAGCCATCAACATGTACGGACTGCCAGTCATCAGATACCCAGCTGGGATCATAAGCTGGCCAAAGGAGGAGATAGAAGCCACAGATATCAAGACAAGAAAGCTCCTCACCATGCATGGAGGGTTCCACCCCAAGTCCAGCACCCTGAGACTATACACTAAGTGGAAATAGGGAGATCGAGGACTAGTGAGCATCAGAACCACTATCCAGGATGACACATCCAAAATCCAGGAGTACATCAAGGAGATGGCCCCAAAGGATGAGCTGCTAAGTGAATGCCTCAGACAACAGAAACCTGGTGAGAGCAAAGAGGTGGAGGAGCAAACATGGAGGGAAACATGGTGCATTCCACTGTCAGATAGAGGATGTGGCTGCTATCAAGAAGACCTACCAGTGGCTGGAGAATGCTGGACTGACAGACAGCACAGCAGCAATAATTATCGCAGCACAAGAACAGGCCCTGAGCACAAGGGCCATAGAGGCCAGGGTCTACCGCAGCAGATCAGACACAAGTTGCAGGCTGTGCAAAAATGCCCCTGAGATGGTCCAGCACATAGTGGCATGGTGTAAGATGCAAGCAGGATCAGCGTACATGGAGAGGCACAACTAAGAGGCTGGGATAGTGTGCAGGAACATCTGTACCGAGTACGGACATGGAGTTCCCAAATTCTGATGGGACACACCACCAAAGGTGGTTGAGAACCACAGGGCTAAGATCCTGTGGGACTGGTTGAGAAACACCAGAAGAGGGCATTGGTGGTAGATGTGGCGATACCAGCCGACAGCAACATCAGAAAGAAGGATCACGAAAAGGTGGAGAAGTATCAAGGGTTGAAAGAACAACTGGAACAGACGTGGAAGGTCAAAGTTGACGAGGTCCTTGTGCTAGTAGGAGCCCTCGGGGCAGTGACCCCCAAACTGGGAGATTGGTACATTCCAAGAACAACATCTGAAGCCTCAGTCCAGAAGTGCAGTCTTAGGAACAGCTAAGATACTGTGCAGAACCTTCAAACTCCCAGGCCTCTGGTAGAGCACCCAAGCTTGGATGATACAGATACCACCCTAAAAGGGTTAGAGGGTAATTTTTACATATATATGTATATATTTATGTATATATATTGATCTCTAGTTCAACATCTGTCAGAGCCTTGTTTCCAGCACCCTGCAATAATGTTTTTCATGGATGCTGAGCAGTGTCATGAAACCTGCTAATTGGTGCACAATTTCTGGTCTCCTATAAAATTGGGACCCACCACCCTGGTCTGCCACAGTGCAAGCACTGTCCCTACCTCCACGCAGTACTACAGAGGTGTGTGAGCCAATATCAGTTCAAAACCTTCAGCATCTCAGGGCGAATGTCAACCAAACCTGGCACCTTGCCACTGAGGAACTTCTTGAATGACCTGATTTCTACCAGGGATATGTGTGAAATGTTCTACTAATCTTTAAAATCTGCCTTCTCCTCAGAGGGCATGTTGGTTGGGTTCAGGAGTTCTTTAAAGTGTGCTCTGCACCATGTGACTATCTCTTCAGTTTAGATCCAAACTTCTCATACCCTGCCAATAACAGCCATGCACCAAACCCCACTTTCCCTTCCTGAGTCCTCTAATGGTTTGCCAGAACTTCCCTGAGGCCAACAGAAAGTCCCTCTCTATACTCTCCCCAAACTCCTACCACACTCAGGTTTTTGTTCTAGCAATCATTGTGGGTGCAGCCCTTCTGACCCCCCAGTACTTGTCTCTTGCTTCATGAGACCCCTGGACCAGCCAAGCTCAAAAGGCCTACTTTTTCAGCTTGAAGGCCTCCTTCACCTGCCACGCACCAAATGTCAGACAGGTAAAGTTAGCAACTAGGTGATAATGCTCTATGTAACACTTGTTTCCCTGTCCCCAAGAGGTTTATAAGGTGATAATTATGTATGGAACACTTCTTTCACTGCCCCTAAGAGGCTCTAAAAACAAAACAAAACAAAACTAGAAAAGTGCACTCAGGTGCAGATCAAGGCTGATCACTGCCACTCTCGACAACTGATAATTCCAGCATATTTGGTGCAGCAAGTTTCAGAAGAAGCTAATAAACATATGTAACTTGTTTATGTTTGATGAAGCTGTGGTGTGTTGCACAGAGCAGACTGAATCTACTGTATGTAAAATATAGATACAATGAAATTAGGAGAATTATTGTATTTTTTAAAACACAGCCACAAATCTTTGATCCATATCATTCATGACTGAACTTTTAACAGCATTAGCTTTGTCTGTAGGCTACAGCACAACAAAGTAGGAAATAACAATAAACGCAACCTTAAATAGACAAAAAAGACACCGTTTAACTCCATAGCCTATTCACTTACTTTGGGTTGAAGTGCCGTGTGGTGGACGGAACAAAAGCGGGTGGCAGCCCTGGTGGCTGGAACATGGCGCAGTCGCGCCCGGTGGAATTGGTCCCTCCCTGCTCCCTTACAGTCAAGATGGCATCAAGAATAACAAAAAAAATTGACTTATCTTGCCTAACTTAAGTGTATAGTTACATATCGGATATCAAATTAATCTGCAGATGCTCCGGTTCAAAATAAGACCAAACATTTCTATGGATGTCAGTTTTTAAACCACAATAAAGGCCAAAGGCAAAGTGTGGCCTAGAACAGTCTATGTTAGGCTTGTTGTTTTAAGGCAAGTTTAAGTTTTTCAGAACATTTGCAACACCTACCAGCTGCTGAAGAGGAGTGAGGAGTCAGCAGTCAGTGATGGTTTAAAAGAGTCAATGAAACAGTTTTTTAAACAACTGTCAATCATCGCACAGTATTTGAGATCAGCTGCCGACAAAAAGATCCATACACTCACACACACACACACACACACACACACATACATGCATATAGACAACTTAACACATGATCTACTCCAGGCTTGTGCCTGGCAAAGATAACAAAAAACATCAGTTAATGTCATGTTAACAATACTGTACAGTCGTGGGGCATTTCAATTTGTCTAATGACATTTATTTTCTGGATATTACATCACCTTCATCCTGCATTTTTTTTTCCATTTTTAAAATCACAATTATGAATTCAAGTATAAATTGCACCTCCATACTGTTAAAAAGAAATATTATTATAAATAAATAAATGAATTAAAAAAAGGCACATATATTGTAGAGCACAACTGAATATACAGTTAGATATACAGTTAAGTTATTCAGATTAGGCTTTGGACAAAAACTCCTCTCTGTTTGGGCACCTTCTTCTTCTTCTTGCCCCACCTTGTAGGTCCACAGAGAAAAAACATCACTACTCTTTTTTTTGTTCATTGTTTTTTTCATAAATACTGCTCCAAAATGTATAAATACTGGTGCAAATGTCTTATTTATTTTAAGTTACATGTGATGCCACCCAGTGGTTTAACTCTCAATACAATAATACGATGTCCGTGCAGAGGTGGCATGGGAAGTGTTGGGCACTCTTGCAACTGTTGCTGGTGGCGTCTGTCACTCAGGCTGAGGAGCTGGTTTGCAGGCGGAGAGGGGATCCTGAGAACCCCCAGCTATCTAAGGATGGAGACATTATGTTGGGGGGAATGTTCCCTTTCCACAGCAGCTGGAAAACCAGAGAGGACACCTACATGCACAAACCACTGCCACTGCAATGCACCAGGTAAATTATACTGTAGAAATCTATGCTGATTTTAAATACATATGTGGAAGTTGGTAAAGACATAAAACAGGTACATCCACTATTACTACTACTTATACCATTACTACTACTAATAATAATAGTAATAATAGTAATACTAATAATAATATAAAAGGTTATGAAATTGAGTATTAAAATTTAAAAAAGATATTCCCTCCTGTATGTATTAAATAAATAAAATTTATTCAATGGCTTTGATTTCCTGTGTTACTGTTTCTATTCCAAGAATGCATTGTTTGCAATTCCAAAATTTATAACAATCAACATATAGTTTGAATTTCAGAGGTTTCCAGTATGCCCAGGCTATGCTCTTTGCCATAGAGGAGATTAATAACAGAACAGACCTACTGCCTGGCGTCTCTCTGGGCTACAAGATATATGATGCCTGTCGCTCCATGGTGAGAGCTGTGAGGGTTACACTGGCTTTGGCTAATGGTAATGAGGAATTATCTGCACCCTTGAAAGCACCTTGTACCAGACCAGCCCAAGTGCAGGCCATTATTGGAGACACCTCTTCCTCTCCTTCCATGGCTATAGCCACTGTTATCGGACCCTTTCATATGCCAATGGTGGGTAAGATTGGTCAAAATGAATTACTTATATAGTTGTCATTCTGATGTCAACAACAATGAATTGGTAATTGAATATTTTTTTTAAACTTGTTATTAAAAATGCTATTATTTATGTTAATTTGCCACATTAGAAAGATGTTATACACCATTTTTAGTATTTCATCAGAATTTAGATATTTAACATTTCAGAAATTGTTTGAAAAAACATTATATTGATTGACCAGATATTTGTAAACTGTTTATACCCATCATTTGCATGTTTATTATACATTTGCAACTGATGATTATAATATTTTTTTTTTAAATGGTTTATGAATATTGTGTATAGTATCTACAAAAGGTACAACATCATACTGGACAACCATATAATGTTTATAGATGGTTAAAAAAAAAACAATTATTAACCATTAACAAAATGTTAAGAATATCTGGTCTGGTGTTGTATTTTTTAAAAAGAGTTTCTTGAAGGTTTAAAAATAAGTTGATCATCCTTTTCAGATAGCCAAGAAAGTATAGAATATTAGAATGTGTCCGAAAAAAGTGTTAAAATAATTTCTTATGGCATTGCTAATAGTAAGTCAGTATTATTGTTTAATGTTTAATTGTTCGTTAACAGTAAAATATCTATTAACCTGAGTTTATGAACAATTAACTTACCATTTATAAATGATGATTATTATTGAGCGTTACCACATTGTAGTGTGCTGTGTAAATGTTTTATATTTCAAAAATTTATCTTGGGATATCACTTCTATTTTTTTTAGATCAGCCACTTTGCTACTTGTGCTTGTCTCAGTGATAAAACCAAGTACCCATCCTTCCTCAGGACAATACCCAGTGACTACTACCAGAGCAGAGCCCTGGCACAGTTGGTCAAGCACTTTGGTTGGACTTGGGTTGGAGCTGTTAGAACAAATGATGATTACGGCAACAATGGCATGGCCACATTTACAGAAACAGCCCAGCAGCTGGGCATCTGTCTGGAGTACTCTGTGTCTTTCTTTAGAACAGATCCACCTGACAAAATACAAAAGATAATTGACATTATCAAAGCTTCCACTTCCAAAGTAATTGTCGCTTTCCTCTCCCACATGGATATGGATGTGCTCATACATGAGTTGTCTCATCACTACTTGACTGGGTACCAGTGGGTAGGCAGTGAAAGCTGGATCTCTGATTCCCAAATTGCAACCATGGATAAACATCACAGTCTGGATGGTGCCATTGGCCTGTCCATCCCCAAAGCACATGTCAGTGGCATGACAGAGTTCATTTTGAATGTGAAGCCACTCAATTCATCTAGTAATGAAATGTTTACAGAGTTTTGGGAGACATTATTCAGCTGTAAGTTCAAGCACTCAAAATCATCGGCAGAGAATCAGAGAGAATGTACTGGACATGAAGATCTGACTGGAGTGCAGAGCAGCTTCACTGATATGTCGCTCATGCCTATCTTTAACAATGTCTATAAAGGAGTGTATGCTGTGGCCCACGCACTTCATAGTATACTCAGGTGTAATAAAACATGTTACAATGAGATGCCGCTTGATCCATATACGGTGAGTTCATAAATAATTTATCAGTCTTCTGTACTGTATTGCCATTGGGCCTACAAGATGTTTGTCACATAATGATCTATATTGATGAATATCTACTCAGACTTTACAACACATGAAAAATATTAATTTCAAAACAAAGGAAGGAGAGGAAGTTTACTTTAATGAGAATGGAGACCCAGCAGCAAAGTATGAAATTATAAACTGGCAACCAACAGAAAATGGCATTGTGGACTTTGTTACAGTTGGTTTTTATGATGCATCTTTACCTGCAGACAAACAGCTGAATCTGCAAAATAAGTCGTTAATTTGGGCAAACAACTCACAACAGGTAAGCTATTATAATAATTATACAGTCTATTTAAATAGTTAAAATGTTCATTTAGTACTAGTTGTTGTATCATGATGTTTAAGATGCATACAAATGCACAACAGAACCTAATAAAGACAACACCTTTTCAAACTGAATGCCTGTATATCATCTCATAGTCATTTTGTTTTTGCAGGTGCCTGTGTCAGTTTGCAATGAGAATTGTCTTTCAGGGACACGCAAGGTTCTCCAGAAAGGAAAGCCTGTCTGCTGCTATGACTGCTTAAGATGTGCAGAGGGAGAAATAAGCAACATTACAGGTGTAGTATTATTATGAAATAATAAAATGAGAATGAAAATGTCAAATTACAGGTTGTCTTGTATGGTAAAAATGCAACATAGACGCAAAAAAAATAAAGTCTAAGACCTGCTTTAAAATTATTTTCAGATTCTATCACCTGTGTGAGATGCCACCCTGAGTTCTGGTCAAATGAGAGAAGAGATGCCTGTGTTAAGAAGGAGGTAGAGTTTCTATCATATGAAGAGGTTATGGGAGCACTGCTCACTGCAGCGTCCTTGCTGGGAACATGCATCACTGCTGTTGTGGCATTCATTTTCTTCAGATACAGGAAAACTCCTATTGTTCGGGCCAACAACTCTGAGCTGAGCTTCCTGCTGCTCTTCTCCTTGACTCTGTGTTTCCTGTGTTCTCTGGCCTTCATCGGCCGGCCCTCTGAGTGGTCCTGCATGCTGCGACACACAGCATTTGGCATTACCTTTGTCCTCTGTATCTCATGTGTTCTGGGGAAAACTATAGTGGTGTTAATGGCCTTCAGGGCAACACTTCCTGGTAGTAATGTGATGAAATGGTTTGGGCCTGCACAGCAGAGGCTCAGTGTTCTGGGTTTCACTGTTGTACAAGTTATCATATGTATCCTCTGGTTAACAATTTCACCTCCTTTTCCATTCAAGAACTTTAAGGAATTCAAGGACAGAATTAATTTAGAGTGTGCTCTGGGTTCAGCTGTAGGCTTTTGGGCTGTTCTTGGGTACATTGGACTTCTGGCCATGTTCTGTTTTATTCTTGCTTTTCTGGCTCGGAAACTGCCTGATAATTTCAATGAAGCCAAATATATCACTTTTAGCATGCTGATATTCTGTGCAGTATGGATCACCTTTATTCCAGCATATGTCAGCTCTCCTGGGAAGTTCAGTGTTGCTGTGGAGATATTTGCTATTCTGGCCTCCAGTTTTGGACTGCTCATTTGTATTTTTTTTCCAAAATGTTATGTTATCTTATTGAAACCTGAGAAGAATACAAAAAAGGATATGATGGGGAAGGGGGCACCAAAATCATTTTGAAAACTTGAAATATCAATTTTACAAAAACCCTTATAATTTTGATATTAGAATTGGAGATAACAGCTTTAAGTTGATAAATAATTACATTAACCGTCATGGTGTGAGATATACAGTCTATGTATATGTGTGTGTGTGTGTGTGTGTGTGTGTATTTTGTACTGCATTTAGACTTTAATGGAGCTGTATGCAACATTCAGAGCATAATTGTAGCGGCAAACAACTATTTGCTTTATAAAGATAGCCTACCGTAGAGTTAAATCGTCTTAAACAGAGATTGAAGTTACGCTCCCTCTGTGTGTGCTGTAATCTAAGCTTCTTTGTCCATTGTTGTGGGAGCTGGTCTGGCTTCATGTGTATCTTCGTGCATGTCAGTCCCTATGTCTGTGTCCCACTGGCATTATTAGGGGCCCAAGCACCATACAGTGAGAGGACCCTATTGAAATCCAAGGGATTTTTATTCTTCCTCCCCTACATAAATCACATTTGGTGGAAAAAAAAAATCACATTTTAGGGGTGTCATGCTCAGCTTCCAAAAAATGGCTCAGGAGCACCCACTACAAAATTTCTACAAAGCAGCTCCTGAAGCTCATTTGACATGTGCAAAAAGTGGTAGGCACATTGAAGTCCCAAGACGTACATAAATGTCTCATGGAGCCATACCCTAGCCCAACAGGAAGCCAGCCATTTTGATTTTTATGTAGAATTTTTGAGCATTGTTTGCCATTACCATTCTTTAAGGAGCTCCCCTACAGATCTGATCCGGTTGACTTCAAATTTGGTGTTGACCATCTTAAGACATTGGACCTCAAAAGTTGTTCAAAGGTTGAGTTTTCGTCAAACTGTGTAATGGTGGCGAGGTGTCAAACTTCCATGTTCTGCCACCAAACAGGACGTGGTTTGTAACTCCAACATACATGGTCCAATCTAACGCATATTTCGCAGGTTTGATGACAGTCCTCGCCTGAACATATCTACATGCCAATAATTAGTCGAAGTTATAGCACCCCGGCATCAGGAAATGACGATTTATAGTTTAATGTTCATGTCCTACAAAGTTGACCAGATCCACCTGAAATTTGGCCAAAACAGCCATAACACCTTGGTGATGCTTTATTGTGATAAATGTGAGTTTCTGTTGAAGGCCATTGCTGTGGCAGTGCAGCAAGTTTTGATGTTTCAACAAGACAACATAAGCTGTTGTAAGTTGACACTACATGATCAGATCTTGTCAAAATTTGACACATATGATGACAGTCATGGCCTGAACACATCTACAGAGGAATTTTGAAACACACTCATAACACCACCTACTGGCAACAGAAAATTACAATTTTTATATTTTACGTCCTCCTTCTAGCAGGTTACAGTAAAACAATTATTTGCTTAAATCACTGAACTCTGGCTTATATTTGGTACAGGCGTCTAAATGGGACAGGCCTTTAATTCCTTTTACACAAACCTGTCGCTCAGCTAAGATGGGAAAATATGATCAAATAGTTTATTTAAACCAGTATAAATATTACTTGTAAAAATGAGGCTGTGAATAACATTTCAGTTATGAATTATTCATTTGACCTAGCTCCCACAGACGCATTAGAGAGAGAGAAAGAGAGAGCTTCATCACACATGGCGCTTGAGGATTACGGGACATAACACCACTTTATCTTGTTAAAACAATATTCACTTAATATACACTTTCACCTAACTAGGTTTCATTTTTATGTAAAACCCTTTGATTATTTTGATTAAAGGACCCATATGGACTGAAGGAATATGAATAAATCAATGGGTAATCGAGCATATATGATTGCTTATATGATAGCCATATCAATGTCAGGTTTGCCCCTGAGTGGTCCCAAAACCAAACAGAAAACACCAGTTAAACCATTGTTAACAAGACTTTACTGTTGTGGGGCATATCAGTATGCCTAATAAGTGTCAATTTTTAAACCTTACATCACCTTCATACTGCATTATTTTCCAGCGTGTAAATTACAAAATTAAAATTATAAATTTAAAACTAAATGGTGCCAACATTATTATTTTAAAATAGGAAACCTTTTTGTCTGGCACAACTTAATATTCTCATATGATAATGATGTAATGTCTAATATGAATTTCAAGGTATTAAGCATGAATTGTCAGCTACTATTTGTAAACACTTTTGCCAGCAAAAGTAAAATTGAAATACCAACTAATTGCCTTGCTATATTTGCATTTTTTTTGGCGCTGTGCATTTTGCCCAGGAATGTCCCAAACATAGCAAAATAAGAAGAAAATAAGAAAGTGCAGGTAGAGGGCATGGTCTTTGCCAATAAACACACTACCACCACCCATTTATCATTGGGTCATGAGTGATGATTGGGATAAAGAATTACTTTTGTATATAGTATATATATATATATATATATATATATATATGTATATAGGAAAATCTTTTGTATAGTATACCTTAAAGAATAGGATAAGGCAAAAACCTCTTTTATTCAGACACTTTCCTGTTGCCTCACCTTGTAGGTCCACAGAGATAAAACATCACTGTTCTATTATATTTTTTTTATGCTGCTCCAGAATATATAAATACCAGTGCAAGCCTCTAATTTGCATTTATGTGTGATCCTAACCCGGTGGTTAAGCTGTCAGAGACAGTATGATCTTAATGGAGAGGTGGCCAGAGAAGGGATGGGCATTCTTACAGCTGTTGCTGGTGGCATCTGTCTTTCAGGCTGAGGAGCTGTCATGCAGGCGAAGAGGGGATCCTGAGAACCCCCAGCTATCTAAGGATGGAGACATTTTGCTGGGGGGAATCTTCCCTTTGCACAGAAGATGGAAAACCAGACAGGACAACTACATGCACAAGCCACTGCCACTGCAATGCACCAGGTAAATCAGACGGTCAACATCTATTTAGATTTCAACTATCTAAGTGAATGGTGGGTACAGATACATAACAGTCAGGTACAGCAAAGGACCTAAGTACTAAGTATTAGAATTAGAGATATTCTCTCCTATATGTCTTAATACCACCAAATGGTTTTTATTTCCTGTGCTACTGTTTCCTACTGTTTCTGTTGCAAGGATAAATTGTTTGTAATTCCAATATTCATATTTTTCAACATCTAGTTTGAATTTCAGAGGTTTCCAGTATGCCCAGGCTATGCTCTTTGCCATAGAGGAAATTAATAACAGAACAGACCTGCTGCCTGGCATCTCTCTGGGCTATAAGATCTATGATGTCTGTAGCTCCATTTCCAGAGGTGTGAGGGTTACACTGGCGTTGGCTAATGGTAATGAGCAGTTATCTGCATTATCCCAGGAACCATGTGCCAGACCAGCCCAAGTGCAGGCCATTATGGGAGAGGCCTCTTCCTCTCCTTCGATGGCTATAGCCTCTGTAATCGGACCCTTTCATATCCCAATGGTGGGTGAGATTGGTCAAAATGAAAATATACTTATTATCCTGTATTTCTTCTAGCTGATCAAAACAAAAGGGGTTTTAAAACAATTGTAGGCAACACTTTCTAATTACCATTTAAAAAAAGGCAAGTCATAATCAAACTTATAGTCATTTTAATGATAATCAATAAAGAAATTATAATTAAATGTTGTTTACTAATTATAAAAAAATGAATTGATTTATGTTAATTTAACAGTTCGTTATTACACACATTGTAACATGTTATACACTGTATTAAGTATTTCTTCAGAATGACCAAATTACTGAATCGTATGTAAACTTTTAAGAAAGTGATTTAGATTGATTAACAAGATATATATCACAAATTGTTCATTCTAATTTAATTGTTTGTAAAATGTCTATACCCATCATTTAGATGTTTATTATAAAGTTGCAAAGTATGATTATAATACTTTGTATTATATATTGTTTTTGTTTTGTTTTTTCTTTAAGATCAGCCACTATGCCACTTGTGCTTGTCTCAGTGATAAAACCAAGTACCCATCCTTCCTCAGGACAATACCCAGTGATGACTACCAGAGCAGAGCCCTGGCACAGTTGGTCAAGCACTTTGGTTGGACTTGGGTTGGAGCTATTAGAACAAATGATGATTATGGGAACAATGGCATGGCCACATTTACAGAAACAGCCCAGCAGCTGGGCATCTGTCTGGAGTACTCTGTGTCTTTGTTTAGAACAGATCCACCAGACAAAATACAAAAGATAATTGACATTATCAAAGCTTCAGCTTCCAAGGTGATTGTCACTTTCCTGTCCCCCACTGATATGAAGACACTTATAGAAAAGATGTCTCACCACAACTTGACTGGGTACCAGTGGGTCGGTAGTGAAAGCTGGATCTTTGATCCTGAAACTGCAGCCATAGATAAGCATCACATTCTGGACGGTGCCATAGGCCTGTCCATCCCCAAAGCACATGTCAGTGGCATGAGAGAGTTCATATTGGATGTGAAGCCTCTCAATTCATCTGGTAATGAAATGTTTACAGAGTTTTGGGAGACGTTATTCAGCTGTAAGTTCAAGCAGTCAAAGTCATCCACAGAGAATCAGAGAGAATGTACTGGACATGAAGATCTGACTGGAGTGCAGAACAGCTTCACTGATATGTCGCTCATGCCGATCTTTAACAATGTCTATAAAGGAGTGTATGCTGTGGCCCATGCACTTCACAGTATTCTTAATTGTAACAAAACATGTAACATGAAGGTGCAGCTAGATCCATATACGGTGAGTCATAAATTAATTATCAGTCTATCATGGTGTATCGCTACCAGGCCTACAAAACTGTGTCAGATAATGATCTACATTGATGGATATTCTTTTAGATTTTACAGCACATAAAAAGGATTCATTTCAAAACAAAGGAAGGAGAGGAGGTTTACTTTAATGAGAATGGAGACCCAGCAGCAAAGTATGAAATTATAAACTGGCAGCCAACAGAAAATGGTATTGCAGACTTTGTCACAGTTGGTTTCTATGATGCATCTTTACCTGCAGACAAACAGCTGAATCTGCAAAATAAGTCTCTAATTTGGGCAAACAACTCACAACAGGTAAGCCACTGTAATGTTCATACAGTCCATTTTAATAGTTCATGAAAAAAATTCATATGGCACTAGTTGTTGCATCATGATGTTTGTAAATGATGTATCAAAATGCACAGCAGAACCTAACAAAGACAACACCTTTTCAAAGCAAATGCCCTTATATTTTCTCAAAGTCATTTTGTTTTTGCAGGTGCCTGTGTCAGTTTGCAGTGAGAAGTGTCGTCCAGGAACTCACAAGGTTCTCCAGAAAGGAAAGCCTGTCTGCTGCTATGACTGCTTAACATGTGCAGAGGGAGAAATAAGCAACATTACAGGTGTAGTATTTGGTCAATAGAAAAAATATATTTTTAAAAAAAGCTCATTAAAGGGTCAGCTCGTTTAAATTACCAAAAGGCCTTTAGTTTGTTTCACACCTTGTCATTGTGGTATCTGAGCAGGCAAATTTGGTCTCATTTGCTGAGGTTTTGACATCTCTCTTTCTGAAACTGTTGTTATTGATATTGAGAGTGAATGAAATTGTCTGTGCAGTTGGACTGAAAATTGACATTTTATTAAGAAACAAACATTTGTACAATAAAAACAAATAAAACCTGTATTTAGGAATTTAACCTTTTTTCACTGTTTATTGTACTTTCAAAACCAAATCATTCATGATGGTACCATGAAACTGTCATATGGCTATCCATTTATTATTCTGTAATTATGTGCTGTATGTCTTGTATGCATGGAAAATAAGCAATATAGTGACAAAAACATCAAATGTACTGAGCAAGTCTGACACCTGCTTTAAAATCATTTTCAGATTCTATCACCTGTGTGCAATGCCACCCTGAGTTCTGGTCAAATGAAAGAGGAGATGCCTGTGTTAAGAAGGAGGTAGAGTTTCTATCATATAAAGAGATTATGGGAGCACTGCTCACTGCAGCGTCCTTGCTGGGAACATGCATCACTGCTGTTGTGGCATTCGTTTTCTTCACATACAGGAAAACTCCTATTGTTAGGGCCAACAACTCTGAGCTGAGCTTCCTGCTGCTCTTCTCCTTGACTCTGTGTTTCCTGTGTTCTCTGACCTTCATCGGCCGGCCCTCTGAGTGGTCCTGCATGCTGCGACACACAGCATTTGGCATCACCTTTGTCCTCTGTATCTCATGTGTTCTGGGGAAAACTATAGTGGTGTTAATGGCCTTCAGGGCAACACTTCCTGGTAGTAATGTGATGAAATGGTTTGGGCCTGCACAGCAGAGGCTCAGTGTTCTGGGTTTCACTCTTATACAAGTTATCATATGTATCCTCTGGTTAACAATTTCACCTCCTTTTCCATTCAAGAACTTTAAACAGTTTAAGGACAGAATCATATTTGAGTGCGCTCTGGGTTCAGCTGTAGGCTTTTGGGCTGTTCTTGGGTATGTAGGTCTTCTGGCCATGTTATGTTTTATTCTTGCTTTTCTGGCCCGAAAACTCCCTGATAATTTCAATGAAGCCAAATTTATCACTTTTAGCATGCTGATATTCTGTGCAGTATGGATCACCTTTATTCCAGCATATGTCAGCTCCCCTGGGAAGTTTAGTGTTGCTGTGGAGATATTTGCTATTCTGGCCTCCAGTTTTGGACTGCTCATTTGTATTTTTTTCCCAAAATGTTATATTATCTTACTGAAACCTGAGAAGAATACAAAAAAGGATATAATGGGGAAGGGGGCACCAAAATCATTTTGAAAACTTAAAGTGGACCTATTATGCTCATTTTCAGGGCCATATTGATTTAAATATGTAATATTGGGGTCTAGTGTAATAGATTTATGTGCTTTACTTTTCAAAACACACATTATTTGTCTTGTACTGCTCAGTGCTGCAGCCTCTCTGTCTGAAACACTATGTTTGGGCTTATGTCCTGCCTCCCCAGCAGCCCAGTCTGCTCTGATTGGTCAGCTCGCTCAGTCTGTTGTGATTGGTGCAACGCTTAGAGCGTGAATCTGAAACAACACGCCCCTTACCTTATCTGACTTCACCTCCAGAGGCTGGCGTAAACTACACCGCTGATGCTAAAGCTAAAGCTAACAACGGCGGCTGTCCACCATTATCGATTTGAGTGAAGAAACACAAGCCGACAGACTCCGAAGCTGCTTCGAAACAAACACTGGAGCTGGACATTTTTCCTCAATGGTAAGTTTTTATTTTGTAGCCGTCTACATGATAATTGCAACTAATCTGACGTTACGGGAACAACTGTATGTCTGTCCTCTGACTGAATGAAGTTAAAAACGTCTGCTGCACAGTACAAAAGGTTTCTAACAATATCGTCAGTTACTACATAATGTGGAAACACCAACAGCAGCACTCAGCTGTTATATGACGTGGTGTAAAGAATAACTCCTTTTTAATCTAAGCAGCTTTATCTATGATCAGACTAATGTAGCTCGTGTTGGGTAATAATACCAAAGTTAATATAAATTCTGCTTCTAACAATCTCCGTTAAATCACAAAAGTTTTAACCTGTGATTTCATCAATTTTACCACAGCAGATTAAGATGACAGCTTTTTGTATTATACAAAAACAAATGACTAGAAATAACTGGTACATTCAGATGTCTTAGCTGTCATGTTTACTGAAACCGTTCTACTAAAATGTAACTGCATTTTATAATCATCTTCACCTTGTTTGTAATCTACAATATGTACAATGTACCAATGTATCACAGTTTCTCCACAGCATTTATATGAAATCAAAGTTTCATAGTAAAACACATGTTGTTTCCTGGATCTGTATTTGTTCTATGCAGTAATATTGTCTCCTGAGTAGGCTTGTCATGATACCAGAATTTCAGTAGTCGATACCAGTACCAGTGAATTTCCACTTTTCTCGATACTCATTCGATACCACGATAAAAATCAAAAAACAGAACTCATGTATTTCTAAATTGTGTGAATGCTCTAACCTGTTAGCATGCTCGCCGAAATGAAAACGCGAGTAAACAGCGACCGTTCGCGAGCGCTACGTGAATGAATCACTTGCGGTGTAAATGAGACCTAACCGTCTCCACAAACGACTCCTACTACCTGACTTTTTGACAAGCCGAGGTGTTGTGGCTCCAGCAGCACTTGTAAAAGCCATTGTTGCTAGCAAAGACAATGGGGAACAGGTGTTCTTCTTCAGCGCTCATCCTCGGCACCGACTGACGCGCGTATACTGCCCCCGTCAGTTGCGACAGGAATCGGCACGGCCCACTGAGGGCAAAGTTGTATCCGGTACTTACGGTACCGAATAAAACAGGTACCGACGTATTTTTTGCGTGTTGGCATCGACTTGGTACCAAAGTATCGGTTCTCATGACAACCCTATTCCTGAGTCTTTATTTGCAATTTATAACATCTTTATAAATATTTATAAAACAGTATGACTTGTATCTTTTTTACCCATTAGGTTTTGGGGTAATGAACCAGGTTCCAGTTCATCCTACATATATGATACACCAATCAGGCCTGGAGCCTGACTGTTTGAATCCGTACATCCCACAGAACATCTAACATTTACAGGTATGACTATGGACCCTTATGGCACAGAACTGAAGAAAAGTGTGTTTTTATGACATGTAATGAGAATGTAATGTAATGTGTAAACTCAATTCTGAACACTAAGAATTCATTATATCAAAAAACCCACTCATAAAGAAATGACAAATAAGTCTTTTGTCAAAAGAACTTTATTTTTAGCACATGTAAAAAAGAAAAACTACAAAAAAATTACTAAATAATATACAATAGATAGATGTATAAATATAAACACAGCAGCGTTTTAACTGCAACACTAATAGTGTCCAATTCTTTACATTCAGGCGTCCATCCCATCCTGTGCTGGATACGGCAGGAGTTTCCTGATCCGGCTGGTCACTGCTTTGGTCTCCAGCTGCCCCTTGGCTGAAGTGAGAGTCGTGTAAGGCAACCACTCCCTCCTTTGAGGGTCTCTGATACTGGGACGCCAGGTCCTTTGCGATGGGGATTATGGGGGAAGACTCATCAGGTCATCTGCAGTATTGATTTCCTTGTGTTTTTAAATTAAGTGCTTCCCTGAATCCACCTTTCTTGTTTATATTTCAAATGTTGCCAGAACTATTTCATATTTATAGTTATAGTTATTATGTTGGTAATAAAAATAAAATTATTTACAAAATGACTGCATATAGGGTCTGTATATAGAGGTCTCATACTTGGTTTGAAACCTATGCCCTTTCAAAGTTGTTTATGACAGCCAAAAATCCAAATGAAAGAATATATTTTCCCCTGCTCTAACATCATAACAAAGTCAGAGGCTTGTGATAATTTGATGCAGAAATATATACTTATCTGCGATTACAGATAAGTTAATGAAGCTAAGCTCCAGAAGTTAACGTTAGCTTAACTAGAGCCCTTTGGACAACAGCTAACAATGATGTACGATCACCAAAGTACAAAAACTAGAACAAAATAGGCTAATGAACTCCCAGCAAATAAGGTGACATCATGAACAACGCAGCTAGGAGGTAACGTGAGGCTAACTTTAGCTAACGTTAGCTAGAGATGTTAAAGATAACTTTATATTTCTTTCCAGCAAAGTGACAATATGTTGCCTCAAACACAATGTTGTCTTACCTTAGAACAGATGTAGACATCATTGTTAATCTTATTCACGTTGAGTTGATGTTGTGGTCTAACGTTACCATACAACTTTATCCAAAGGAGACACTTTTCTAGGTTGAGATGTGGTTTAAGTGTAAAAAATGCACCTCGTCGCCCAGCCTGTACCCCATGCGCACCATTTGACCATTTTTAAACTCCAAATCTCCAAAACTCCAAAAAGCTCATAAAACCGAACAAAACTGACTTTCAGTAATGCATTTCTATGGAAGCCCATTTCCGCCACTTGATGGAAAAAAATAAGGTCTATTAACTCAAAATAATGAGATACTAAGTCAAAATAATGACTTGCTAAGTCAAAATAATGAGATACTAAGTCAAAATTATGAGATACTAAGTCAAAATAATGATTTACTAAGTCAAAATAATGAGATACTAAGTCAAAATAATGACTTGCTAAGTCAAAAATAATGAGATACTAAGTCAAAATAATGACTTACTAAGTCAAAATTATGAGATACTAAGTCAAAATAATGACTTGCTAAGTCAAAATAATGAGATACTAAGTCAAAATTATGAGATACTAAGTCAAAATAATGATTT
>NC_065507.1:24472824-24473874 GCF_006386435.1 Epinephelus moara
GTGGCGACTTCCGTATGTGGGCGGGTATATTCTACGACACTGGGCCGACCTAAAGCCAACGTAACAGAGACGTTTGATGAGCTGGGACAAAAGAGTATTAAATTTAAAGATATCCGCCCATGCGGCCGACACTTGTCAGACGTTATAAATTCAGGGCCGATGTGTAGTCCTCAGGCCGACGTCGGCCAGATGTATGTGTGCTATCTGGGTGGATAACATCATTGAGGGATACTAACTCAAAACAATGAGGTCATAACTCATGTACATCGGATATGCCACACACTACACTTGGATGTGACGTATGGGGTATGTTTGGCTACTTAAGTAGTCTACAAATTACAAAATGTAGTAAAATAGTGTTGATTTTAAGTGTTCTGTTTGGCTAAGACATAAAGTTAATTATACAACAGTTAGTTGAAGTTGCACTTAAATAGGTCAATAATATGCTCATCAGTGAATACGAGTGTTAGTGAATACGAGTGTTATTGAATCAAATTGTTCGCCACTCCTCCGCGAGTTATGAGTTATGTGAGTTACCATATATTTCCAAATAGTTGCCCGGTGACAAATAGCCGCCGGGCACCTAATAGCTGCCGGGGGTTTGACCCCATTTTGCGTATTAAACGCCGGTCCGATTAAACGCCCGGGCGATTATTTCCTCATTCATTGCCTCATGGCTGTCCCTCCTTGAGAGACTGTTTGCGGTTTTACGCACAGGTCGGTAGTGAAGTGGTGCACATGACTCGTGCTACGGACGGACAGACGGACAGACAGCCACGTATCTAAAACAGGTAATACATCTGGCTACATCTTTCCCACATCAAAAATCCATGATCGCCTTGACCCGCGTGCGTAAGAGCGCACACAATTCCGTGTCCTCTCACTGCGGATGCTGTGATTTGATGGCCGGTACTCATTGTAGCTCACTCTTATAAGACCCAATAATAATAATAATAATAATAATAAGCTACTGTGGGCCATGCCTTTTAACAAAATTACCAGAAGAGTTCGCTGAAAAACAGGTAATGTCAGCCTGAATTACTCGCGTGC
>NC_065507.1:24474850-24475981 GCF_006386435.1 Epinephelus moara
CTCTCCTGACGACCACTCATAATTTAATTCAAATGTAATTTTGGGGAAAATATCCATCTTCTTGGTGTAACGCTAGTGTCAGTTTGTGTCAGTGTAGCAAGTGTGACAGTTGGTTAATTAACGGTTGTGTTTATATTTTTAACACCTGTGAGCAGAGTGATTTTACTGTTACAAGTCCCAGTGATGTTATACTCTATATCAGCACTCACGGAATGCTTCTCGTCCAGTCAACTTACTCGGTCGGAACTAACTGTTGTATAATTAACTTTATGTCTTAGCTAAACAGAACACTTAAAATCAACATTATTTTATGACATTTTGTGATTTGTAGACTACTTAAGTAGCCACACTTACCCCATACGTCACATCATGTGTGGCATATCTGATGTACATGAGTTATTACCTCATTGTTTTGAGTTAGTATCCCTCAATGATGTTATCCATCGTGACTGAGAGATGAAGAGTATGGATTGTCGAAGGCTGTAATTTTGACTTAGTATCTCATTATTTTGACTTAGTAAGTCATTATTTTGACTTAGTATCTCATTATTTTGACTTATTAGATCTTATTTTTTTCCATCAAGTGGCGGAAATGGGCTTCCATACATTTCAGTGAACATTCAGGCAGAGAATGTCCGAGGGTACGTCCCAAGTCCCTTAAAATTACTGCTAACCACCTAACCTAGCCACCTTACCTAACTGTTTAGTCCCTCCCACTTAAGAAAACATTTAAGGAGTCAGGAGTTAGGAGTGAGGAGCGAGGATTGCTGATAAGAGACATGAGACGGCCTTACTCTGAAGCATCACGTAAAGCGACGTCCTATTCTGGTGACGGCGGCACCTATGGGCGGCACAGCTGGATCTGCTGCATAACAGAGCCAGCGTTTGGCGTACATCCCAAGTCACATTATATTCGCTGATCAAAGCCGTAACCACCCCCCTCCCCTGCCATCATGACTTTGGTCACAGAGTTTTGCATGTATTACCATTGTTATTGAGTCATTTGCCGAAGTTTGTGGCAATTAAAGAACGGTCTGTAGCCCTGCCACTGTCACTGTGATGAGCATCATTATCATTATTATTATCATCATTATTATCACTATTATTAAATCCACTCGCCATCATTCAACA
>NC_065507.1:24476324-24501664 GCF_006386435.1 Epinephelus moara
CTTACTCATCGCACCTAACAGATCCCTCCTAACGCCTAACGCTAACTCCTTACTGGCAGGAATAAGAGACATGAAACGGCCTTAAAGATGGCGGAGCTCGAACGACTTCCGGTTCAAGTAAGGAGTTAGGAGTTAGCAGTATAAAATAAGAGACTTGGGACGTACCCCGAGTGTATGGGAATGGCTATATGCACTGTGATTGGCTCATTACTTTTGAGGGCGGGGCTTAGCCATAGGTCAATTATTGGTCACAAAGCTGCGTCTCCTAGACATGGCGTCTCCTCAGGTTCAAACTCTGCAGCCTCTCTCCTCCACCTCTGCTCGGAGTAGGTATGTTTGGGAGTGCGGCTCAGGCGGGCACTGTGTGCTATGATCGCTATTAGGTAATTAATCAGGGAAGTAAAAGCGGGAAAAGGGGGAAATTCAAAACGAGCTGTTTCAGTGCAGGTCACATGATGTGTGTCTGTGGGGAGACAGAGCTCCCTTTAGCCTTTTTTTTTTTACTTAGCAGACCTTATAGAGACAGAAAAATGCTATATAACACACTAATGAAGAGGAAACCCCAAAAAGCATAATAGGTCACATTTGAAATATCATTATCAAAAATGCCACTAAAATTTTGACATCAAAATTAGTGATAACAGCTTTAAATACAACTTGATCAACAATTATATAAACTGTTATGGTTTGAGATGTGTGTGTGTGTGTGTGTGTGTGTGTGTGTGTGTGCGCGTGTGCAAGTGTATTTTGTACTGCATTTAGACTTTAAATGAGCTGTATGCAACATTCAGAGCATCAATGTAGCAGCAAACAACAATTTGATTTATAAAACTACAGTAGAGTAAAAGTGTCTTAAGCAGAGATTGAAGTCACGCTCCTTCTGTGTGTGCTGTAATCTAAGCTTCTTTGTTCATTGTCGTGGCAGCTGGGTGCACTCAAGGAATACGGGACCTGGCACCCACCCAGCTACAAAGAAAGGTGTCGAGAGGCATCTTGATCAGATCTCAAACCACCTCAACTGGCCCCTTTTGTCACTAAGAAATATTGCCTTTCTCTTAGCTCCCGATGGATGTCTGAGTTCTTCACCCAATCCTTAAGAGTGAGCTTGTATCCACATTCATTACCCAAAGCTCATGACCAACGGTAAGGGTTGAAATGTAGATTGATTGCAAAATCAAAAGGCTCAGCACCCTCTTCACCACAACATTTTAATGTCCCTATCATGCTGGACCAATCCACCTGTTCATCTCATGCTCCATTTTACCTTCACTTGTGAACAAGACCCCAAGTAGTCCTTCACCTGAGGCCATAACTCAATTCCAATCCAGAGGGAGTAATCCAGCATTCTTCAGCAGCAAACCATGGCCTCAGACCTAGAGATGGTGACTGTTATTACAATAGAACAACGTTGTCTACAAAGAGCAGAAAAAGGAGGACCTCAAAGGAGCATAAGATAGCATATATGATTACTTATATGGTAGCCATATCAATGTTATAAGGTAAATGTTATATGTAAAGCTTGTTTATCTGCCCCCAAGTGGTCACAAAACAAAACAAAAAATATCAGTTCATGCATTGTTAATAAGACATTACTATTGTGGGGCATTTCAATGTCTAATAAGTCTTATTTTCTAAACCTTACATCACCTTCATCCTGCATTATTTTCCAATTTGTGAATTACAAAATTACAATTTTAAATTTGAGACTCAATTGTGCCATTATTATTATTATTTTAAAAAAGGAAACCTTTTGTCTGGCATAAGTGAATATTCGTATCTGATAATATATGAATTTCAAGGTATTAAGCATGAATTGTCAGCTACTATTTGTAAACCCTTTTGCCGGTGAAAGTGATATTTTTAAAGTCCCAACCTCACCTACATGCTGTGCCCAGGAATGTCCCAGACATAGTAAAATAAGAAGAAAATAAGAAAATGCAGGTAGATGGCAGCGTCTCTGCCAATAAATACACTGCCACACAATTATAATTGGATCCTAAGTGGTGACTGTGATGAAGAATTACTTTTGTATGTCCTCTTTTTGTTTTGTAGGATAATCCTGTATAGTATATCTTTAAGATATTCAGAAAAGCACAAGGCAGACAACTCCTCTGTTTGGACACCTTCTTCCTGTTGCCTCACCTTGTAGGTCCACAGAGAAAAAACATCACTGTTCTATTATATTTTTTGATGCTGCTCCCAAATGTATAAATACCAGTGCAAGCCTCTAATTTGCATTTATGTGTGATCCTAACCCAGTGGTTAAGCTGTCAGAGACAGTACGATGTTAATGCAGAGGTGGCCAGAAAAGGGTTGGACACTCTTACAGCTGTTGGTAGTGGCCTCTGTCTCTCAGGCTGAGGAGCTGGTGTGCAGGCAAAGAGGGGATCCCGAGAAGCCCCAGCTATCTAAGGATGGAGATATTATGTTGGGGGGAATCTTCTCTTTCCACAGCAGCTGGAAAAACAGACAGGACAACTACATGCACAAGCCACTGCCACTGCAATGCACCAGGTAAATCGGACAGAATATCTATTTAGATTGCAACTATCTCAGTGAAAGTGGGTACAGATGCAAAACAGGTACAGGAAAGGGCATCAAAGTCAGTATAAAATATGGGATATGCTGTCTTGTGTGTCTTAATACCATCAAATGCTTTCATTTCCTGTGATACTTTTTCTATTCCATGGATAAATTGTTTTCAGTTCTAATATTTATATCTGCTGATATCTAGTTTGCATTTCAGAGGTTTCAAGTATGCCCAGGCTATGCGCTTTGCCATTGAGGAGATTAATAACAGAACAGACCTGCTGCCTGGCATCTCTTTGGGCTATAAGATATATGATGCCTGTCGCTCCATTGCCAGAGGTGTGAGGGTTACACTGGCTTTGGCTAATGGTAATGAGGAATTATCTGCACCCTCCCAGGAACCATGTACCAGACCAGCCCAAGTGCAGGCCATTATTGGAGAGACCTCCTCCTCTCCTTCCATGGCTATAGCCACTGTAATCGGACCCTTTCATATGCCAATGGTGGGTAAGATCATTCAAAATGAAAATGTACTAGTGAAAACAATTATTATTGTTTAATTTTTCCAGGTGGTCAAAACAAAAGGGGTTTTAAAACAATTGTAGGCAACTCTTTATAAGAACCGTCATTAAAAAGAAAAAAAAAAAAAGACATTTTAAGTAATAATAATTTTAATGTTACCAAACAATGAAATGATAATTGAATATTGCTTACTCATTTTTGATACTGCTTTTATCTGTGTTTAACAGTTTATTGTTCCACACATCATAACATTTCATACACCATATGTGAAGGTAAACTTGTATACCCTTCAGAATGGTTTGAAAAAAACATAAGACTGATTGAACAGGTAGTTGTAACACATTGCCTATTGATTGGTCTGTCAACTATCTCATTAGGATGCTTATTATAAATCTGAGACTTTGCGATTATGATACA
This sequence comes from Epinephelus moara, assembly GCF_006386435.1. Lineage (NCBI taxonomy): Eukaryota > Metazoa > Chordata > Actinopteri > Perciformes > Serranidae > Epinephelus > Epinephelus moara. The sequence continues at coordinate 24,479,793 of NC_065507.1, forward strand.
TTAATAAATGGATAATACTGGACAACCAGAGAATGTTTATAAATGGTTTACAAAAGTATTATCAACCATTAAAAAGGTGTTACAAATGTCTGGTCTGTTTTTTTTTTTTTGTTTTTTTTTAGTCACTTAAAGGTTTGCAAATACTTCGATAATCATTTTCAAAGAGGCAAGAAAGAACAATATGTGCAAGAAAATGGTTAAAGTAACAAATTATGCGATCACTAATACAAAGCCAACATTATTATTTATCCTTTCATTGTTTGTTAACAGTATAGTAACTACTAACTTAAATTTTTTAGACAATAATAAAAAATATATCAGTGATGATTATTATTATAAAATTTAACCACATTATAGTGTGTTGTGTAAATGTAAATGTTTAGTATTTCAAATATTTATCTTGGGATATCTTTTTTTTTTTTTTTATAATTTCTTTATTTTTTTTTTAGATCAGTCACTTTGCCACTTGTGCTTGTCTCAGTGATAAAACCAAGTACCCATCCTTCCTCAGGACAATACCCAGTGACTACTACCAGAGCAGAGCCCTGGCACAGTTGGTCAAGCACTTTGGTTGGACTTGGGTTGGAGCTATTAGAACAAATGATGATTATGGGATCAATGGCATGGCCACATTTACAGAAACAGCCCAGCAGCTGGGCATCTGTCTGGAGTATTCTGTGTCTTTGTTTAGAACAGATCCACCAGACAAAATACAAAAGATAATCAACATTATCAAAGCTTCCACTTCCAAGGTGATTGTAGCTTTTCTCTCCCCCGCTGATATCCCTATACTTATACATCCGTTGTCTCACCACAATTTGACTGGGTACCAGTGGGTCGGTAGTGAAGGCTGGATCTTTGATCCCCAAACTGCAGCCATAGATAAGCATCACATTCTGGATGGTGCCATAGGCCTGTCCATCCCCAAAGCACATGTCAGTGGCATGAGAGAGTTCATGTTGGATGTAAAGCCTCTCAATTCATCTAGTAATGAAGTGTTTACAGAGTTTTGGGAGACATTATTCAGCTGTAAGTTCAAGCAGTCAAAGTCATCCACAGAGAATCAGAGAGAATGTACTGGACATGAAGATCTGACTGGAGTGCAGAACAGCTTCACTGATATGTCTCTCATGCCTATCTTTAACAATGTCTATAAAGGAGTGTATGCTGTGGCCCACGCACTTCATAGTATACTCAGCTGTAATAAAACATGTTACAGCGAGGTGCCGCTTGATCCATATACGGTGAGTTCATAAATAATTTATCAGTCTTCTGTACTGTATTGCCATTGGGCCTACAAGATGATGTCACATAATGATCTATATTGATTCATATCTTTTTAGATTTTACAACACATAAAAAGGATTCATTTCAAAACAAAGGAAGGAGAGGAGGTTTACTTTAATGAGAATGGAGACCCAGCAGCAAAGTATGAAATTATAAATTGGCAGCCAACAGAAAATGGCATTGTGGACTTTGTCACAGTTGGTTTTTATGATTCATCTTTACCTGCAGACAAACAGCTGAATCTGCAAAATAAGTCTTTAATTTGGGCAAACATCTCACAACAGGTAAGCTCCTGTGATGTTCATACAGTCTATTTTAATATTAAAAAATTGCATATGGTGCTTGTTGGTGTATCATGACGTTTGTTTATGATGTATCAAAATGCACAACAGAACATAACAAAGACACACCTTGTCAAAGTGAATGCCCACAATTTTTCTCATAATCGTTTTGTTTTTGCAGGTGCCTGTGTCAGTTTGCAGTGACAAGTGTCGTCCAGGAACTCGCAAGGTTCTCCAGAAAGGAAAGCCTGTCTGCTGCTATGACTGTTTAACATGTGCAGAGGGAGAAATAAGCAACATTACAGGTGCTGTAATATTTTGTTAATAAATATATATTAATTTATATTTAAAAAAGGTCATTTAAGGTCAACTCACTCAAATTAGCAAAAACCCTTTAGTGTTTTTTCCACCTCCTCATAGTGAGCAGGCAGAATTGGTCTCATCTGCTGAGGTTTTGAGATCTCTCTTTCTAAAACAGCAATTAATGAGTGAGTGAAATTGTGTGTGCAATTGGACTCAAACATTGAAATAAAAAAATGACTGCCTAATTATTAAAAAATAAAACAAATCAAGTAAAATGAAAATAAAACTGTCATATGACTATCCATTTATGATACAGTAATTATGTGGTGTATGTCTTGCATGTCTAGAAAATAAGCAATATAGAGACAACAAATGTAGGCTACTGAGCAAGTCTAACACCTGCTGTAAAATCATTTTCCAGATTCTATCACCTGTGTGAGATGCCACCCTGAGTTCTGGTCAAATGAGAGAAGAGATGCCTGTGTAAAGAAGGAGGCAGAGTTTCTATCATATGAAGAGATAATGGGAGCACTGCTCACTGCAGCGTCCTTGCTGGGAACATGCATCACTGCTGTTGTGGCATTCATTTTCTTCACATACAGGAAAACTCCTATTGTTCGGGCCAACAACTCTGAGCTGAGCTTCCTGCTGCTCTTCTCCTTGACTCTGTGTTTCCTGTGTTCTCTGACCTTCATCGGCCGGCCCTCTGAGTGGTCCTGCATGCTGCGACACACAGCATTTGGGATCACCTTTGTTCTCTGTATCTCGTGTGTTCTGGGGAAAACTATAGTGGTGTTAATGGCCTTCAGGGCAACACTTCCTGGTAGTAATGTGATGAAATGGTTTGGGCCTGCACAGCAGAGACTCACTGTTCTGGCTTTCACTCTCATACAAGTTATCATATGTATCCTCTGGTTAACAATTTCACCTCCTTTTCCATTCAAGAACTTCAAACAGTTTAAGGACAGAATCATATTAGAGTGCACTCTGGGTTCAGCTGTAGGCTTTTGGGCTGTTCTTGGGTACATTGGACTTCTGGCCATGTTCTGTTTTATTCTTGCTTTTCTGGCTCGGAAACTGCCCGATAATTTCAATGAGGCCAGATTTATCACTTTTAGCATGCTGATATTCTGTGCAGTATGGATCACCTTTATTCCAGCATATGTCAGCTCCCCTGGGAAGTTCAGTGTTGCTGTGGAGATATTTGCTATTCTGGCCTCCAGTTTTGGACTGCTCATTTGTATATTTTTTCCAAAATGTTATATTATCTTACTGAAACCTGAGAAGAATACAAAAAAGGATATGATGGGGAAGGGGGCACCAAAATCATTTTGAAAATTTAAAATATCATTATAGAAAATGCCATTATAATTTTGACATATGAATTAGAGATAACAGCTTTAAATACAACTCGATCAACCATTATATAAACTGTTATGGTTTGATCTTGAATGTGTGTGTGTGTGTGTGTGTGTGTGTGTGTGTGTGTGTGTGTGTATTTTTTACTGTATTTAGACTTTAACCCTAGAACACTAACATTACATTTAGTAACACCATCACTAATGTCGGGTATATTTTACCCGATGTAATATAGCCAATAAAAAATTCTTCTCATCAAAATATATTAAAGTACAACAATACATGGCAAGTACTCTTCTTTTATTTCCTCCTATACAACGTCTCATTAAACCAAAAATAGTTATCATGGGGCGACCCTATAAAAAGGCTTTGAAATTTGTGAAAAAATAGGGAATCGTTAACGAAAAATTCCCCCCAAAAAATATAATGCAGCTCGGAACTTGTTCTTTGGTCCACGTCTTCCTGGGACATGGGAGCCTTGTCCAGTGAAGGCACAATGTCCCTTCATCACTGACAACCGTTTGAGAGATAAACAAAAAATATAATTTTTTGAGAGGGGAAACATGAGCTGACTATAAAAGTTTTTTGACCATATGAATTACGTTGGAAATTACCACTAAGTGATATTTTTCATAACCATTACACTAACTAAGGATTACATACAAATACCAGGACCAATCCTAACTCACGTTATGGCTTACATACAGTCGGGACAGGCAGGGTAGTAGTGGCGAGGACAGCCTTCTTTGGTCACAGCCATGGAGGGAGAAGGGAGGGATTGTGGCATATGTATGCAACCAATACATGTCACAAGGTCAGACATTATAAAAGGTTCTGTATGCAACATTCATGCTATAATATAGCATGCAACCATTTGCTTTGGCAAGATATAGTGAAGTATTGGCATCCAGAACGAAGTCACACTACCTCTGTTTGTGTTTTAATTCGAGCCTCTCTAACATTTAGCAACTGAAAAGATGTTTGAGACCAAAACAGAGCTAAAAGGAGAGCAGAGGGAGAAATAGGTAACAATACAGGTGTAGTGAAATTTAACATTTAACATATAAAGAAGCAGCAACCTCCAGGGCTGAAAAATTAAGCCAATGCTGAAGTGCCAAAAACTGGTGTTCCTTGAATGGCCACTTAAGGCTGGCTCCAGAAGCAAGTCAATCCCCACAGACATCCTTGTTAAAATGTGCAAATTTATACCAGAAATAAATGTTACAGCGGGGGTTGTAAATCAGTTTCATAACAACATTATATCAGTTCCTTGCATAACAATACAATATTTGCTGATGTCATAAAGTCTGCCATGATGTGATTTCAATTTAATGCATTCAGGGCCTGCGATGGATATGAAACAATATTATATGCTTAATTAACACAATTAGTAATAGAAGTAGCTTCCACCCTTTTCTTTTTTTGTTTTTGACCACAAAAGATAAAAATAAGACATAAATGGCTCGTCTTTAGGCTTTTGGGCTGTTCTTCGGTACAGAAGACTTTTGGCTAGGTTATGTTTTACTCTCTCTGTCTCTCTCTCTGTATATATATATATATATATATATATATATATAGTTATTCATTCATTATATACATTATGTAAATTGAGATCTTCATTAAGTAATTTTCAGTTACCACTTATCCTTCCTGCTACCCTAGAGTCTATCCCAGCTGACATTGGGTGAGAGGCGGGGTGCACCCTGGACACACACACACACCCAGAGCTCATGACCATAGGTGGGGGTTGGGATGTAGATGGACCATTAAATCAAAAGCTTCACCTTCCAGCTCAGCTCCCTCTTCACCGCGTCGGTCCAGCACAGCAGCAAATCACTGCAGCAGCTGCATCAAACCGCTGATCCATTCCACCCTGGATGGGCAAACTCCCACGACCCTTCCAGCAGCCTCGCAAGGATAAAGAGCTGGTCCACTGTTCTACAACCAGGACAGAATCTGTATCGCTCCTTCTGAATCCGAGGTTGGACAGTCGGTTGGAGCCTCAGTTCCAGCACCCTGGAGTAAACTTTAGCCGGGAGGCTGAGCAGTGATACCCCGATGGTTGGAACACACCTGATCAGTGTGATACCTGATGGTTGGAACACACCCTCTGGTCCCCTTTTCTGAAAATGAGAGCCTACACCCCGTTCTGCCAACCTGCAGGCATTGTACCCAACCTCCACACAACACTGAAAAGTCTCGTCAGCCAAGACAGTCCGACAGCGTCCAGAGTGTAACCAAGAGTTAAAAATAGATAAATAAATAAATAAATATGTGAATACATAGCCAGATCATTATACAATCTCATTAGCAATAAACAAATTAATGAATAAATATATAAATAAAAATGTTAATATGTGTTTAAAAAACTTTAATAGAAGAACAAGGAAATGTTTATGTGATAAGCAGGATAAAAAGCCAATAAATTCAAGTTCACTCTCACTGTAGTCAATCAGAGGCTTAAGCCCACCTCCTGACAGTCTACTGACAACTCATGTTAGTAAAGAGGAGAGAGCAGAACATCAGTCTGAGCTGAGCCTTCACGAGAGCATTATGTTGATGATGACAGTGAGTGGATACAAACAGAGAGAGAAAGCAGAGAGTTCCGGTGTGTACAGCGAGGCCTGACGGCACAAGTTCCGTGCACATTCCAATTCATCGCGCTGGTGAGTTGAGCAGACTCCGAGCATATTAGCTTCATGTCCGTTAGCCTTTATGCTAACCGTTGTATGTTTTCCATTGCTTAATGCTAAGTTGTTAGCAACCAAAAGTTCGCTAGCTTAAATGCTAATTAGCATCCAGTAACATCTACATTGACAGTGCTACAAGTGTGTTAGTGGTTCGAAAACTTGATTTGACTTAGCTGAGAGGAGGAATATTGCTGATGTGAGGATATATTCTGCCTTGCTGGCATGTAAGACCGTATCATTATTTGTTACTGAATGTATTTTGTGTTGTTTGTGTGAATTACTGCAGCTTAGCGACTGATAATATGTAACTGCTAGCTGAATTACATTAGCAGCAATAGTGTTTACATGCTTTGAAGACATTCAGGAATATATTAAAGGTGAAGTAGCCTACTGACAAACATTCAGTGTATGATTTATGTTTACAGTTTTGCACCTTTGTTATAATTGAGTTTCTATCCAACGTATTCGCTCTCTGAGACAATTATTTTGATGCTCATGGATAAAAATGATTTTGAACTGGACGTAAATTTAATGTTGTACAACAGAGATTGTGATTTGGAGATAAAGCTGAGTTCATACACTTTTCCTGTGATCAGCAGTGTTCATAGAGTTAGCATGAGTGTAATTTTCTTTGAATTCTTCTTTTAATTTTTCTTTCTTTGACTTGAACGAACTTTGACTTTACCCAACAGTGACTTTAACAAGAACATTTAACCTTTACCCGGGTCTTTATTATTTTAGTTTTTTGTTTTACTGTGCGCACAGGGTAGTGTATTCCTTTTCGGTGTTTTGGTAATTTTGGTAAATTGTAAACCGAACTTTTGGTAATATACATTCAAAACTTAACATTTGTGTCCTGCCTCTGTTTCATTATAGTAATCCAACTCTGGCTCCTGTCGTTCCTAGGGTTTCTGAAACTGGTCTAAATTCCCCTTGATGCTTTTAGAAGTACTTACCTTCATATCTGGTTAATCAGTGTCATGCAATGGTTACAAGAGCCTTTAGCATCTAAGGGCAAATCTCATCCACACCTAGCATCTTGACACTGGGGAGCTTTTTGACTACCTCAGCAACCTCTGCCAGGGATATGGGCTAGAGTACCCCCAATCTTCAGGCTCTGTCTCCTGCACAGTGGATGTGACCGCCGGAGTTAGGAGTTCCTTAAAGAGGACATGAAACACTAAACATAGTTATCATAATTTAAAGAGGGTCTCTCACCCTAAAAAGATAATTTTAGTTTAAACACTGAAAATGAAAGGAATCTCAAAATCCTGTCATTTAAGTTCTGTTAAAACAAAGGGCGGCGCCATGTCTGTTGTGTCGCCGGACGTGATGTCACCGGAGTGGTTGTCAAGCTAGCGATCGCAGTGAAGTGAAGACAGTGGAGCATTTCTGAACTGGGTTGAGCACCACACTTTTTGACAATGGAGGAAGACGAACTGGATAGGCCTGTTGAGTCTGTGACAAGCCCCATTGCCTACGCCTATGAGCCTATAAGGCATGGGAATCGAGCAGTGGTACGGGAGGAAGAAGTGGTCGAGCCGGTGATTTTGGGTCAAGGGCGTGTCGGCAACATTACGTGGTGTCAGTGTGGCGATGCCCACTGTGCCAGAGTCCATTTGCTGCCAGGAGGCTGGTCTGGACCATCTTCTCCATGACCACCCCTGCATCACCATGGTGCGCTCATTCAGCATCCTGTGCCGGGAGGTGGGCGTGTTGGAGCAGGGTTCAACGCTAAGGTTTTTTTTCACTTGCCCGGTCGGGCAAGTTGGTCAGACATCTACTTGCCCAAAGTCAGTTTTTACTTGCCCTATAAAAATTGTTTAATATAAGCGGCTATCAAANGTTTTGTGCTATGACCTATTTAAGTGCTGGAAGTTGTTATTTACGTGACAACTCCTGAACGCAACACAAGCTCATGAGTGCCGTGCCGCGTTGCTGTGCGAGCAGCTGTTTGTCTGTGCTTAACAGCAGTCTGTTGATGGTTATTTACACAGTGTCCATAACAATAACTTTGTCAGCTGACAAACTGCACCGGGCTCGGGGTCAGGTTCGGTCAGGAAAATGCGGCCCGAGCCGCTCTAGCGTGCTCACCTGTGTGTGTGGCGGAACTCCGCCGTGCGCGATACAGAGAGCAGAGGAGAATTGTTAACGCGTGACCAAAGAGCACGTTTTAAAATACATTTATTTTTATCAATTAGTTATTAACTTTTACTATTTTTAGCAACTTGCCCGATCGGGCAAGTGAGTTGTTAGTTTACATGCCCGACCTTGAGTTTTACTTGCCCCGGGCAATCGGGCAATCCTTATTGTTGAGCCCTGTGGAGGTAGCGATGCTTTCACTGAGGGATGTCAGAGCTGAGACGCTGCAGCGTCCCGTCAACAGCAGGTAAGTCAAGCTAGCTGTAACCGCGGGCGAATGACTCTAACCGTATGCAGTAAAGAAAACAAATGCATGCACTACGGTGTTGGCCAGGAATATGAACAATGTTTCCACGTGCTGTTTGTTTACATACAGTTGTTGTCTGACCGAAATGTCTTTGTTTATGTCGTTTCTCCGGTACTAATTGCTAGCTAACCCTTAGCGTTAGCTAGTTGATGCTAACAGCTAATAGCTATCAATGCTGGTACTTAACGTTAGTTCGCCGGTTCACATAGCTGACTATGTTACATATTGCTACTGGTGAACGAGCCAGTTAGATGCGGAACATGTCTGAGAGGCCTGACATAACAATATAATGCCACATGAATGCTTTCTATACGTAGTTTGTTTACATCGTGTTGTGCAGCACGTTATGAAACCAATGTTTGGGAAACCGCTGTCAAAACACCGTGACGCAGAAAGTTTGATGTCAGACATTCAAACGGGTTCATCCTCAATAACTTTTGAGTGAGATGAGCAATACACAGTTGACGTATATTCTGGAATCTGAAAGGAATGATTCAATATTTTGTACTTTGTAGGTGATATAGAATAATTCATAGAAGTGGATAATGAAGCAAGGCTCAAGTTAACATAAATTACCAAATGGATTTCCACTCTCACACTCTAACAAGTGGACACATATAAAAGAAAAAAGACGCCCTGTTATATCTTTCCTGACAACAAACAACTTGTTTATGATCTTAAACAATTGAGACAAATCTAACCAATACATTTCTTTTCCATCAGTCTCTTTAGGTTGACTGCCTACAGACAGTTTACCCTCTGGGCCCGGGGCCATTTGGGAAGGAAAAACCGGGTCCCGATTCCAGCTTGTGTGGCCTGGCCTTCCACAGATGTACAGTATGAGTGGTCATTGTTTATGACCTGGTTGGTAAATATGTCATCTGTCAAAGTGCCTGTGCAAATGTACTGCTTATTGTCTCCCTCTTCTGTATCCTGTTGAAATGGATCGGTCTGGGTGCCAACACTGACTGTCAGGGTGTGCACACTGCGTGTCACCTGCTCTATCTCCTCACTGATGTCAGCCTCTGGGAATTTGCTGCTGGCCACCAATTGCATGCATGCCTGCCTAACCTGTTAACACAAATGTACACTTTTTAGGTACCCAAATGATGTTATCAGCCTTAACATGAAAGACTTTGTACTTACATCCTGACTACTGATTTATTAAAGATTCATATAGCCTAAACACTTTTTGTTGTGTTGTTATTCTTTCGATAACCATGCATAGAAAACTATCCAATGTATCCTCTGTTTTGTTTCAGTGATGGTTGGGTGAAATTGGTTTTGGTTAAATGTCCATACCAGTTCTGGCTGTAGTGCTTGTTGAATCAATATAATTATTTAGTGTTTTATTATCATACGATTAATGTGTGTAAACACTGGGGATGTTTGCTTTGCTTCTGAGGGACATTAAACAAAATTAACAAAATTATAATGTTAATATCACATTTCTTGTAGGAGCCAGGGTACAGAATGTAGCAGCCAGAATCATATGTCATAATGTCACCAGTTTTTTTCCTCACTGACTTATCTTATTTTCTACAGTTCTACTAGTTATTATTCTTTTGTGACTATCAAAAGTATCAATGTACAGTTATTTCTAATGTCCATGGAGAATCATGCACCTCACTAAATTAGCAATGTCCTCCTGATTTGCACTAATGTACAATGTGTTTTTACTAGGTGCTGTAGTAGGTAATAGTTACTAGTACTAGTTTTTAGAGACTGATAGTATCTGTCATGAAGTGTCTGTTGTGTGTCACTGCAGTTCAGGACCAATACAAAGTTCCAGTGCTATTTGCATAAATATCTACAATGTATGTTCAGTAAAAGGTAAAAGCTAGACTAGAATGAAATGCTGAATAACTGCCAAATGCATCAATATATTATTAGGCCTGCCACCGCGACTATTCTTGTTGACTATTTAGTGTTATGGTAATGTTGGTTATGACTAAACATTAGCAGTAGCGAGCGGATAGCGCTAACATCGGCCAATCAAAAATGCTAATTTTGTTGTGAGCCAATTCCGGCCCGGTGGTAAACACAACATCAAGTGAGGCCTCAAGTGGGCTGCTGGACGGACGGTCAACACTTTCGGTTGAAAAAGTAAATTACTGTGCCTTACGTTGTGTCGTGATGGCTCCGACATATATATGTACATTTATATTTATTTTTTAATTTGCCACTAGACGCGTGTGACGGCTTTTCGGCAGCCGAGCCATGTGAAGGAAAAGCTAGCTAGAAAAAACTTTAGTGCATGCATGGCAAGAGGAATAAACAGGATGACGGTGAGAAAGATAACGGGATTGGAGTTGATGTATGGGGATTTTATTAAGTTTGGATTCCTGACTGACTGCTTTGGAAAACGTGGAGTCACGGTAAGTAGTGTTTCTTTAGCGGTTTGCATCAGCTGTGATGACCACTGACTGTATGGAGTGGGATAACATGAGTTTTAGGTGAAAACTCTCAGGCCCGGATGTTTATATGGTATATGGGTTGTGGTTCATTTTTAGTTTCGGACAGTAATTTTGGCACATGCACCATGCAGTGTTGCAATCCCTCTCCTGGCTGCCATCCTCGTCCGGAGCAGCTGCCGCCTCCTCCGCAAAATTGTGACTTTCCACTCTCCTCCTCGTCACTGGCTCAAAAGCATAGGCCACTGGGTTTGATGATAGATCAATATATCTTTCGGCTTCGTCCTCTGACATCTTTTCACTCGGTAAATTTCCTAAACTACTGCTTCTTCGTCTTCCTCCGTCTACAGACACAGTGTCGTGAAACCAACCAACCATTCCGATGGTTGGTCCGAAGTGGATTTTCTCTAAAATAGGCTGACTTTTCCGACTTTTTATTTCATCAGTATGTCTTAATAATGCACACATCTCCTATGCTGGTGTCTGTTCCGTTGTTTCATGTCCTCTTTAAAGTGCTCCTTCCTCTGCCCAGCGATATCCCCAGTTCAGGTCAGCAGTAATCCTTCTCAGCTGAGCACAGCCTGAGACAAACCCAAGAGGTTTATAAGGTGATAATTATGTATGGAACACTTCTTTCACTGCCCCTAAGAGGCCCTAAAAACAAAATAAAACAAAACTAGAAAAGTGCACTCAGATGCAGATCAAGGCTGATCGTTGCCACTCTAGACAATTGATGATTCCAGCAGATGTGGTGGAGCACGTTCCAGAAGAGTCTAAAAAGCTAATATAAATATGTAACTAATTTATTTTTGATGAAACTGTGGTGTGCTGCCCAGAGCAGACTGAGTTCACTGTATGTAAAATATAGATACAATGTAATTGTGAGGATGAATGCATTTTTAAAACACAGCCACAAATCTTTGTTCCATGTCATTCATGACTGAACTTTTAACAGCATTAAATTTGTCTGTAGCCTACAGTACAACAAAGTCGGGAATAACAACAATAAACACATCTAAAATAAACAAAAACGAAACTGTTTAACTACATAGCCTATTCACTTACTTTGGGTCGAAGCACCATGTGGTGGATAGAACAAAACCAGATCGTAGCTGTGGTGACCGGAGCACAGTGCAGTAGCGCTCAGTGGAACTGGTCCCTCCCTGCTCCCTTACAATTCATTCTTTATTTCAGACCCAGGGGGATCCATATCACAATTAAAAAAAAACAGAGTAAAAAAAAACAGCAGAGTAAAATAAGAAAAAAAATAACACACAAGATACACAAAATACAAAGCCTTTCACAATGTTCAATGTCTAACATACAGACATGTTCGCCAGTGGTTCCACAGTCTGGAAGAAAATCTGACAGAACTGCGTACAGGGTTAGCCAAAACAGCAATTAAGTTGTTTTCTGACTCAGATGCCCTACACATAAATCCATACATCAGGTTACGTAGAACAGCAGAGCAGGTAGGTACCCCAACACTAACAAACATATGGCTTGCACTTGAGCTTTTTGAAGCTCTCAGCAGCAGCCTCATGCTGTCATTATAAGCCACTGTGAGTTTTCTAATGCTGCCTTGTTTATAACGACACCACAGGTAGGCAGTACACAAAGGTGTACAATACGCTCTAAAGAGTGAGATCTTCACAGATACAGAGCACATGCTGAACTTACGACACAGCATATTTGCTTGGGCATACAGCTTCCGACGCTGCCTAAAGATATCCTTGTCATCAGACAGGTCATTTGCGATAATATGGCCCAAATATGTAATCTCACTGCACACACTGAGTGCAGTGCCAGACAGTCAAGATGGCGTCAAGAATGACAAAAAAAAAAGACTTATCCATATGGTATCCTGCCTAACTTTAGTCGATCGTAACATATCAGATATCAAAATAATCTGCAGATGCTCTGGTTCAAAATAAGACCAAACATTTATATGGATGTGAGTTTTTAAACCACACTTTAACCCACACACCACACTCACTCTGGCAAAGATAACAAAAAACATCAGTTAATGTAATGTTAACAACACTGTACTGTTGTGGGGCATTTCAGTTTGCCTAATGACTCTTATTTTTAAAATTTTTCATCACCTTTAGCCTGCATTATTTTTCAATTTTTAAAATTACAATTATCAATTCAAGTGTAAATGCAATTCCACAATGTTAAAGGATTATTATTAAAAAAAGGCAACACATTATTGAGAGCACAACTGAATATTCTTATCCAATAAGATATACAGTAAAGTTATTCAGAATGGGCTATGGCCGAAAACTGTTCGTTGTTTGGACACCTTCTTCTTGCCCCACCTTGTTGGTCCTCAGAGATAAATCATCACTACTCTTATTTTTTTTTTTTTTTTTTTTTTTATAAAGGCTGCTCCATAATATATAAATACGGCTGTCCACTTCTTATTTATATTCAGTTACATGTGATGCCACCCAGTGGTTAAACTCTCTTAGACAATATGTTGTCCATGCAGAGGTGGCCAGAGAAGTGTTGGGCACTGTTGCTGGTGGTGTCTGTCTCTCAGGCTGAGGAGCTGGTGTGCAGACGTCGAGGGGATCCCGATTACCCCCAGCTATCTAATGATGGAGACATTTTCTTAGGGGGTATCTTCTCTTTCCGCAGCAGATGGAAAATCAGGCAGGACAACTACATGCACAAGCCACTGCCACTGCAATGCACCAGGTAAATTATACTGTAGAAATCTATGTTGATTTTGAATATATATGTGGAAGTTCGTAAGACACAAACGGTACAAATACTCACTACTACTAATAAAAATGATATATAACAGGTTATTAAATTGAGTATTCAAATAAGAAATATTGCCTTTCTTATGTATTTAAAACATCAAAGGCTTTGATTTCCTGTGCTACTGTTGTATTCCAAGAATAAATTGTTTGCAATTCCAATATTTCTATCTGTCAACATCTAGTTTGAATTTTAGAGCTTTCCAGTATGCCCAGGCTATGCGCTTTGCCATAGTGGAGATTAATAACAGGACAGACCTGCTGCCTGGCATCTCTCTGGGCTATAAGATCTATGATGCCTGTCGCTCCATGGCCAGAGCTGTGAGGGTTACACTGGCTTTGGCTAATGGTAATGAGGTGTTCTCTGCACCCTCGGAAGCACCTTGTACCAGATCAGCCCATGTGCAGGCAATTATTGGAGAGACTTCTTCCTCTCCTTCCATGGCTATAGCTACTGTAATCGGAAGCTTTCATATCCCAGTGGTGAGTAAGATTTGTTAAAATGAATTAATGAGATTACCTTTAGTTAATAGTCATTTTAATGTTAACAATGAATTGATGATTGAATATTGTTTACTAATTATTAAGAATGAAATATTTATGTTAATTTAACAGTTAACTGTTGCACATATTAGAACATTTTGTACACCGTATTCAGTTTTTCTTCAGACTTTATTTCAAGAAATTGTTTTAAAAACCATTATATTGATTGAACACATATTTGCAACACATTGATAATGCTATTTGATTGGCTTTGTTAACTGTTTATTTGGATGCTTCTTATATAGTTGCAACTGATGATTTTAACACTTTGTTTAATGGTTAATAAATATTGTGTAGGGCATCTACAAAAAGTATAATATTTATAGATAGTTTAAAAACAATTATTAACCATTTACAAAGTTTTACAAATATCTGGTCTTATGTTATAATCTTTTACAAACAATTTCTTTAAGGTTTACAAATAAGTTGATCAACATTTTCAGATAGGCAAGACAGTATGTGAAATGTTATAATGTGTCCGATAAAGTGTTAAAAAAGTATTTATGGAAATGCCAATAGTATTTCAATATTATTATTTAATATTTTATTGTTTGTTCACAGTAAAATAACTATTAACTGAAATTTATTAACAATACATTTACCATTTATCAATGATGAGTAATATTGAGTGTTACCACATTGTAGTGTGCTGTGTAAATGTTTTATATATCAAATTTGTATCTCAGGATATTTCTTTTTCTTTCTAGATCAGCCCCTTTGCCACCTGTGCTTGTCTCAGTGATAAAACCAAGTACCCATCCTTCCTCAGGACAATACCCAGTGACGCCTACCAGAGCAGAGCCCTGGCACAGTTGGTCAAGCACTTTGGTTGGACTTGGGTTGGAGCTATTAGAACAAATGATGATTATGGGAACAATGGCATGGCCACATTTACAGAAACAGCCCAGCAGCTGGGCATCTGTCTGGAGTACTCTGTGTCTTTCTTTAGAACAGATCCACCAGACAAAATACAAAAGATAATTGACATTATCAAAGCTTCCACTTCCAAGGTGATTGTCACGTTCCTCGCCCTCCCCGATATTGTCATGCTAATACATGAGATGTCTCACCACAACTTGACTGGGTACCAGTGGGTCGGTAGTGAAAGCTGGATTTTTGATCCCCAAACTGCAGCCATAGATAAGCATCACATTCTGGATGGTGCCATAGGCCTGTCCATCCCCAAAGCACATGTCAGTGGCATGAGAGAGTTCATGTTGGATGTAAAGCCACTCAATTCATCCAGTAATGAAGTGTTTACAGAGTTTTGGGAGACATTATTCAGCTGTCAATTCAAGCAGTCAAAGTCATCCACAGAGAATCAGAGAGAATGTACTGGACATGAAGATCTGACTGGAGTGCAGAACAGCTTCACTGATATGTCACCCATGCCTATCTTTAACAATGTCTATAAAGGAGTGTATGCTGTGGCCCACGCACTTCATAGTATTCTTAGTTGTAATAAAACATGTAACATGAAGGTGCAGCTCAATCCATATTCGGTGAGTTCATAAATAAATCACCAGTCTATTATGGTGTATCTCCACCAGGCCTACAAGATGGGGCCAGATAATGATCTACACTGATTCATATCTTTTTAGATTTTACAGCACATAAAAAGGATTCATTTCAAAACAAAGGAAGGAGAGGAAGTTTACTTTAATGAGAATGGAGACCCAGCAGCAAAGTATGAAATTATAAACTGGCAGCCAACAGAAAATGGCATTGTGGACTTTGTCACAGTTGGTTTTTATGATGCATCTTTACCTGCAGACAAACAGCTGAATCTGCAAAATAAGTCTCTAATTTGGGCAAACAACTCACAACAGGTAAGCTATTGTAATATTTATATATTGTAGTCTATTTTAAAAGTTAATAATTGGATATGTTACAAGATGTTGTATCATAATGCTTGTTTAAGATGCATCAAACAACCATAACAAAACCTAAAAAGACAGTACCTTTTCAAAGTGAATGCCAGCATATTTTCTCATAACAATTTTGTTAATGTAGGTGCCTGTGTCAGTTTGCAGTGAAAAGTGTCGTCCAGGAACTCACAGGGTTCTCCAGAAAGGAAAGCCTGTCTGCTGCTATGACTGCTTCAGATGTGCAGAGGGAGAAATAAGCAACATTACAGGTGTAGTATTATTTTGTCATAAGAAAAAAAAACGAAAAAACAAAACAAAACTATATATACACACACATATATATATATATATATATGTATGTATGTATGTATGTATATTTAAAAAAGGTCATTTAAGGTCAACTTACTCAAATTAGCAAAAACCCTTTTTTCCCACCTCCTCATAGTGAGCAGGCAGATTTGGTGTCATCTTCTGAGGTTTTGACATCTCTCTTTCTAAAACTGCAATTAATGAGAGTGGATGATAACGTGTTTGCATATGGACTGAAATTTGATTTTTGAAAAAAATGTTACAATGCCTAGTTATTTAAAAAAACAAAACAAAGTAAATAAAACCAAAATAAAACCATCATATGGCTATCCATTTATTATGCGGTAATTATGTGCTGTACGCTTGTATACACGGAAAATAAGCAATATAGAGATAAGAACAACATATGTACTGATCAAGTCTAACACCTTCTTTAAAATCATTTCTCAGATTCTATCACCTGTGTGCGATGCCACCCTGAGTTCTGGTCAAATGAGAGAAGAGATGCCTGTGTAAAGAAGGAGAAAGAGTTTCTATCATATGAAGAGATTATGGGAGCACTGCTCACTGCAGCATCCTTGCTGGGAACATGCATCACTGCTGTTGTGGCATTCATTTTCTTCAGATACAGGAAAACTCCTATTGTCAGAGCCAACAACTCTGAGCTGAGCTTCCTGCTGCTCTTCTCCTTGACTCTGTGTTTCCTGTGTTCTCTGACCTTCATCGGCCGGCCCTCTGAGTGGTCCTGCATGCTGCGACACACAGCATTTGGGATCACCTTTGTTCTCTGTATCTCGTGTGTTCTGGGGAAAACTATAGTGGTGTTAATGGCCTTCAGGGCAACACGTCCTGGTAGTAATGTGATGAAATGGTTTGGGCCTGCACAGCAGAGGCTCAGTGTTCTGGCTTTCACAGTTGTACAAGTTATCATATGTATCCTCTGGTTAACAATTTCACCTCCTTTTCCATTTAAGAACTTTAAACAATTTAAGGACAGAATCATCCTAGAGTGCACTCTGGGTTCAGCTGTAGGCTTTTGGGCTGTTCTTGGGTACATTGGACTTCTGGCCATGTTCTGTTTTATTCTTGCTTTTCTGGCTCGGAAACTGCCTGATAAATTCAATGAAGCCAAATTTATCACTTTTAGCATGCTGATATTCTGTGCAGTATGGATCACCTTTATTCCAGCATATGTCAGCTCCCCTGGGAAGTTCAGTGTTGCTGTGGAGATATTTGCTATTCTGGCCTCCAGTTTTGGACTGCTCATTTGTATATTCTTTCCAAAATGTTATATTATCTTACTGAAACCTGAGAAGAATACAAAAAAGGATATGATGGGGAAGGGGGCACCAAAATCATTTTGAAAACTTAAAATATCATTATAGAACATGCCATTAAAATTTTGACATAAGTATTAGAGATAACAGCTGTAAATACAGCTTGATAAAGAATGACATAAACCTCTATGGTTTGAGCTATATATTTATTTACTTTTTTTCAATTTATATGTATAAAAAAATTGGCATCCCTCTGGGTACAGGCAAACTGCAACTTAACTGTACTTCACTTTAACCATTAACTTTTTTTTCCCCCTTTTCTTTAACTGTGTGCTATGTCATGGTGGCATCAGGCGAAGGAAGGCTGTCCATGCGTCCCTTTTTCAACAACCTTTTCTGTGTTTCCAGGTTAGATGAGATGTGTACTCACTCCAGTCTGTTCCGAGTCTTCCCCAGGGTCTCCTACCGGTTGGACATGCCTGGAAAACATACAAAGAAAGCATTGGCTTGACTTTTAGCTCGCTCTAAATGTCCGAGTTCTTCACCCAGTCTCGAAGAGTGAGACCAGCTCCCTTTTGACCACAATATTGCAATGCCCCTATCATGCTGCACCAATCCGCCTTTCTATCCCACGCTCCATTTTACCCTCATTCGTGAACAAGTCCCCAAGTACTCTTTCATTTGGGGCCATAAATTCTAACCAAGGGGGAGTAATCCACCATCTTTCAGGAGCAAGCCATGGCCTCAGACCTAGAGGTGCTGACTAATTCCAATCGCTTAGCACTTAGCTCAGCACAGTCTTATGAATCCAAAAGAAAAACATCATCTAAAAGAACAGAAACACAATTTTCAGACTGGACACTCTCCTTCCATTGGCTGCACCTTGAAATCCTGTCCATGAAAATCACAAACAGAGGCTAAAACCTAGGAAATTTTTTTTGATTTCATGTACTGTCCCAGACCTCCATGGAGGCATGTTAGCCAAGATAGCCCAACAATGTCCATATCCTTCAACATCTCAGGGCGAATGTCATCCACACTTTGTGCTTTGCCATCAGGGAGCCCCTTCACTACCAGGGAGACAGCTCTCAAAGATATATTTGAGGTTATTTCTAAATCTTGAACTCTGCCTCCTTCACAAACAACATGCTGGTTGAGTTCAGGAGGTCCTCAAAATGCTCTTTCCACCATTCAACAACACCCCAGTCTAGGTTTGCAATTCTTCTCCACTGCCAACAATAGCGTGAGCCAAACTTCTTAAGCGCTTCCTGAGTCATCAAAGGGTTTGCCAGAAATTCATTGAGGCCCACTAAAAGTTCATGTACAAAGCCTCTTCAAACTCTTTGTGCCGATCCCGGACCCTCTTTCTTTCTCCCAGGCTCTTCCTCTGGCGACTTCCATTGCTTTTGCACCCCAGTACTTTACTTGTCTGTTGCTTCAGGAGACCCCTAGACAACCAAGACCAGAGGACCTCTCCCTTTAGCTTGATGCCCTCCTTCACTTGCCCAGCAACAGTTTGCAAGTACCTGGTTAAAAAAGTAGAGCATTTAGCAACTGAAAAGATGTTTGGGACCAAAACAGAGCTAAAATGAGAGCTGGGGGAGATATAGGCAACAATACAGGTGTAGTGACATTTAATGCTCGACAAAACTGAAGATTAAAAGGTGACATGTCAATTTTTGAAATTATAGCCTTGTATTGTAATCTGATTTCAAAAGCATGCCGTTATTAACCAAACACAAAAAATCAGTATCATTATATCAAAAATCATTGCATCAAATATGCTAAACATATACTGACACATAATTCTGAAGTACACCACATAAATGTATGCACAATCTTTGAAAAGCATATCAAGGTTGAAGCCCCACTGTGAAAAAAATGTATTTAATTTGAGTGTATTTAAAATTGCTCCAATTTCATCGTTTATAGGAAAATGATAAATCCCTGGCAATATTGCAGTCAACTTGTTTTCACCCCATTCATTCTTATGTTTCTTTGGTCACAGCCATGGAGGGAGAAGGGAGGGATTGTGGCATATACACTGAACAAAAATATAAACGCAGCACTTTTGTTTTTGCTCCCATTTTTCATGAGCTGAACTCAAGGATCTAAAACATTTTCTATACACACAAAAGACCATTTCCCTCAAATATTGTTCACAAATCTGTCTAAATCTGTGTTAGTGAGCACTTCTCCTTTTCCAAGATAATCCATCCCACCTCACAGGTGTGGCATGTCAAGATGCTGATTAGACAGCATTATTATTGCACAGGTGTGCCTTAGGCTGGCCACAATAAAAGGCCACTCTAAAATGTTCAGTTTTATCACACAGCACAATGCCACAGATGTCGCAAGTTTTGAGGGAGCGTGCATTTGGCATGCTGACTGCAGCAATGTCCACCAGAGCTGTTGCCCGTGAATTGAATGTTCATTTCTCTACCATAAGCCGTCTCCAAAGGCGTTTCAGACAATTTGGCAGTACATCCAACCGGCCTCACAACCGCAGACCACATGTAACCACACCAGCCCAGGAATTCCACATCTAGCATGTTCACCTCCAAGATCGTCTGACACCAGCCACCCGGACAGCTGCTGCAACAATCGGTTTGCATAACCAAAGAATTTCTGCAAAAACTGTCAGTAACCGTCTCAGGGAAGCTCATCTGCATGCTCATCGTCCTCATCGGGGTCTCGACCTGACTGCAGTTCGTCGTCGTAACCGACTTGAGTGGGCAAATGCTCACATTCGATGGCGTCTGGCACGTTGGAGAGGTGTTCTCTTCACGGATGAATCCCGGTTTTCACTGTTCAGGGCAGATGGCAGACAGCGTGTGTGGCGTCGTGTGGGTGAGCGGTTTGCTGATGTCAACGTTGTGGATCGAGTGGCCCATGGTGGCGGTGGGGTTATGGTATGGGCAGGCGTATGTTATGGACAACGAACACAGGTGCATTTTATTGATGGCATTTTGAATGCACAGAGATACCGTGACGAGATCCTGAGGCCCATTGTTGTGCCATTCATCCACGACCATCACCTCATGTTGCAGCATGATAATGCACGGCCCCATGTTGCAAGGATCTGTACACAATTCCTGGAAGCTGAAAACATCCCAGTTCTTGCATGGCCAGCATACTCACCGGACATGTCACCCATTGAGCATGTTTGGGATGCTCTGGATTGGCGTATACGACAGCGTGTTCCAGTTCCTGCCAATATCCAGCAACTTCGCACAGCCATTGAAGAGGAGTGGACCAACATTCCACAGGCCACAATCAACAACCTGATCAACTCTATGCGAAGGAGATGTGTTGCATTGCGTGAGGCAAATGGTGGTCACGCCAGATACTGACTGGTTTTCTGACCCCCCCAGATCCCCCCAATAAAGCAAAACTGAACATTTCAGTGTGGCCTTTTATTGTGGCCAGCCTAAGGCAACACCTGTGCAATATTCATGCTGTCTAATCAGCATTTTGATATGCCACACCTGTGAGGTGGGATGGATTATCTCGGCAAAGGAGAAGTGCTCACTAACACAGATTTAGACAGATTTGTGAACAATATTTGAGGGAAATGGTCTTTTGTGTATATAGAAAATGTTTTAGGTCTTTGAGTTCAGCTCATGAAAAATGGGAGCAAAAACAAAAGTGTTGCATTTATGTTTTTGTTCAGTGTATATGTAACCAATACAAGTCACAAGGTCATAAATTATAAAAGGTTCTATATGCAACATTCATGCTATAATATAGCATGCCACCATTTACTTTGGCAAGACATAGTGAAGTATTGGCATCCTGAGCAGAGAACGAAGTCACGCTACCTCTGTTTGTATTTTAATTAGAGCCTCTCTGTGGTTTGTTGTGGAAAGCCAGTCCGTGTGTGCATATTAGTGTATTTGTGTATCCCAGTGGCCTGTTCACTGCTGCTACTTTGCACTGCGCACATATTATAGTTAGTGCTACTATCAGGATGGCGTCATAGTGGAAGCATAGTACTTGGGTTAAGACTGTTAGCTCTGTCAGCAATGTTGATGATGTCTAGTTCTGTTTATGGAGTTAGCACTGCTAGCTGCTTGTCGTCCTGACAATTCATACGCTCTGAAGTCTGCATAGAGCCACTTTAATTATGATGGAAATTACAAAGTACTTTCTTAATTAAATATGTCAATATGGAACTGTTGTGAATCAACATATATTCATCTCACATGGCGGCACCAAAAATGTTGGGGTCAACACCTTAGGCTTCACACGGAGGCACCAAATATGTTGGGGTTAAATTGGCTATCGGAAATAATTAATAATTATTATTAATAATTAATAATTA
>NC_065507.1:24502733-24536392 GCF_006386435.1 Epinephelus moara
AAAGGTCTTGTCCAATCAAGTTTTGGGACTTGAGTCTCACTGAGGTGTGAGGTGAGATCTCCTGTGGAGATGGGTGTCGCATAGCCCTCTTTGTTTGAAGACAAAGAGCATGCAGAGGAAAAAGCCTTTAAATTGTCCAGTGATGATTTTACCAAATGATAAACCATCTGTGGTCCTGTGAATCCCAACAGAACTGAACCTCAATAAAATGTAGGTAGGAGTGTTTTTTATTTTTTGAGCTATTATTTTTCCTCTGAGATTCTCAGGTACACAATGTTGTCACCTTAACTTTATAGATTCAAGATTCAAGGTTTTATTGTCATTTTCACTGTGCATTTTCATACACAAGAGAACGAAATTATGTTTCTCAGTCAGTGACAACAGTGCAAAAATAAAAACATCAATAAAATCATAATAAAATATAGCATAATAAAATAATGAATATAAATAAAAACAATGTGTATAAATTGTATCTAGTAGTCCATTCTTTCAAAGTGCAGGTAGTGCATTCAGTCTCTTGACTTGGCAGGTGACTAGCTGTCAAGGATAAGAGTGTGTGGGTGTGTATGTGGGGATGCAGAGCAGTCCATTGATAAGTCTAATGGCCTGTGGAAAGAAGCTTTTCAGCTTCCTGCTGGTTTTGCAGCTGATGCTTCTGTACCTTCTCCCTGATGGCAAAAGGGAGAAGATGTGGTGGGAGGGGTGGGGTGGGTCCATGATGATGGAGGTGGCTCTGCTGATGCAGCACTGCTGGTATAGCTCCACCAGGCAGGGGAGTGGGGCACCAGTGATTTTGCTGGCTGTCTTGACCAGTCTGTTGAGCTGCTTTTTTTCCTGCGCGGTGCAGCACCCGAACCAGGAGGTGAAGCCATATGTCAGGTTCCTTTCCACGGTGCCCCTGTAGAAGGTGGTGAGGTGTGTGGTGGGGAGGCCTGTTTTCCTGAGTCTGTGAAGGGAGTGGAGCCGCTGCTGAGCTTTTTTGATGACTGCTGTGGTGTTCGTGGTTGAAGTGAGGTCATCATCAATGTGAACCCCCAAGTACTTCACTGCTGACCTTCTTCACGGCAGCCCCGTCGATGTGTAGTGGTGCATGATCCTGTTTGCCGGCCCTCCTGAAGTCTATAATTGGTGCATGATCCTGTTTGCCGGCCCTCCTGAAGTCTATAATAACCTCACTGGTCTTGTCCACATTGAGGAAGAGGTTATGGGATCTGCACCATGCACTCAGCTGTTTCACTTCTTCCCTGTATGCAGACTCATTGTTGTCCTTAATGAGGCCCACCACTGTTGTGTCATCTGCGAACTTCAGGATGTGGTTGCTGCAGAATTTAGCAGTGCAGTCGTAGGTGAGCAGGCTGAAGAGCAGAGGGCTCAGGACGCAGCCCTGCGGAGAGCCTGTGCTCACTGTGATGGTCTTTGATGTGCGGCTGCCCACCCTGACTGTCTGCTGTCGCTGAGTCAGGAAGTTGTAGACCCAGTTGCAGATGCCGTTGTCCACTTTTAGCAGCTGCAACTTTTCCACCAGTTGCTGTGGGATGATGGTGTTGAAGGCACTGCTAAAATCTATGAACAGGAGCCTGGCGTAGGTGTTTTTCTGCTCAAGGTGAGACAGTGTGAGGTGGTGCATATATGTATGTACTGTATATATATATATATATATATATAATCGCCTCACACTTGGCTGCAACTCACCCCAGTGAGTGCTGGAGGTCACAGCCTGATGAAACCAAGAGCACCACACTGTCTACAAAGAGGAGAGTCGCATTCCGGAGGTCCTCGGACACTCTCTTGCCCTCAGTTGTGCCTTGAGATCCTATCCATCAATGTCACAAACACAGTTGGTTACAAGAGACAACCCACCAACAACCCACAGGTAGCGTGTCTGATTTTGTACCAAGAGTAGTTTGGTTATATAAAAAAACCTAATGGCTTGTAGCAAGGGTCCTAGTACCTTATACCCCTGCAGTACCCCCCACAGGACTGCCCTGGGGACACAGTCCTACGCCTTTTCTAAGTCCATAAAACACATGTTATACAGCCAAGAAAGAATGCACATTGCTCCTCATGGATCTGTGGTTTGCCATCAGTCAGAGCCTCATTTCCAGCACCCTGCAGTAATGTTTGGGTTCAGGAGTTCTTTAAAGTGCTCTCTCCACCATTTGACAATCTCTTCAGTTTAGATACACACTTCTCATACCCTGCCAACAACAGCCATGTGTCAAGCCCTGTTTCCTTTCCTGAGTCCTCTTATGGTGTGCCAGAACTCTCCTAAGGCCAACTGAAAGACCTTTCTTTATAGCCTTCCCGAACTCCTCTCACACTCAGGTTTTTGTTCTGGCAACCATTGCCCACAATGGCAGCCCCTCTGGCCCCCCAGTACTTATCTGTTGCTTTATGAGACCCAGCCGAGGCCAAAAGGCCTCCTTTTTCTGCTTGACAGCCTCCTTCACCTGCCCAAGCACCAAATATCAGACAAGTAAAGTTAGCAACTATGTAGTGAACAAAGTCAAGCATTTGGCAGCTAAATAGTTGGTGGAGACCAAAACAGAGCTAAAAGGAGGATCAATGTCGGACTTACATTGATCAGGTACAACAGCCATATCAGCTTTATAAGGTGATGATGTTCTGTGTAATGCTTGTTTCATTGCCCCCATCCATCCATCCATCCATTGTCATCCGCTTATCTGGGGCCAGGTCACTGGGGCAGCAGTCCAAGCAGAGCACCCCAGATGTCCCTCTCCACAGCAACATTTTCCAGCACCTCCTGTAGGACCCCAGGGCGTTCCCAGGCCAGATGAGATATGAAATCCCTCCAGCGTGTCCTGGGTCTGCCCCGGGGCTCCCCACCAGTGGGACGTGCCTGGAACTCCTCCAACAGGACATGCCCAGGAGGCATCCTGATCAGATGCCAGAACCACCTCAACTGACCCCCTTTCTATGGAAAGGAGCAGCAGCTCTACTCCGAGCTCCCTCCGGATGAGCGAGCACCTTACCCCGTCTCTAAGACTGAGCCAAGCTACCCCATGGACAAAACCCATTTCTGCCACTTGTATCTGCAATCTAGCACAGCGCCCGCATCGCATGCTCCATTCTACCCTCACTCGGGAACAAGAACCCAAAATACTTGAACTCCCTCACTTTAGGCAGTAACTCTCTGCCAGCCTGGAGGGGGCAATCCACTGGTTTCTGGCAGAGAACCATGGCCTCAGATTTGGAGGTGCTGACTCTTATCCCGACCACTTCACACTCAGTTGCAAACCGCCCCAGTGCATGCTGGAGGTCATGGTATGATGAAGCCAATGGAGCCACATCATCTGCAAAAAGCAGAGACACAATTCTGAGGTCCCCAAACTGAACCCCTTCCTCCCCCCAGTTGGGCCTCGAGATCCTGTCAATGCATATCACAAACATGATCAATAACAAAGGACAACCCTGGCAGAGGCCACACCCACTGAGAACGTGTTTGACTTTGCGCCAAGTAAGCAGACGCACCTCTCACTTTGGTCATACAGGGACCAGATGCCTGGTAGCAACGAGCCCGGTACCCCATAGTCCCGCAGTACCCCCCACAAGATCCCCAAAGGGACGTGGTTGTAAGCCTTCTCCACAAAACACATGTAAACTGGATGGGCAAACTCCCATGACCCCTACAGCAACCTTGTAAGGGAAAAGAGCTGGTCCACTGTTTGACGGCCAGGACGGCAACCACATTGCTCCTCCTGAATCCAAACTTCGACAATCAGTCGGAGCCTCCTTTCCAGCACCCTGGAGTAAACTTTAACCGGGAGGCTTTGCAGTGTGATACCCCGATAATTGGAACACGCCATCCAGTCCCCTTTTTTGATAGTGGGGAACCACCACTCCGGGCTGCAACAGTGCAGGCATCGTATCCGACCTCCACGCGACACTGAAAAGGCATGTCAGCCAAGACAGCCGAACAGTGTCCAGAGCCTTCAGCATCTCAGGACGAATCTCATCTACACCTGGTGCCTTGCTGCTGGGGAGCTTTTTGACTACCGAAGCAACCTCTGCCAGGGATATTGCCGAGAGTTTCCCCAAGTCTTCAGGCTCTGCCTCCTCCACTGTGGATGTGACGGCCGGGTTCAGGAGTTCCTATAAGTGCTTCTTTCACTGCCCAATTTTATCCTCAGTTCGGGTCAGCAGTTCTCCTTCTCTGCTGAGCACAGCCTGAGACAAACCCAAGAGGTTTATAAGGTGATAATGTTGTATGTAACACTTATTTCACTGCCCCCGAGAGGCCCTTTAAACAAAACAAAACTCGAAAAGTGCACTCAGATGCAGATCAAGGCTGATCACTGCCACTGTAGATGATTGATGATTCCAGCAGATGTGGTGGAGCATGTTTCAGAAGAGTCTAACAAGCTAAGAAAAATATGTAACTTGTTTATTTGTGATGAAGCTGTGGTGTGTTGCACAGAGCAATCTGAGTTCACTGTGTGTAATGTAATTATGAGAATGAATGCATTTTTAAAACACAGCCAAAAATCTTTGATCCATGTCATTCATGACTGAACTTTTAACAGCATTAGCTTTATCTGTCGGCTACAGTATGTCAAAGTAGAAAATAACAACAATGAACAAAATTAAAATAGACAAAAATTAAAATGTTTAACTACTATTCACTTACTTTGGTTTGAAACACCATGTGGTGGATGTAACAAAACTGGGTCGCAGCCATGATGGCCAGATCACAGTGCAGTAGTGCTCGGTGGAATTGGCCCCACCCTGCTCCCTTACTGTCAAGAAAAAATTGACTTATTCATATGGTATCCTGCCTAACTTTAGTCGATCGTAACATATCAGATATCAAAATAATCTGCAGATGCTCCGGTTCAAAATAAGACCAAACATTTATATGGATGTCAGTTTTTA
Source organism: Epinephelus moara (assembly GCF_006386435.1). Classification (NCBI taxonomy): domain Eukaryota; kingdom Metazoa; phylum Chordata; class Actinopteri; order Perciformes; family Serranidae; genus Epinephelus; species Epinephelus moara. The sequence continues at coordinate 24,507,627 of NC_065507.1, forward strand.
AACCACACTTTAACCCACACACACACTCACTCTGGCAAACATAAGAAAAAACATTACAGTTAATGTAATGTTAACAGTACTGTTGTGGGGTATTTCAGTTTGCCTGAAGACTCTTATTTTCTAAATTTTTCATCACCTTTAGCCTGCATTACTTTTCATTTTTTAAAATTACAATTATCAATTGTAAGTATAAATACACCTCCATAATGTTAAAGGATTATTATAAAAAAAAAAAAGCCTCACATTATCGAGGGCACAACTGAATATTCTTATCCAATAAGATATACAGTTAAGTTATTCAGAATGGGCTATGGCCGAAAACTGTTCGTTGTTTGGACACCTTCTTCTTGCCCCACCTTGTAGGTCCTCAGAGATAAATCATCACTGCTCTTATATATATATATATATATATGTATATTTTTTTTTTATTTTTTATTTTTTACAAACAATTTATTTAAGGTGTACAAATAAGTTGATCCTCATTTTCAGAGCATATATAGGGATAAAGTGTTAAAATAAATATTTATGGCATTGCTAATAGTAAGTATAATTATTTAATATTTCATTGTTAACAGTAAAATTATTAAACTATTCACTGAATTTCGTAAACAATAAATTGACCTTTCATCAATGATGAGTATTATTCAGTGTTACCACATTGTAGTGTGCTGTGTACATTTTTTATATTTCAATTATTTATCTCAAGATATTGTTTTTTTTTTCTTCTAGATCAGCCCCTTTGCCACTTGTGCTTGTCTCAGTGATAAAACCAAGTACCCATCCTTTCTCAGGACAATACCCAGTGACGACTACCAGAGCAGAGCCCTGGCACAGTTGGTCAAGCACTTTGGTTGGACTTGGGTTGGAGCTATTAGAACAAATGATGATTATGGGAACAATGGCATGGCGGCATTTACAAAAACAGCCCAGCAGCTGGGCATCTGTCTGGAGTACTCTGTGTCTTTCTTTAGAACAGATCCACCAGACAAAATACAAAAGATAATTGACATTATCAAAGCTTCAACTTCCAAGGTGATTGTCACTTTTCTCGCCCTCGCGGATATTGTCATGCTAATGCATGCAATGTCTCACTACAACTTGACGAGGTACCAGTGGGTCGGTAGTGAGAGCTGGATCTTTGATCCCCAAACTGCAGCCATAGATAAGCATCACATTCTGGATGGTGCCATAGGCCTGTCCATCCCCAAAGCACATGTCAGTGGCATGAGAGAGTTCATGTTGGATGTGAAGCCTCTCAATTCATCAAGTAATGAATTGTTTACAGAGTTTTGGGAGAAATTATTCAGCTGTAAATTCACGCAGTCAAAGTCGTCCGCAGAGAATTTGAAAGGATGTACTGGACATGAAAATCTGTCTGGAGTGCAGAACAGCTTCACTGATATGTCGCTCATGCCTATCTTAAACAACATCTATAAAGGAGTGTATGCTGTGGCCCATTCACTTCACAGTATTCTTAGTTGTAACAAAACATGTAACATGAAGGTGCAGCTAGATCCATATACGGTGAGTTCATAAATAAATCACAAGACTATCATGGTGTATCTCCACCAGTCCTACAAGCTGTTTGTCAGATAATGATCTACATTGATTCATGTCTTTTTAGATTTTACAGCACATAAAAAGGATTCATTTCAAAACAAAGGAAGGAGAGGAAGTTTACTTTAATGAGAATGGAGACCCAGCAGCAAAGTATGAAATTATAAATTGGCAACCAACAGAAAATGGCATTGTGGACTTTGTCACAGTTGTTTTTTATGATGCATCTTTACCTGCAGACAAACAGCTGAATCTGCAAAATAAGTCTTTAATTTGGGCAAACAACTCACAACTAGTAAGCTCATGTAATGTTTATATAGTCTATTTTAAAAGTTTAAAAGTGGATATGTTACAAGATGTTGTATCATAATGCTTGTTTAAGATGCATCAAACTGCATAAGAGAACCTAAAAATGACAGCAACTTGTCAAAGTAGATGACAGCATATTTTGTCATCGTCATTTTGTTTTTGCAGGTGCCTGTGTCAGTTTGCAGTGAGAAGTGTCATCCAGGAACTCGCAAGGTTCTCCAGAAAGGAAAGCCTGTCTGCTGCTATGACTGCTTAAGATGTGCAGAGGGAGAGATAAGCAACATGACAGGTATAGTATCTCTCTTTCTGAAACTGTAATTAATGAGAGTGGGTGAAATTGTGAAATAAAACAAAGCAAATACAACCAAAATAAAGCTGTCATATGGCTATCCATTTATTATACGGTAATTATGTACTGTATGTCTTCTATGCATGGAAACATGTTTGTGGATATTCTCATTTATCCAGGTCATAGTTATCTCAAGGCAATTGACTCGAAAGCAACTGGACTTAGTTTTGTCTGACCTAGCCAGACTAGTTCCAGCCTAGTCTGACAAGCATGAACTAATGGAGCCTCTTGGATAAGAGGTGAAACGTCTTCTAAGACAAAACTTAGTCCAGTCGATTCAATTGCCTTGAGATATGCATGGAAAATAAGCAATATTGAGAAAAGAACCATCAAATGTACCGAACAAGGCTGACACCTGCTTCAAAATAATTTTTCAGATTCTATCACCTGTGTGCGATGCCACCCTGAGTTCTGGTCAAATGAGAGAAGAGATGCCTGTGTAAAGAAGGAGAAAGAGTTTCTATCATATGAAGAGATAATGGGAGCACTGCTCACTGCAGCGTCCTTGCTGGGAACATGCATCACTGCTGTTGTGGCATTAATTTTCTTCAGATACAGGAAAACTCCTATTGTTAGGGCCAACAACTCTGAGCTGAGCTTCCTGTTGCTCTCCTCCTTGACTCTGTGTTTCCTGTGTTCTCTGACCTTCATCGGCCGGCCCTCTGAATGGTCCTGCATGCTGCGACACACAGCATTTGGCATCACCTTTGTTCTCTGTATCTCATGTGTTCTGGGGAAAACTATAGTGGTGTTAATGGCCTTCAGGGCAACACTTCCTGGTAGTAATGTGATGAAATGGTTTGGGCCTGCACAGCAGAGGCTCAGTGTTCTGGCTTTCACTCTTATACAAGTTATCATATGTATCCTCTGGTTAACAATTTCACCTCCTTTTCCATTCAAGAACTTTAAACAGTTTAAGGACAGAATCATATTTGAGTGCGCTCTGGGTTCAGCTGTAGGCTTTTGGGCTGTTCTTGGGTATGTAGGTCTTCTGGCCATGTTATGTTTTATTCTTGCTTTTCTGGCCCGAAAACTCCCTGATAATTTCAATGAAGCCAAATTTATCACTTTTAGCATGCTGATATTCTGTGCAGTATGGATCACCTTTATTCCAGCATATGTCAGCTCCCCTGGGAAGTTCAGTGTTGCTGTGGAGATATTTGCTATTCTGGCCTCCAGTTTTGGACTGCTCATTTGTATATTTTTTCCAAAATGTTATATTATCTTACTGAAACCTGAGAAGAATACAAAAAAGGAGATGATGGGGAAGGGGGCACCAAAATAAAAAATCATCATAGAAAATGCCATTAAAATTTTGACATAAGAATTAGAGATAACAGCTTTGAATACAACTTGATCAATAATTATATTAACTGATATGGTTTGAACTATATATTTCATTTTTTATGTGTGTGTGTGTGTGTGTTTATGTGTGTGTATTTTGTACTATATTTACACTTTAAATAAGTTGTAGGCAACATTCAGAGCATTGACGAAGCAGCAAACAACTATTCGTTTTATAAAGATACAGTAGAGTAACAGCGTCTCAAGCAGAGATTGAAGTTACGCCCCCTCTGTGTGTGCTGTAAACTAAGCTTCTTTGTTCATAGTCATGGTGGCTGGTCTGGCTGTACGTGTATCTTAGTCCATTTGTCTGTGTTCCACTGGCATTATTATTATTGTCATTATTTTCCAAGCGTGTACTGCCTCATCTGAAATTTGCTTTGGGACGAAAAATGTTGCATCCCTCTGGCTACGGGCAAACTGCAACTGCTCTGTACGTCACTTTCACCATCAACCTTTTATATCCCTTTTTTTTCAACTGTGTGCCACATGGTGGCAGCAGGCGAAGGAAGGCTGTCCATGCGTCCCTTTTTAGGCAACCTTTTCTAGTGTTCCCAGGTAAGATGAGATATGTACTCACTCCAGCATGTTCCGGGTCTTCCCCAGGGTCTCCTACCAGTTGGACATGCCTGGAAAACATCAAAAGAAAGCATTGGCTTGACTCTTATCTCCCTCTAAATGTCTGAGTTCTTCACCCAGTCTCGAAGAGTGAGCCCAGCCATCCTATAGCGGAAACTCATTTCAGCCACTTGTATTCACAATCTCATTCTTTAATTCACTACCTAAAGTTCATGACCATCGGTAAGGGTCGAAACGTAAACTACTTGCTAAGTCCAAAGCTTTGCCTTACAGCTCAGCTCCCTTTTGACCACGATATTGCAATGCCTCCATCATGCTGCACCAATCCGCCTTTCTATCCCACGCTCCATTTTACCCTCAGGGCTCTGAGGGTAAAATGGAGTCCCCAAGTGCTCTTTCATTTGGGGCCATAAATTCTAACCCAGGGGAAAAAATCCACCATCTTTCAGCAGCAAACCATGGCCTCAGACCTAGAGGTGCTGACTAATTCCAATCACTTAGCACTTAGTTCAGCAGTCTAGTGAATCCAAAGGAGAAAACATCATCTAAAACATCAGAAACACAACTTGGAGGACCCCTGACTGCACACTCTGCTTCTATTGGCTGTACCTTGAAATCCTGTCCATTAAAGTCACAAACAAATTTAGCAAAGAGGAACAACTCTGGCAGAGGCTAAAACCTAGGAAAACTTGTTTGACATTGTGTGCTGTCCCAGACCTCCATGCAAAACTAAAGAGACATGTCAGTCAAGACAGCCCAACAATGTCCATATCCTTCAACATCTCAGGGCAAATCTCATCCACACTTTGTGCTTTGCCATCATGGAACTTCTTGACTACCTGGGGGCAACTTTCAAAGATATGTTTGAGGTTATTTCTGAGTCTTGAACTCTGCCTCCTTCACAAACAACATGCTGGTTGAGTTCAGCAGGTCCTCAAAATGCTCTTTCCACAATTCACCACTTCCACAGTCCACGTTTGCAATTCTTCTCCACTGCCAAAAAAAGCTATGCCAAACTTCTTGAGCTCTTCCTGAGTAGTCCAAGTAGTTTGCCAGATATTCATTGAGGCCCACTAAAAGTCCATCTACGAAGCCTCTTCAAACTCTTTCTATACCCAGGCTTGTGCTTTGGCAACTTCCATCACTTTTGCATCCCAGTATTTGACTTGTCTGTTGCTTCAGAAGACCCCTAGACAACCAAGATCAGAAGACCTCTACTTTTAGCTTGATGCCCCCCTTCAACTGCCCAGCAACAGTTAGCAACTACCTGGTTAAAAAAGTAGGGCATTTAGCAACTGAAAACATGTTTAAGACCAAAACAAAGCTAAAAGGAGTGCTGGGGGAGATATAGGCAACAATACAGGTGTAGTGACATGTAATGCTCGACAAAACTAAAGATTACAAGGTGACATGTCAATTTTTGAAATTATAGCCTTGTATTGTAATCTGATTTCAAAAGCATGCCGTTATTAACCAAACACAAAAAAACAGTATCATTATATCAAAAATAATTTCATCAAATATCCTAAACATATATTGATACATATTTACGACGTATGCTACATAAATGTATGCACAATCTTTGAACAGCATATCAAGGTTAAAGCCTCAGTGAGAAAAAAATTTATTTAATTTGAGTGTATTTAAAATTGCTCCAATTTCATTGTTTATGGGAAAATGATAAATCCCTGGTAATATTGCAGTCATCTTGTTTTCAGCCCATTCATTCTGAGACTTATTTGGTCACAGTCATGGAGGGAGAAGGGAGGGATTGAGGCATATATATGCAACCAATACAAGTCACAAGGTCAGAAATTACAAAAGGTACTGTATGCAACATTCATGCTATAATGCAGCATGCCACCATTTGCCATGGCAAAATAAAGTCAAGTATTGGCATCCTGAGCAGAGAACACAGTCACACTACCTCTGTGTGTGTTTTAATTAGAGCCTCTCCGTGGTTTGTTGTGGAAAGCCAGTCAGTGTGTGCATGTTAGTGTATTTGTGTATCCCAGTGGCCTGTTCACTGCTGCTGCTTTGCACTGCGCACATATGACAGTTGGTGCTACTATCAGATGGCGTCATAGTGGAAGCATAGTGCTTGGGTTAAGACTGTTAGCTCTGTCAGCACTGTTGATGTTGTCTAGTGCTGTTTATGGACTTAGCACTGCTAGCTGTTAGCCGTCCTGACAAGTCATACGCTCTGAAGTTTGCATAGAGCCACTCTAATTATGATGGAAATTACAAAGTACTTTCTTAATTAAATATGTCAATATGGAACTGAACCTCAATAAAATGTAGGTAGGAGTGTTTTTTATTTTTTGAGCTATTATTTTTCCTCGGAGATTCTCAGGTACACAGTGTTATCACCTTAACTTTATATATAGAGCCTCCATGCAAAATGAAAGAGGTGGGCAGCATTTCTGTTACTTGTAATCGAAATATGTTTTTCATTTGCTTTGGATATTTTATAATTGGTAATTTTAGGGGGAAAAAAAAATCAAATGTAATTTGAAACAAGGCACTTTAGAGTCCAGTGATTTTGTATTTTCAAAATTCCCCCCAAAAAGTCTTTCTCAATTATTCATTAAACAACAAAAAGTCTTGGTCAAAACCTAGTGTATTACTGCACTGTGTATGAAAGAAGTCAGGGCTTTTACTTTGAAATGAGGAGTATTTCAACTTGCACCAGGAAGTGGCAGCATCACTCAGTCTCAGACTGATGGGCTTTCATTCTAGCATTAATGGTGCAGTCAAGCCCAAAAAATTCTAACTAAACTACACAAATAAAACTCAACATCACTCTCACACAGCAAATGGTACCTGCTTTCCCTGGAGCTGTACCCACTGATCAAGATTCTTTGTGCACGCTCTAATATAACCCTTTCCTCTTCAGCAGCGATCGGTGATGTACATCCTGATGTGACCAAGCAGCAGCCTCCAGGGCTGAAAAATTTAGCCAGCACTGAAGTGCCAAAAACTGCATTTCCTTGATTGGCCACTTAAGGCTGGCTCCACACGCAAGTCAATCCTCATAGACATCCATGTCAAAATGCGCAACTTTACAGAAGAAATAAACATGTTACAGTAAGAGGTGTAAATCAGGTAAAGGTAAAGTTGTCACACACCTGAGTGTGTGAAATTTGTTCTCCGCATTTGACCCATCCCCTGACGGAGCGGTGAGCAGCAGCAGTGCCGCGCTCGGGAATCATGTGGTGATCTAACCCCCCAATTCCAACCCCTGAAGCTGAGTGCCAAGCAGGGAGGCAATGGGTCCCATTTTTATAGTCTTTGGTATGACCCGGCCGGGGATCGAACCCACGACCTCCCAGTCTCAGGGCGGACACTCTACCACCAGGCCACTGAGTTGGTGAAATCAGTTTCATCCCGTTACGACATTATATCAATTCTTTGCGCAACAATACCATATTTGCCAAAATTACAAAGTCTGCCACAATGTTGTTGGGATTCACCGGATCACAGATGACTTGTCATTTGTTAAAATCTAAACAGGACGTGAAGGCTTTTCTTCTCTGCAAGTTCTTTGTTCTTTAAACAAAGACGGCCATTTCGCCCTTTTCTCCACAGCATGCCATTCTTAGACCTCAGTGACAGACCAGTCTTCAAACCTGATTGGACAGCACTTTTACAGTGTCATGTGACTCTTTGATGTCACCAGGCAAACTGTGAGAGAATTTCTGCTCTCTCACACAGTCTTCCTCTTCCTCCTGAGCTACTGACCAGCTCAGATGCTTGTCCCTCCTGGGCCCTTGACTGGCACAGACGCCCTCCACTTCCTGAGCTGTCAACCAGCTCAGACTCCTGCAATTGCTCTCTCGACTTTTGTTCTTTTTCTCCAATCTTGCCCTCGGTCACAGCAGGAGCAAAACCTTGGAACCTGAGAAGTTAGTGTGCTGAACACAAGGTTTGCAACTAGCTTTCCAGCAACAAGGAAAACCAAGTTTAGTTAGCACCCTAACGTCTAACTCTGAAAGGACACCGAGCGACCGGCTTCCTCGGATCTGCACCTTCGGACACAACAGAGACTGCTTCTGGAACAACAGCTCATTCCAGCTTTCCTCTGCCGGCTAACAAAAGCAGCACACCACAAAGCGACTCTTTCTTCTAGCCATTCAAGGATTGGTAATGCAACAACTGGGCAAAGCGTTATTACAGTTGTACAGGCTAAGTAAGTCTGTTTAACTTTGCCAATTGTGATTTAATGCTGTTTATTGAGTCATTGTTGTGATTGTTTGCAGTCGGGTTATCGGTTAGTTGGCTTCGCTAAAGCTAAGTGAGGTTAGTTTGCCAATGCTTTTCACAGACAGAGTCTTGTATGCAACTAAACAACCTCTGCACTAATCCGGGCCCTTTGGGTCACCCACACAGACAACTAAACACACACACAAAGATAACAAAAACATCAGTTAATGTAATGTTAACAAAACTGTACTCACTTACAAATTGGCCTTCAACAGAACTACACCCAAAGAGGCAACTCAACTCAACTTTGTCTTTTTCTTGACCACACGGTCAGGCAACCCTCCCCAGATCTGAAGCCAGTTTTGATTCAGCCATCTTGTAGACCCTTTGGGTCACACACACACACACACACACACACACACACACACACACACACACACACACACACACACAGAGGCTTGTGTATATTAAGTTCAGAGTTTGTGTGTTTTGATGCTTTGCTTCCTTTATGAATACATATATTAAATGAATAGTCAACCTCTGCTATGTCAAGAACTCCGAACTCCTTCAGGCTTTCTTATTAATTCGGTTATGGTTATTAATGTTATTATCAATCAAAATTCCAAATAGATAGTTCATTGCACTTCATGAGACTGATATCATTAACTGGCTATCAATTTTCCCAGTGCAGTTAACCACAAAACTGCTCAGGAATGGCCCAAGGAACGTGACAAAAAGCTAAAGGCATCAACCAGGCCTCCAATTTTCCCCGGAATCAAATCTGATCAAGCATCCATGGGATGTACTGGTACGTCAGAGGTACCCCTAATCCATGGTGGGGCCTTCCTGGATCGGTCTTGTCTCTGACATGTCAAGGCATGGACACATAACCTCTGGAAGATGTGTTGTGGTGTTTGGCACCGGGGTGCTAGCTTCATTTGAGACCAGTCAGTTGTGAGGTGGGGTACCAGCACTTCCAAAGATGCTCAATCAGATTGGGGTGTGGGAGATTTGGAGGCCAGGTCGACACCTTGAGCTTTTTGTCCTTTTTTTTTTTTGGTTCCTCAGGCCATTCCTGAGCAGTTGTTGTGGTGTGGCATGGCTCATTTTTCTGCTGGGGGGCCACTGCCATTGGGGAGTACCATTGCCATGAGGGGGGTTACTTTGTCCACAGCGGTGTTTGGGTGGGTGGAGCGTGTCAAGTGGCATCCACATGAATGCCATGACCAAAGGTCTCCCAGCAGAACATTGCACTGTGACAAAATGATCAATGTTACTCACTTCACCCGCCACAAGTTTTAATGTTTTGGCTGATCGGTGTATATATGTATATATATGCATATATATTATTCATTACATTCATTCATTATATACATTCAATCCTTCATTGATTTATTTTCCGAAACCACTTTTCCTGTTATGGGTTGCTGGACTGGAGCCTGTCCCAGCTGGTATTGGGTGAGACTATCATAGGGCTGACAAATAGAGACAGACAAACCATTCACTCTCACACTCAAACCTACCATCTCGGACTCCGAGAGTACCCATTATACATTCACCCATCAAATTGTCCCTCGGGGACAATAAAGACTTTCTAATCTAATCTAATATTATATATATATATATATATATATATCTGTGTGTATAACGGTTGGTTACAAGAGACAAGTCCAGATCCTTCAGCATTTCAAGCTAATGTCAACCAAACCTGGGCCCTTGCCACTGAGGAGCTTCTTGACGATCTGATTCTGATTCTACCAGGAATATGAACTATCCACTAATCATCAAACTCTGCCTTCTCCACAGAGGACATGTTGGTTGGGTTCAGGAGTTCTTTAAAGTGCTCTCTTCACCAATTGACAATCTCTTCAGTTTAGATACACACTCACACCCTGCCAACAACAGCCATGTGCTAAGCCCTGTTTTCCCTTCCTGAGTTCTCTTATGGAGTACAGAACTTTCCTGAGGCCAACTGAAAGACCTTTCTTTATAGCCCCCCTGAACTCCTACCACAGTCAGGTTTTTGTTCTGGTAACCATGCTTCATGAGGCCCTGGGAACAGCCAAGGGCAAAAGGCTTCCTTTTTCTGCTTGACAGCCTCCTTCACCTGCCCAAGCACCAAATATCAGACAGGTAAAGTTAGCAACTACGTAGTGAACAAAGTCAAGCATTTGGCAGCTAAGTAGTTGGTGGAGACCAAAACAGAGCTAAAGGAAGAATCAATGTCGGACTTACATTGATCAGGTACAATAGCCATATCAACTTTATAAGGTGATGATGTTCTATGTAATGCTTGTTTCCATGCCCCCATCCATCCATCCATCCATCCATCCATCCAACCAGCCATTATCATCCGCTTATCTGGGGCCGGGTCACAGAGGCATGTCCCTCTCCCCAGCAACATTTTCCAGCAACTGCTGGAGGACCCCAAGGCGTTCCCAGGCCAGATGACATATGAAATCCCTCCAGCATGTCCTGGGTCTGCCCCGGGGCTCCCTACCAGTGGGACGTGCCTGGAACACCTTCAACAGATGCCCAGGAGGCATCCTGATCAGATGCCAAAACCACCTCAACTGACCCCTTTCTATGCAAAGGAGCAGCAGCTCTACTCCGAGCTCCCTCCGGATGTGTGAGCACCTTATCCTGTTTCTACAACTGAGCCAAGCCACCCCATGGAGAAAACGTATTTCCGCCGCTTGTCTCTGCAATCTAGCGCAACGCCCGCATCAATTGCAGAAGCCCTACCAAACTGCCAATTAATCTCATGCTCCATTCTACCCTCACTCAGGAACAAGAACCCAGAATACTTGAACTCCCTCACTTTGGGCAGTAAATCTCTGCCAACCTGGAGGGGGCAGAGAACCATGGCCTCAGATTTGGAGGTGCTGACTCTTATCCTGACCACTTCACACTCAGCTGCAAACCGCCCCAGTGCATGCTGGAGGTCATGGTATGATGAAGCCAATGGAACCACATCATCTGCAAAAAGCAGAGATACAATTCTGAGGTCCCCAAATAGAACCTCTTCCTTACCCCAGCTGCACCTCGAGATCCTGTCAATGCATATCACAAACATGATGAATGACAAGGGACAACCCTGGCAAAGGCCACACCCACTGAGAACGTGTTTGACTTTGGACCGAGTATGCAGACACAGCTCTCACTTTAGTCATACAGGGACCGGATGCCTGGTAGCAACGAGTCCGGTACCCCATAGTCCCACAGTACCCCCCCACAAGATCCCCAAACGCACGTGGTTGTAAACCTTTTCTAAGTCCACAAAACACATGTAGACTGGATGGGCAAACTCCCATGACCCCTACAGCAACCTTGCAAGGGAAAAGAGCTGGTCCACTGTTTGACGGCCAGGACGGAAACCACATTGCTCCTCCTGAATCCAAAGTTCCACAATCAGTCGGAGCCTCCTTTCCAGCACCCTGGAGTAAACTTTAACCGAGAGGCTTTGCAGTGTGATACCCTGATAGTTGGAACACACCCTCCGGTCCCCTTTTTTGATAATGGGGACCAGCACCCCGGGCTACAACAGTGCAGGCATCATACCTGACCTCCATGCAACACTAAAAAGGCATGTCAGCCAAGACAGCCAAACAGTGTCCAGAGCCTTCAGCATCTCAGGATGAATCTCATCTACACCTGGTGCCTTGCTGCTGGGGAGCTTTTTGACTACTGAAGCAACCTCTGCCAGGGGTATTGCCGGGAGTTTCCCTGAGTCTTCAGGCTCTGCCTCCTCCATGGTGGATGTGATGGCCGGGTTCAGGAGTTCCTTCAAGTTCTCCTTCCACAACCCAATGATATCCTCACTTCGGGTCAGCAGTTCTCCTTCTCTGCTGAGCACAGCCTAAGACAAACCCAAGAGGTTTATAAGGTGATAATTATGTATGGAACACTTCTTTCACTGCCCCTAAGAGGCCCTAAAAACAAAATAAAACAAAAGTAGAAAAGTGCACTCAGATGCAGATCAAGGCTGATCGTTGCCATTCTAGACGATTGATGATTCCAGCAGATGTGGTGGAGCACGTTCCAGAAGAGTCTAACAAGCTAATATAAATATGTAACTTGTTTATTTTGACGAAGCTGTGCTGTGTTGCACAGAGCAGACTGAGTTCACTGTATGTAAAATATAGATACAATATAATTATGAGGATGAATGCATTTTTAAAACACAGCCACAAATCTTTGTTCCATGTCATTCATGACTGAACTTTTAACAGCATTAGCTTTATCTGTAGGCTACAGTACATCAAAGTAGGAAAAACAACAATGAACAAAATTAAAATAGACAAAAATTAAAATGTTTAACTACTATTCACTTACTTTGGTTTGAAACACCATGTGGTGGATGTAACAAAACTGGGTCACAGCCATGGTGGCCAGATCACAGTGCAGTAGCGCTCGGTGGAATTGGCCCCACCCTGCTCCCTCACTGTCAAGATGGTGTCAAAAATGACAAAAAAACTGACTGATTTATACAGAATTCTGCCTAACTCTAATGGATCGTAATATATCAGATATTAAATTAATCTGCAGAGTCTCTGGTTCAAAATAAGACCAAACATTTCTATGGATGTCAGTTTTTTAACTATGATAAAGGCTTAAGTGTGGCCTACAACAGACTAACTTAGGCTTTTTGTTTGTTTTTTGTTTTTCAGAAAATTTGCACCATCCAGCTGCTTAAGAGGAGTGAGGAGTCAGTGATGGTTTATAGGAGTCGATGAAACAGTTTTTACAACAATTTTAAATCACGGTACAGTATTTCAGATTAGCTGCAGACAGAAAGATCCATACTCTCTCACACAGACACACAGACACAGACACAGACACACACACACAAACGACTAAACACATGATCCACTCCAGGCTTTTGCCTGACAAAGATAACAAAAAACATCACAGTTAATGTAATGTTAACAGTACTGTTGTGGGGCATTTCAGTTTCCCTAATGACTCTTATTTTCTAAATATGTCATCACCTTTAGCCTGCATTATTTTCAATTTTTAAAATTACAATTATCAATTCAAGTATAAATGCACCTCTATAATGTTGAAGGATTATTATTATAAAAAAAAAAAGGCCCACATTATCGAGAACACAACTGAATATTCTTATCCAATAAGATATACAGTTAAGTTATTCAGAATGGGCTATGGCCGAAAACTGTTCGTTGTTTGGACACCTTCTTCTTGCCCCACCTTGTAGGTCCTCAGAGATAAATCATCACTGCTCTTGTATTTTATTTATTCATTTTTTCTTATGAAGGCTGCTCCAAAATGTATAAATACGAGTGCAAACTTTTAATTCACATTAAGGCACATATTAAGCCACCCCGTGGTTTAACTCTCTTCGACAATATGGTGTCCGTGCAGAGGTGGCCAGAGAAGTGTTGGGCACTCTTACAATTGTTGCTGGTGGCGTCTGTCACTCAGGCTGAGGAGCCTGTTTGCAGACGTAGAGGGGATCCTGAGAAACCCCAGCTATCTAATGATGGAGACATTTTCTTAGGGGGAATCTTCTCTTTCCACAGAAGCTGGAAAACCAGACAGGACAACTACATGCACAAGCCACTGCCACTGCAATGCATCAGGTAAATACTACTACTGATAATATAATAATATATAAAAGGTTTTCAAATTGAGTATTCAAATAAGAAATATTGCCATTTGCATGTTTTTATACCATTAAAGGCTTTGATTTCCTGTGCTACTGTTGTATTCCAAGAATGAATTGTTTTCAATTCCAATACTTATTTCTGTCAACATCTAGTTTGAATTTTAGAGAAATCCAGTTTGCCCAGGCTATGCTCTTTGCCATAGTGGAGATTAATAACAGGACAGACCTGCTGCCTGGCGTCTCTCTGGGCTATAAGATCTATGATTCCTGTCGCTCCATGGCCAGAGCTGTGAGGGTTACCCTGGCTTTGACTAATGGTAATGAGGTGTTATCTGCACCCTCGAAAGCACCTTGTGCCAGACCAGCCCAAGTGCAGGCCATTATTGGAGAGACCTCTTCCTCTCCTTCCATGGCTATAGCTACTGTAATCGGAAACTTTCATATCCCAGTGGTGGGTAAGATTGGTCAAAATGAAATAATGACATTAACTTCAGTTAACAGTCATTTTAATGTTAACAACAATTAATTGATAATTGAATATTGTTTGCTAACTATTAACATTGCAATACGTTTATTGTTGCACATATTTAGTATTTCTTCAGATTTTAAATATTTAACATTTAAGGAAATGCTTGTTAATATTGATGGACCAGATATTTGTAATGCTTATTGATTGGTTTGTAAACTTTTTTCTTAAAACCCGTCATTTGGATGTTTATTATACAGTTGCAACTGATGATTTTAATACTTTGTAAATTGGTTAATAAATATTGTGTAGGGCATCTACAAAAAGTGCAGCATTATACTGGACAAACATATAATGTTTATAGATGGTTTAAAAAACAATTATTAACCATTAACAAAGTTTTACAAATATCTAGTCTGATGTTATATTTTTTTTACGAACAATTTCTTTAAGGTTTACAAATAAGTTGATCATCACTTTCAGATAAGCAAAAGGCATATAAAGTGATAAAGTGTTAAAATAAATATTTATGGCACTGCCAATAGTTGTAAGTAGTAATTATTCAATATATCATTGTTTGTTAACAGTAAAATTATTAAACTATTCACTGAAGTTTATTTACAATACATTTACCATTTTTTTCTTCTAGATCAGCCCCTTTGCCACTTGTGCTTGCCTCAGTGATAAAACCAAGTACCCATCCTTCCTCAGGACAATACCCAGTGATGATTACCAGAGCAGAGCCCTGGCACAGTTGGTCAAGCACTTTGGTTGGACTTGGGTTGGAGCTATTAGAACAAACGATGATTATGGGAACAATGGCATGGCCACATTTACAGAAACAGCCCAGCAGCTGGGTATCTGTCTGGAGTATTCTGTGTCTTTCTTTAGAACAGATCCACCAGACAAAATACAAAAGATAATTGACATTATCAAAGCTTCCACTTCCAAGGTGATTGTCACTTTCCTCGCCTTTGCGGATATCAACATGCTAATACATGAGATGTCTCACTACAACTTCACTAGGTACCAGTGGGTCGGTAGTGAAAGCTGGATCTTTGATCCCCAAACTGCAGCCATAGATAAGCATCACATTCTGGATGGTGCCATAGGACTGTCCATCCCCAAAGCACATGTCAGTGGCATGAGAGAGTTCATATTGGATGTGAAGCTGCTCAATTCATCTACCAATGAATTATTTACAGAGTTTTGGGAGACATTATTCAGCTGTAAGTTGAAGCAGTCAAAGTCGTCCTCAGCAGAGAATCAGAGAGAATGTACTGGACATGAGGATCTGACTGGAGTCCAGAACAGCTTCACTGATATGTCGCTCATGCCTATCTTAAACAACATCTATAAAGGAGTGTATGCTGTGGCCCACGCACTTCACAGTATTCTTAGTTGTAACAAAACATGTAACATGAAGGTGCAGCTAGATCCATATACGGTGAGTTCATAAATAAATCACAAGACTATCATGGTGTGTCACCAGAAGGCCTACAAACTGTGTGTCACATAATGATCTACGTTGAATCATGTGTTTTTAGATTTTACAGCACATAAAAAGGATTCATTTCAAAACAAAGGAAGGAGAGGAAGTTTACTTTAATGAGAATGGAGACCCAGCAGCAAAGTATGAAATTATAAACTGGCAGCCAATAGAAAATGGCATTGTGGACTTTGTCACAGTTGGTTTTTATGATGCGTCTTTACCTGCAGACAAACAGCTGAATCTGCAAAATAAGTCTTTAATTTGGGCAAACAACTCACGACAGGTAAGCCACTGTAATTTTTATATACTGTAGTCTATTTTAAAAGTTAAAATTGGATATGTTACAAGATGTTGTATCATAATGCTTGTTTAAGATGCATCAAACTGCATAACAGAACCTAAAAAAGTTAGTACCTTGTCAATGTGAATACCAGCATATTTTCTCTTAATCATTTTGTTAATGTAGGTGCCTGTGTCAGTTTGCAGTGTGAAGTGTCGTCCAGGAACTCGCAAGGTTCTCCAGAAAGGAAAGCCTGTCTGCTGCTATGACTGTTTAAGATGTGCAGAGGGAGAGATAAGCAACATTACAGGTGTAGTATTATTTTGTCATTAGAAAAAAATAAATATATATTATATTTATCTGCTGAGGTTTTGACATCTCTCTTTCTGAAACTGGAATTAATGAGAGTGGATGAAATTGTGTTTGCAATCGGACTGAAAATCGTAATTTAAAAAAGTTACAAGGCTTAGCTATTATGAAATAAAACAAAGCAAATACAACCAAAATAAAACTGTCATGTAGCTTTCTATTTATTATACGGTAATTATGTGCTTGTATGTCTTGTATGCATGTAAAATAAACAATACAGAGACAAAAACATCAAATGTACCAAACAAGTCTAACACCTGCTTCAAAATAATTTTTCAGATTCTATCACCTGTGTGAGATGCCACCCTGAGTTCTGGTCAAATGAGAGAAGAGATGCCTGTGTAAAGAAGGAGGTAGAGTTTTTATCATATGAAGAGATAATGGGAGCACTGCTCACTGCAGCGTCCTTGCTGGGAACATGCGTCACTGCTGTTGTGGCATTCATTTTCTTCACATACAGGAAAACTCCTATTGTTAGGGCCAACAACTCTGAGCTGAGCTTCCTGCTGCTCTTCTCCTTGACTCTGTGTTTCCTGTGTTCTCTGACCTTCATCGGCCGGCCCTCTGAATGGTCCTGCATGCTGCGACACACAGCATTTGGCATCACCTTTGTTCTCTGTATCTCATGTATTTTGGGGAAAACTATTGTGGTGTTAATGGCCTTCAGGGCAACACTTCCAGGCAGTAATGTGATGAAATGGTTTGGGCCTGCACAGCAGAGGCTCAGTGTTCTGGCATTCACTTTTGTACAAGTAATCATATGTATCCTCTGGTTAACAATTTCACCTCCTTTTCCATTCAAGAATTTTAAACAATTTAAAGACAGAATCATCTTAGAGTGCACACTGGGTTCAGCTGTAGGCTTCTGGGCTGTTCTTGGGTACATTGGACTTCTGGCCATGTTATGTTTTATTCTTGCTTTTCTGGCTCGGAAACTGCCTGATAATTTCAATGAAGCCAAATTTATCACTTTTAGCATGCTGATATTCTGTGCAGTATGGATCACCTTTATTCCAGCATATGTCAGCTCCCCTGGGAAGTTCAGTGTTGCTGTGGAGATATTTGCTATTCTGGCCTCCAGTTTTGGACTGCTCATTTGTATATTTTTTCCAAAATGTTATATTATCTTACTGAAACCTGAGAAGAATACAAAAAAGGAGATGATGGGGAAGGGGGCACCAAAATAAAAGAATAGAAAATGCCATTAAAATTTTGACATAAGAATAGAGATAACAGCTTTGAATACAACTTCATCAACAATTATATAAACTGTTATGGTTTGAACTATATATTTTAATTTGTATGTGTGTGTGTGTGTGTGTGTGTGTGTGTGTGTATTGTACTATACAGTTTAAAGAAGTTGTAGGCAACATTCAGTGCATTGATGTAAAAGAAAACAACTATTTGTTTTCTAAAGATACAGTAGAGTAACAGCATCTCAAGCAGAGATTAAGTTACGCCCCCTCTGTGTGTGCTGTGAACTAAGCTTCTTTGTTCATATAATGGTGTACTGCCTTGTTTGAAACATTCTTGGGGACAAAAAATGTCGCATCCCTCTGTGTGTGTGTGTGTGTGTGTGTGTATATTTTGTACTATATTTAGACTTTAAAGAAGTTGTAGTGTGCGCTGTAAACTAAGCTTCTTTGTTCATAGTCATGGTGGCAGGTCTGGCTGTACGTGTATCTTAGTCCATTTTTCTGTGTTCCACTGGCATTATTATTATTGTCATTATTGTCCAGGTGTGTACTGCCTTGTTTGAAACATTCTTGGGGACAAAAAATGATTCATCCCTCTGGCTATGGGCAAACTGTTACTGCGCTGTACTGTACTTTCACCATCAACCTTTTATATCCCTTTTTTTTTTTTTTAACTTTGTGCCACATCATGGTGGCAGCAGGCGAAGGAAGGCTGTCCATGCGTCCCTTTTTAGGCAACCTTTTCTAGTGTTCATAGGTGAGATAAGATATGTACTCACTCCAGCATGTTCCGGGTCTTCCCCAGGATCTACCAGTTGGACATGCCTGGAAAACATCAAAAGAAAGCATTGGCTTGACTCTTAGCTCCCTCTAAATGTCTGAGTTCTTCACCGTGTTTCTAAGAGTGAGCCCAGCCATCCTATAGCGGAAACTAATTTCAGCCACTTTTATTCACAATCTCATTCTTTCATTCACTACCCAAAGTTCATGACCATCGGTAAGGGTTGAAACGTAGACTACTTGCTAAGTCCAAAGCTTTGCCTTACAGCTCAGCTCCCTTTTGACCACAATATTGCAATGCCCCCATCATGCTGCACCTATCCGCCTTTCTGTCCCACGCTCCATTTTACCCTCACTGGTGAACAAGTCCCCAAGTGCTCTTTCATTTGGGGCCATAAATTCTAACACAGGGGGAAAAAATCCACCATCTTTCAGCAGCAAACCATGGCCTCAGACCTAGAGGTGCTGACTAATTCCAATCGCTTAGCACTTAGCTCAGCAGTCTTGTGAATCCAAAGGAAAAAACATCATCTAAAACAACAGAAACACAACTCCAGACTCTGCTTCCATTGGCTGTGCCTTGAAATCCTGTCCATGAAAATCACAAACAGATCTGGCAAAGAGGAACAACTCTGGCAGAAGCTATAACCTAGGGAAATTTGTTTGACTTTGTGTACTGTCCCAGACCTCCATGCAACACTAAAGAGGCATGTCAGTCAAGACAGCCCAACAATGTCCATATCCTTCAACATCTCAGGGCAAATCTCATCCACACTTTGTGCTTTGCCATCAGGGAACTTCTTGACTACCTGGGGGCAACTTTCAAAGATATGTTTGAGGTTATTCCTGAGTCTTGAACTCTGCCTCCTTCACAAACAACATGCTGGTTGAGTTCAGCAGGCCCCCAAAATGCTCTTTCCACAATTCAACACATCCACAGTCCACGTTTGCAATTCTTCTCCACTGCCAAAAAAAGCTATGCCAAACTTCTTGAGCTCTTCTGAGTAGTCCAAGTAGTTTGCCAGATATTCATTGAGGCCCACTAAAAGTCCATCTACTAAGCCTCTTCAAACTCTTTCTATACCCAGGCTTGTGCTTTGGCAACTTCCATCGCTTTTGCACCCCAGTACTTGACATGTCCGTTGCTACAGGAGACCCCTAGACAACCAAGACCAGAAGACCTCTCCTTTTAGCTTGATGCCCCCCTTCAACTGCCCAGCAACAGTTAGCAACTACCTGGTTAAAAAAGTAGAGCATTTAGCAACTGAAAAGATGTTTGAGACCAAAAAAGAGCTAAAAGGAGAGCTGTGGGAGATATAGGCAAGAATACAGGTGTAGTGAGCTTTAATGCTACAGAAAACTAAGGCTTAAAAGGTGACATGTCAATTTTTGAAATGATAGCCTTGTATTGTAATCTGATTTCAAAAGCATGCCATTTTTAACCAAACACAAAAAAACAATATTATTATTTAAAAATTCATTGCATCAAATATGCCAAACGTATACTGACACATAATTCTGAAGTACGCTACATAAATGTATGCACAATCTTTGAAAAGCATATCAAGGTTATTTGGTGTATTTAAAATTGCTCCAATTTCATTGTTTATGGGAAAATGATAAATCCCTGGTAATATTGCAGTCATCTTGTTTTCAGCCCATTCATTCTGAGACTTATTTGGTCACAGTCATGGAGGGAGAAGGGAGGGATTGAGGCATATATATGCAACCAATACAAGTCACAAGGTCAGAAATTACAAAAGGTACTGTATGCAACATTCATGCTATAATGCAGCATGCCACCATTTGCCATGGCAAAATATAGTGAAGTATTGGCATCCTGAGCAGAGAACACAGTTACACTACCTCTGTGTGTGTTTTAATTAGAGCTTCTCTGTGGTTTGTTGTGGAAAGCCAGTCAGTGTGTGCATGTTAGTGTATTTGTGTATCCCAGTGGCCTGTTCATCGTTGCTGCATTGCATTGGGCACATATGACAGTTGGTGCTACTATCGGGATGGCGTCATCGTGGAAGCATAGTGTCAGCCCTCTGTGTCTGGGTCTTGGGTTAAGACTGTTAGCTCTGTCAGCAATGTTGGTGTTGTCTAGTGCTGTTTATGGAGTTAGCACTGCTAGCAGCAAGCTGTCCTGACGTCATACGTTCTGAAGTTTGCATAGAGCCACTCTAATTATGATGGAAATTACAAAGTACTTTCTTAATTAAATGTGTAAATCTGGAACTGAACCTTAAATCCTAACAAATGTAGGTAGGAGTGATTTATTCTTCGCTAGTATTTTTCCTCTAAGAGTCATCACCTTAACTTTGTGTATAGAGCCTCCAACGAAAATGAAAGTAAGACAGAGCTTCTCTGTGCACATTCTAACACAACCCTCCCCTCTTCAGCACCGATCGGTAATGCATTTCCTTGAATGGCCACTTAAGGCTGGCTCCACAAACAAGTCATCCCCAAAAGATATCCATGTTAAAATTTGCAACTTTACAGCAGAAATAAATGTTACAGCGAGGGGTGTGCATCACTGTCATCATGTAATGACATCACATCAATTCTTTGCACAACAATACACTATTTGCCAATATTACAAAGTCTGCCATGATGTCATTTCAATTTAATATATACATATGTATTCAATTGCCTCACAGTTGGCTGCAACTCTCCCCAGTGAGTGCTGGAGGTCACAGCCTGATGAAGCCAATAGAACCACACTGTCTGAAGAGAGGAGACTCGCATTCAGGAGGTCCTGGGACACTCCCTTGTCCTCAGCTGTGTCCTTAAATCCTGTCCATTAATATCACAAACACAGTTGATTAGAGGAAACAAACCACCAACAACCCCACAAAAAAGTGTTTGATTTGTAGAGTACTTTGGATATATAAAAAACCCTAATGGCTTGTAGCAAGGATCCTAGTACCCTATACTCCTGCAGTACCCCCACAGGACTGCCCTGGGGACACAGTCCTAAGCCTTTTCCAAGTCCATAAAACACATGTTACATGGCCAAACCAGAATGCCCATTGGTCCCCATGGATATCAGTCAGTCAGAGCCTTGTTTCCAGCACCCTGCAATAATGTTTGTCATGAATGCTGAGTAGTGTGATTAAACCTGATAATTGGAGCACAATTACTGGTCTCTTTCTATAAAATTGGGAACAACCTTCCTGGTCTGCACTGTTCCGATCTCCATGCAATACTACAGAGGTGTGTGAGCCAATATCAGTCCAGATCCTTCAGCATCTCAGGCTAATGTCAACCAAACCTGGCCCCTTGCCACTGAGCGAGGATGTGTGAAGTGTTCCCCTAATCTTCAAAGTGTGCCTTCTCTACAGAGGACATGTTGGTTGGGTTCAGGAGTTATTTAAAGTGCTCTCTCCACCATTTGACAATCTCTTCAGTTTAGATCCACACTTCTCATGCCAACAACAGCAATATGAAAAGCCCGGTTTTCCCTTCCTGAGTTCTCTAACGGTTTGCCAGAACTTTGCTGAGGCTGACCGAAAGCCCTTCTCTCTAGCCTCCCCGAACTCCTCCCACACTCTGATTTTTGCTCTGGCAATTATTGTGGGGGCAGCCCCTCTGGCCCACCAGTACTTGTCTGTTGCTTCATGAGACCCCGGGACTAGCAAAGGCCCAAAGGCTTCCTTTTTCCGCTTGACAGCCTCCTTCACCTGCCCAAGCACCAAAACAGAATTATAAGGAGAATCAATGTCGGACTTACATTGATCAGGTACAATAGCCATATCAATTTTATAAGGTGATAATGTTCTATGTAATGCTTGTTTCCCTGCTCCCATCCATCCATTCATCCATCCATTGTCATCCACTTATCTGGGGCCGGGTCATGGAGGCAGCAGTCCAAGCAGAGCACCCCAGATGTCCCTCTCCTCAGCAACATTTTCCAGCACCTCCTGGAGGACCCCAAGGCATTCCCAGGCCAGATGAGATATGAAATCCCTCGAGCATGTCCTGGGTCTGCCCCGGGGCTCCCTACCAGTGGGACGTGCCTGAACACCTCCAACGGGAGATGCCCAGGAGACATCCTGATCAGATGCCTGAACCACCTCAACTGAACCCTTTCTATGCGACGGAGCAGCAGCTCTAATTCGAGTTCCCTCTGGATGTGCGAGCACCTTACCCCATCTCTAAGGCTGAGCCAAGCCACCCCATGGAGAAAACGTATTTCCGCCGCTTGTATCTGCAATCTAGCACAGCACCCACATTACTGCAGAAGCCCTACCAAACTGCCAATACATCTCATTCTCCATTCTACCCTAATTCGGCAACAAGAACCCAAAATACTTGAACTACCTCACTTTAGGCAGTATCTCTCTGCCAACCTGGAGGGGGCAATCCACCGGTTTCTGGCAGAGAACCATGGCCTCAGATTTGGAGGTGCTGACTCTTATCCCGACCACTTCACACTCAGCTGCAAACTGCCCCAGTGCATGCTGGAGGTCATGGAGTGATGAAGCCAACGGAACCACATCATCTGCAAAAAGCAGAGTTACAATTCTGAGGTCCCCAAACTGAACCCCTTCCTCTCCCCAGCTGCACCTTGAGATCCTGTCTATGGATATCACAAACATGTTCTATGACAAGGGACAACCCTGACAGAGGCCAACACCCACTAAGTAAAATATAGATACAATGTAATTATGAGGATAAGATAAGATAAGATAAGATAAGATCTTATGCATAAGATAAGATATGGATGAATGCATTTTTAAAACACAGCCACAAATCTTAGATCCATATCATTCATGACTGAACTTTTAACAGCATTAGCTCTGTCTGTAGGCTACAGTACATCAAAGTAGGAAATAACTACAATGAACAAAATTAATGTGACCAGGGCCTCTGACTAGACCCAGCCTACATGAACCTGACAATGCCACTCTGGGAATTTCACCCAGAGAATATACACTCAGTATATGCACACAAGTTCCGAGGTGAACATAGAGGAGCAGAGACGTATATTTTAAGCCCAATAAGAAATTACTTATTTAAAATGCAGAAGCAATTAATTTAGGATTTATTTCCTATTAAAAAGGAAGACTTTTACTTAATATATATGTATATATATATATATATATATATATATAGATATTTCTTTCTTACAAAAATAGATCTCAAAATTGTAGAGGGGTTCGTTACCAGTAGAGGGGGGAAGGGTGCCAGAGAAATCCACAGGTTGAGGGGAGTGAGGAGAGAGGGTTAGGGTGTTTCACCACCACCATCAGCGTGTCATGCGACTGCTCACACTACAAGAGAAACTCACACTCAGGATTAGTAAATTTGACACACAGGTTAGACACACATTAGATTACATGCAAGGTGAACCTGGAGGAAAAGGTGAAATCCCCACCTGGCAATCCACCACCCGTAGGACCCAGCAACCCAACCAGCCTGCTACCAGCATGAACGCCAACAACATAAACTTTCGCCCACGGCCATTGGTTTAGCAAACAGAGAGGTCACTACTTACAATCACAACCCATACATAAACTAAATAAAACTAAAGGAAGTTTCTTAATGCAAACAATAAACAAAATCACATGAAAATAGCAGAAAATAACCACTGGCAATCATAAACAAATTATACAACAAGAAGAAAAAAAATAATAACTACGGGACAAAAACAGCAGTGGCAACAGAGCTCCTCCTAGTAAAAGCAAAAACATGATATTAACTTGAAATCTTTGCAACAATAGTCATATCGCTTTACCTCAAACAAATACAGCAAAGCTAAACCACCCGGACGGCATCATCGTGCTGCTTCGCTCCTATTTTGAGAAGCGCACATCAGTATTTATCAGATACTTGTGAATCACTGTCATGTTATAAAAGGCATACCTTTAAGCTGCAAGTTAAGAGTGCTCATCTGGGCATATAAGCCTGCCACACACGCCAGCTTGCGAGTGTGCTACTGTATTGGAGAGGGCTAAAGCTACCACCTGGCAACTTGGATATGCTTGTAAACAGCACCTGCATGAGGGGTGAGTGAAATTCTGTTTACTCAACATGCATTAGTAATTCTACACAGAACACAAGACGGGGAAACAGCGTACCTTAGTCTGATGTGCACACAGCCATAACAAAATCAGGAACAGTGAAGAAACCCCCTACCTAGCTGACTACAGCGCCTTTTAAAGGGATAGTGCACCCAAAAATGAAAATTCAGCCATTATCTACTCACCCTCATGCTGAGGAACGCTCTGATGAAGTTTTAGAGTCCTCACATCCCTTGCGGAGATCGGCGGGGGGAGCGGCTAGCACACCTAATGGCTGACGGCGCCCCAGACTAACGTCCAAGAACACACAGTTGAATCCACAAAGTATCTCCATACTGCTCATCCGTAGTGATCCAAGTGTCCTGAAAAAGGTCATATGAACTCTGTTTTTAGCCTCACTGTAGCCTTTAGCTCTGACTGCTCCGCGCTCACGTGTGCGCGCTTGCGCGAGACCAGCGAAAGCATGAGCTTTGCTTACCCATGTTTACATCACGTGACATGTGCACCGCAGGGAGAGACAACAGTAACCACAGTAGCTAAAAGATANGGAGAGTTGCATTCAGGAGGTCCTAGGACACTCCCTTGCCCTCAGCTGTGCCCTGAGATCCTGTCCATTAATATCACAAACACAGTTGATTAGAGGAGAGAAACCACCAACAACCCCACAAAAAAGTGTTTGATTTGTAGAGTACTTTGGTTATATAACAAACCTAATGGCTTGTAGCAAGAGTCCTAGTACTCTATACTCCTGCAGTACCCCCACAGGACTGCCCTGGGGACACAGTCCTAAGCCTTTTCCAAGTCCATAAAACACGTTACACCGCCAAGACAGAGTGCACATTGGTCCCCATGGATATCAGTCAGTCAGAGCATTGTTTCCAGCACCCTGCAATAATGTTTGTCATGAATGCTGAGCAATGTGATTAAACCTGATTATTGGAGCACAATTACTGGTCTCTTTCTATGAAATTGGGAACCACCTTCCCGGTCTGCCAATGTGCAAGCACTGTCCCAACCTCCATGCAATACTAGAGAGATGTGTGAACCAATATCAGTCCAGATCCTTCAGCATCTCAGGCTAATGTCAACCAAACCTGGCCCCTTGCCACTGAGGAGCTTCTTGACTATCTGATCTGGCCCCTTGCCACTGAGGAGCTTCTTGACTATCTGATTTCTGCCAGGGATATGTGTGAAGTGTTTCAAAGTGTGCCTTCTCCACAGAGGACATGTTGGTTGGGTTCAGGAGTTATTTAAAGTGCTGTGGTGGCAAAATTACTATTCAATAAACAATTCAATGAAAAGTCTTCACACGGCGGCTGTCTTTCTTGAGTTTTAATAAGCATTCATGAATGGAGTCTCACAAACATTGAGTTTTAATAAGCATTCATGAATGGAGTCTCACAAACAGTACAAACCGCATGAACAGTCAGTCCAAGTGAGAACTGGCGAATGTCCTCCAGCCCTCTATCTTTATAGTTACCCAAACACATGCTCACCCATAGTCACAACACATGGCGCCAGAGAACCTGTTGTCCTAAGCCGTACCATCTCCTGACACAATAACAGGGTCATAACTCTGAAGGCCTCTCTGAAGGTTCACCTTCGGCCTGTTTTGCGACCAGGCCTCCGCCATATATCTGATGTTATCAAGTGAGGGATTACAAGCGCATGGGATGATTTGTAAGCTTCAATAAAGTAAGTCTTGCAGGACACCCTAAGGGGTGAAAAGAGGGTCAGACGCCCATAACTTGTCAGGTACCCATAATTTTCCATCACAGTGCTCTCTCCACCATTTGACAATCTCTTCAGTTTAGATCCACATTTCTCATACCCAGCCAACAACAGCAATGTGTCAAGCCCTGTTTACCCTTCCTGAGTTCTCTAACGGTTTGCCAGAACTTTCCTGAGGCTGACCGAAAGCCCTTCTCTCTAGCCTCCCCGAACTCCTCCCACACTCAGATTTTTGTTCTGGCAATCATTGTGGGGGCAGCCCTTCTGGCCCCCCAGTACTTCTCTGTTGCTTCATGAGACCCTGGGACTAGCCAAGGCCAAAAGGTTTCCTTTTTCCGCTTGACAACCTCATTTACCTGCCCAAGCACCATCAGACAGGTAAAGTTACCAACTACGTAGTGAACACAGTCAAGCATTTGGCAGTTAAATAGTTGGTGGAGACCAAAACAGAACTAAAAGGAGAATCAATGTCGGACTTACATTGATCAGGTACAATAGCCCAAAGATAAGATCTTATGCATAAGATAAGATATGGATGAATGCATTTTTAAAACACAGCCACAAATCTTAGATCCATATCATTCATGACTGAACTTTTAACAGCATTAGCTCTGTCTGTAGGCTACAGAACATCAAAGGAGGAAATAACTACAATGAACAAAATTAATGTGACCAGGGCCTCTGACTAGACCCAGCCTACATGAACCTGACAATGCCACTCTGGGAATTTCACCCAGAGAATATACACTCAGTATATGCACACAAGTTCCGAGGTGAACATAGAGGAGCAGAGACGTATATTTTAAGCCCAATAAGAAATTACTTATTTAAAATGCAGAAGCAATTAATTTAGGATTTATTTCCTATTAAAAAGGAAGACTTTTACTTAATATATATGTATATATATATATATATATATATTTCTTCCTTACAAAAATAGATTTCAAAATTGTAGAGGGGTTTGTTACCAGTAGAGGGGGGAAGGGTGCCAGAGAAATCCACAGGTTGAGGGGAGTGAGGAGAGAGGGTTAGGGTGTTTCACCACCACCATCAGCGTGTCATGCGACTGCTCACACTACAAGAGAAACTCACACTCAGGATTAGTAAATTTGACACACAGGTTAGACACACATTAGATTACATGCAAGGTGAACCTGGAGGAAAAGGTGAAATCCCCACCTGGCAATCCACCACCCGTAGGACCCAGCAACCCAACCAGCCTGCTACCAGCATGAACGCCAACAACATAAACTTTCGCCCACGGCCATTGGTTTAGCAAACAGAGAGGTCACTACTTACAATCACAACCCATACATAAACTAAATAAAACTAAAGGAAGTTTCTTAATGCAAACAATAAACAAAATCACATGAAAATAGCAGAAAATAACCACTGGCAATCATAAACAAATTATACAACAAGAAGAAAAAAAATAATAACTACGGGACAAAAACAGCAGTGGCAACAGAGCTCCTCCTAGTAAAAGCAAAAACATGATATTAACTTGAAATCTTTGCAACAATAGTCATATCGCTTTACCTCAAACAAATACAGCAAAGCTAAACCACCCGGACGGCATCATCATGCTACTTCGCTCCTATTTTGAGAAGCGCACATCAGTATTTATCAGATACTTGTGAATCACTGGGCATATAAGCCTGCCACACACGCCAGCTTGCGAGTGTGCTACTGTATTGGTGAGGGCTAAAGCTACCACCCGGCAACTTGGATATGCTTGTAAACAGCACCTGCATGAGGGGTGAGTGAAATTCTGTTTACTCAACATGCATTAGTAATTCTACACAGAACACAAGACGGGGAAACAGCGTACCTTAGTCTGATGTGCACACAGCCATAACAAGATCAGGAACAGTGAAGAAACCCCCTACCTAGCTGACTACAGCGCCTTTTAAAGGTTTAGTGCACCCAAAAATGAAAATTCAGCCATTATCTACTCACCCTCATGTTGAGGAACGCTCTGATGAAGTTTTAGAGTCCTCACATCCCTTGCGGAGATCGGCGGGGAGAGCGGCTAGCACACCTAATGGCTGACGGCGCCCCAGACTAACGTCCAAGAACACACAGTTGAATCCACAAAGTATCTCCATACTGCTCATCCATAGTGATCCAAGTGTCCTGAAAAAGGTCATGTGAACTCTGTTTTTAGCCTCACTGTAGCCTTTAGCTCTGACTGCTTCTCTGTGCTCCGCGCTCACGTGTGCGCACTTGCGCGAGACCAGTGAAAGCATGAGCTTTGCTTACCCATGTTTACATCATGTGACACGTGCACCGCAGGGAGAGACAACAGTAACCACAGTAGCTAAAAGATAATTTCCACTACGGTCTTTTAGCAAAGGACAGCCCAACATGTCTGAAGACTTTGAAATTGAGGAGGAACAGCATTTCTTTGTTGAGCCATATTTGTTTGAGCCCGAGTATACGGACACGGAACTCAG
>NC_065507.1:24537114-24549624 GCF_006386435.1 Epinephelus moara
GGGTCCATGTCATTGGTTCGACAGCCCATTGGTTCGACATCCCATTAGTCCGACTGTCCGCGGTGCTGAATGGCTTGCGGCGGGCGTATGGTGTGCCGAGACCGGCTTGACGCGGAGCAGGCTCACGGCTTATGAGTTTGTCACTTTTTTTTTCATTTTAGCCCATACCATGGTCTTTTCCTGACCCTAACCAAGTGGATTTTGTGCCTAAACCTAACCAGACCTTAACCACAGGGCATCATGATGATTTCGGAACGGACTTTGGAACAATGAGTTTAATATGGTCGGAACAATGGGATGTCGAACCAATGGGCTGTCGAACCAATGGGCAGTTCCCACACACACACACACACCTATACACACACACACACACACACACACACACACAAACGACTAAACACATGATCCACTCCAGGCAAACACTAATGACTCTTATTTTATATTCTCAATTTTTCATCACCTTCATCCTGCATTATTTTTCAATTTTTTGAATGACAATTATCAATTCAAGTATAAATGCACCTCCGTAATGTTAAAGGATTATTATAATAAAAAAAGGGCACACATTATTGAGAGCACAATTGAATATTCCTATCCGTTAAGATATACAGTTAAGTTCATTAGAATAGGCTATGGCCGAAAACTCTTCGTTGTTTGGGTACCTTCTTCTTGCCCCACCTTGTAGGTCCTCAGAGATAAATCATCACTACTCTTGTATTTTATTTATTTGTTTTTTCTTATAAATGCTGCTCCAAAATGTATAAATACCAGTGCAAACTTTTAATTCACATTAAGGTATATATTAAGCCACGTGGTTTAACTCTCTTAGACAATATGGTGTCCGTGCAGAGGTGGCCAGAGAAGTGTTGGGCACTCTTACAGCTGTTGCTGGTGGCGTCTGTCACTCAGGCTGAGGATCTGGTGTGTAGACGTAGAGGGGATCCTGAGAACCCCCAGCTATCTAATGATGGAGACATTTTCTTAGGGGGAATCTTCTCTTTCCACAGCAGCTGGAAAACCAGACAGGACAACTACATGCACAAGCCACTTCCACTGCAATGCACCAGGTAAGTTATACTGAAGAAATCTAGTTCGATTTTAATATATATGTGGAAGTTCGTAAAGATACGAAACAGGTACAAATACTACTACTAATAATATAATATATAAAAGGTTTTCAAATTGAGTATTAAAATAAGAAATATTGCTTTTTGTATGTATTTATACCATTAGAGGCTTTGATTTCCTGTGCTACTGTTGTATTCCAAGAATAAATTGTTTGCAATTCCAATATTTGTATCTCTCAACATATAGTTTGAATTTTAGAGCTTTCCAGTTTGCCCAGGCTATGCGCTTTGCCATAGTGGAGATTAATAACAGAACAGACCTGCTGCCTGGCATCTCTCTGGGCTATAAGATCTATGATTCCTGTCGCTCCATGGCCAGAGCTGTGAGGGTTACACTGGCTTTGACTAATGGTAATGAGGTGTTATCTGCACCCTCGAAAGCACCTTGTGCCAGACCAGCCCAAGTGCAGGCCATTATTGGAGAGACCTCTTCCTCTCCTTCCATGGCCATAGCTACTGTAATCGGAAGCTTTCATATCCCAGTGGTGGGTAAGATTGGTCAAAATGAAATAATGACATTAACTTCAGTTAACAGTCATTTTAATGTTAACAATAGTAATTGATAATTGAATACTGTTTGCTAACTATTAACATTGCAATACGTTTATTGTTGCACATATTTAGTATTTCTTCAGATTTTAAATATTTAACATTGAAGAAAATGTTTTAAAACTACATTATATTGTTTAACCAGATATTTGTAACACTTTGTTAATGCTTATTGATTGGTTTTTAAACTTTTTTTTTTAAACTTGTCATTTGGATGTTTATTATACAGTTGCAACTGATAATTTTAATACTTTGTAAATTGGTTAATACAACTGATAATTTTAATACTTTGTAAATTGGTTAATAAATATTGTGTAGGGCATCTACAAAAAGTGTAGCATTATACTGGACAACCATATAATGTTTATAGATGGTTTAAAAACAATTATTAACCATTAACAAAATTTTACAAATATCTGGTCTGATGTTATAATTTTTTACGAACAATTTCTTTAAGGTTTACAAATGAGTTCATCATCATTTTCAGATAGGCAAGAAGGTATATATAGTGATAAAGTGTTCAAATAAATATTTATGGTATTGCCAATAGTTGTAAGTAGTAATTATTTAATATTTCATTGTTTGTTAACAGTAAAATTATTAAACTATTCACTGAAGTTTATTTACAATAAATTTACCTTTTATCAATGATGAGTAATATTGAGTGTTTCCACATTGTAGTGTGCTGTGTAAATGTTTTCCATTTCAAATATTTATCTCAGGATATTGTTTTCTTTTTCTCCTAGATCAGCCACTTTGCCACTTGTGCTTGCCTCAGTGATAAAACCAAGTACCCATCCTTCCTCAGGACAATACCCAGTGATGACTACCAGAGCAGAGCCCTGGCACAGTTGGTCAAGCACTTTGGTTGGACTTGGGTTGGAGCTATTAGAACAAATGACGATTACGGGAATAATGGCATGGCCACATTTACAGAAACAGCCCAGCAGCTGGGCATCTGTCTGGAGTACTCTGTGTCTTTCTTTAGAACAGATCCACCAGACAAAATACAAAAGATAATTGACATTGTCAGAGCTTCCACTTCCAAGGTGATTGTCACTTTCCTCGCCCTTGCGGATATCGACATGCTAATACATGAGATGTCTCACTACAACTTGACTAGGTACCAGTGGGTCGGTAGTGAAAGCTGGATCTTTGATCATGAAACTGCAGCCATAGATAAGCATCACATTCTGGATGGTGCCATAGGCTTGTCCATCCCCAAAGCACATGTCAGTGGCATGAGAGAGTTCATGATGGATGTGAAACCTCTCAATTCATCTGGTAATGAATTATTTACAGAGTTTTGGGAGACATTATTCAGCTGTAAGTTTAAGCAGTCAAAGTCATCCGCAGAGAATCAGAGAGAATGTACTGGACATGAAGATCTGACTGGAGTGCAGAACAGCTTCACTGATGTGTCGCTCATGCCTATCTTAAACAACATCTATAAAGGAGTGTATGCTGTGGCCCATGCACTTCACAGTATTCTTAGTTGTAACAAAACATGTAACATGAAGGTGCAGCTAGATCCATATACGGTGAGTTCATAAATAAATCACAAGACTATCATGGTATATCACCACAAGGCCTACAAACTGTGTGTCACATAATGATCTACATTCATGTCTTTTTAGATTTTACAGCACATAAAAAGGATTCATTTCAAAACAAAGGAAGGAGAGGAAGTTTACTTTAATGAAAATGGAGACCCAGCAGCAAAGTATGAAATTATAAATTGGCAGCCAATAGAAAATGGCATTGTGGACTTTGTCACAGTTGGTTTTTATGATGCATCTTTACCTGCAGACAAACAGCTGAATCTGCAANAGTTGGTTTTTATGATGCATCTTTACCTGCAGACAAACAGCTGAATCTGCAAAATAAGTCTTTAATTTGGGCAAACAACTCACAACAGGTAAGCTATTGTAATGTTTATATACTGAAGTCTATTTTAAAAGTTAAACATTGGATATGTTACAAGATGTTGTATCATAATGCATGTTTAAGATACATCAAACTGCATAACAGAACCTAAAAAAGACAGCACCTGCCAGCATATTTTCTCTTAATCATTTTGTTAATGTAGGTGCCCGTGTCAGTTTGCAGTGTGAAGTGTCCTCCAGGAACTCGCAAGGTTCTCCAGAAAGGAAAGCCTGTCTGCTGCTATGACTGTTTAAGATGTGCAGAGGGAGAGATAAGCAACATGACAGGTGTAGTATTATTTTGTCATTAGAAAAAGAGAAAAAAAGTGTGTATACATATATATATATACATATACATATATATATATATATATATATAAATATAAATGTGTGTGCTGAGATTTTGACATCTCTCTTTCTGAAACTGGAATTAATTAGAGTGGATGAAATTGTGTTTGCAATTGGACTGAAAATTGCAATTTAAAAAAGTTACAAGGCTTAGCTGTTATGAAATAAAACAAAGCAACGACAACCAAAATAAAACTGTCATACAGCTTTCTATTTATTATTCAGTAATTATGTGCTGTACGTCTTGTATGCACGTAAAATAAACAATATAGAGAGAAAAACATCAAATGTACCGAAAAAGGCTAACGCCTGTTTTAAAATCAATTTTCAGATTCTATCACCTGTGTGAGATGCCACCCTGAGTTCTGGTCAAATGAGAGAAGAGATGCCTGTGTAAAGAAGGAGAAAGAGTTTCTATCATATGAAGAGATAATGGGAGCACTGCTCACTGTAGCGTCCTTGCTGGGAACATGCATCACTGTTGTTGTGGCATTCATTTTCTTCAGATACAGGAAAACTCCTATTGTTAGGGCCAACAACTCTGAGCTGAGCTTCCTGCTGCTCTTCTCCTTGATTCTTTGTTTCCTGTGTTCTCTGACCTTCATCGGCCGGCCCTCTGAGTGGTCCTGCATGCTGCGACACACAGCATTTGGGATCACCTTTGTTCTCTGTATCTCATGTGTTCTGGGGAAAACTATAGTGGTGTTAATGGCCTTCAGGGCAACACTTCCTGGTAGTGATGTGATGAAATGGTTTGGGCCTGCACAGCAGAGGCTCACTGTTCTGGCATTCACTTTTGTACAAGTAATCATATGTATCCTCTGGTTAACAATTTCACCTCCTTTTCCATTCAAGAACTTTAAACAATTTAAAGACAGAATAATCTTAGAGTGCACTCTGGGTTCAGCTGTAGGCTTTTGGGCTGTTCTTGGGTACATCGGACTTCTGGCCATGTTATGTTTTATTCTTGCTTTTCTGGCTCGGAAACTGCCTGATAATTTCAATGAAGCCAAATTTATCACTTTTAGCATGCTGATATTCTGTGCAGTATGGATCACCTTTATTCCAGCATATGTCAGCTCTCCTGGGAAGTTCAGTGTTGCTGTGGAGATATTTGCTATTCTGGCCTCCAGTTTTGGACTGCTCATTTGTATATTTTTTCCAAAATGTTATATTATCTTACTGAAACCTGAGAAGAATACAAAAAAGGAGATGATGGGGAAGGGGGCACCAAAATAAAATATCATTATGGACAATGCCATTAAAATTGTGACATAGAAATTAGAGATAACAACTTTAAATACAACTCGATCAACAATTATATAAACTGTTATGGTTTGAACTATATATTTTAATTTGTGTGTGTGTGTGTGTGTGTGTGTGTATTTTGTACGATATTTACACTTTAAAGAAGTTGTAGGCAATATTCAGAGCATTGATGTAGCAGCAAACAACTATTCGTTTTATAAAGATACAGTAGAGTAACAGCGTCTCCAGCAGAGATTAAGTTACGCCCCCTCTGTGTGTGCTATAAACTAAGCTTCTTTATTCACAGTCATGGTGGCTGGTCTGGCTGTACGTGTATCTTAGTCCATTTGTCTGTGTTCCACTGGCATTATTAGGGGGCCAAGCCCGAGGGGCCGAGGGAACGCGTATGCAAGCAGACGCGTTTCCTAGGACCAGCAGTGCTAGGAACCCTATTGTTTTTGTAAAGATTTTTATTTTTATTCTTCCGTAGGTAAAAGTGGTGCTGCAGGCTAAACCGTGCAAGGGAGGGCGGTGCAATTTGGAGGGGTGGTCCAGACCCCTGCACGTACCTCAGACGCAAAAAACTATGTATATCTGCCTGCAGGGGGCGCTATAACCTAGGCCAATGCGTTTTTGCCTATAGCTCCCACACCGTATGTCGCACATTCAAAAATCTTGTATCCCCAGCTTCCCTGAATAGAGCTGAATCACTTTGCCATAGGCCACGCCCACTTGCGCCTAGGAAGTTTTTTCGCAAAATCGCGAAAACTGGAAAACCTACTTTTTCGAACTTCTCCTTGGGATTTTGTCCAATCTGCGTGAAACTTGACATATACACTCTTCTACTGGACCTGATCTAAAGTTATCAAAAGAATTTTATTCGGTCAAAAAATGCGCAAATTATTAACAAACAAACTTCTATAGCTAGCTATAAAAATGCAAACTGTTGGATATCTCGGTCAAACTAAATGCTATTAACACCAAATTTGAGATCATTGGTTGGCATAAGACTGTGAGGGTATGAGCCGAATTTGGCGAATTTTGGCAACTAGGGGGCGCTACAAATATGGTAAGTTTATATCTCTTGAACGGCTGCACCGATTTCTACGAAATTCGGTTGGTATGATGTAGGGCCAATTCTGAGGTCATATCTTGAAGGTGGTCATGACTGGTCAATGTGGGCGTGGCTTATTACAAGATAAACAACAAACATTAATTTCAGCCAAACTATTATGCTGAGGGCTTTGAAATTTTAAGGGTACATATAGAATAGGACACAGATCTTCCGTACCAAAAATTGCACATGTACTCCACTAGGTGGCGCTATAACGGATGCAAACGCGTTTTTGCCTGCAACTTACACATTTTAAATGACACTTTCACAAACATTATATCCATGTGTTCCCTGGATAGAGCTGGGTTTTCTGACACAGGCCCCGCCCACTTCTGCTGCACATTCTCTTTGCTAATTCGCCACATGTCCAAAACCTACTTTTTCGAACTCCTCCTACATTTTAAGTGCCACCTGCCTGAAACTTTGCACATAGAATCTCCAGATGTGTCTGATGAAAAGATATCAAAAGAATTTTGTTTGAAATATTCTTGGGGACAAAAAATGTTGCATCCCTCTGGCTACGGGCAAACTGCAACTTCGCTGTACTTCACTTTCACCATCACCTTTTTATGTCCCTTTTTTTTAAACTGTGTGCCACATCATGGTGGCAGCAGGCGAAGGAAGGCTGTCCATGCGTCCCTTTTTAGGCAACCTTTTCTAGTGTTCCCCCGTGAGATGAGATGTGTACTCACTCCAGCATGTTCCGGGTCTTCCTCAGGGTCTCCTACCAGTTGGACATGCCTGGAAAACATACAAATGTAAGAGCATACAGCCGACCTAAACTCTTCAGATTCTGGACTACAAGTAAATAGACAATGGGAAGGCCACAAGCGAGGGTCAAATGTTTATTACCCTGCCCCCGAGCTTACTCCGGTCAGGAGGGATGCGTCCTCCAGACATCCGGGTTCCCAAAGGGGGTGTAAAGATTTAATTTGAGGTGCTTCAAATGCTTTTTAAGTTATTATTATTATATATTCCAACTATAGGTTAGTCTAGAGTGTGTGTATTTGAAGTAGCCTAGTTTATACGGTACTCCGCTTATATATATATATATATATATATATATATATATATACGTATAATAATTGTATTTGGATTTAATGTTAATTTGTATTTTTAATTGGATGTTAAGAATCAATGTTGACCATAATGGGAAGAGTATGTGTCCATCGTGCGTAACGTATCAAAGTATACGATCTTGTATAAGAAAAGCATTAAGTTTCCTCCAAAATAAAATAACAGGCTTATACTTTGTTTTTTTCACTAAGGGGCCACCTTTTCAGTCCCACCCACTTTGGCCGATTAAAAACATGTGCGCTCTGGTGCGCTCTGGCCTCTTGTATTTTCTGTCCTTGTAATTTCCGCTTCTTGTATTCTCTTGCTATCTAGTTTTCTGTTACTCTCTTGTTGTGCTCTTCTTCATTTTAGCCTCTTGCTTTTATGTTTTGCTTACACTCTTTTGTTTTTACATTATCTATTTGCTTTTGCGTATCTTAGTTTTTTAACCAGTTATGTTTGGTTTCTACGTAACTCTTTTGTACTCATGATCAATTTTAAACTCAATTTTTTAAACTTTTAAATTTTGCTTATCCAGTTTTCTTTTATCTCCAGTGTTTTCTTCATTTTTTCGCATTAATAATAATTTTGACAACAATATCGAACGGCCAACAATAGTGTTTTCACCATTATTATAAGCGAGTAATCATAACGAAGTAAACCAGCAAATGCCGACTGACCTCTTCGCCCCAGATTCATCAGAACCAGCAGCTGCCAGCCACTCATCACCGTGGTTCTTGCGCCAAACCCAAAGACTCTGCAACACAAGGGAAACAACGTTTGGGGCCACCTGCAGGACATCACAGACTCAACCGCTCCCACACTGCTGTGGGACAGCCGGCTTCATTCTGCTGGAAAGTCCAGGAGCTGCGAAGCGACAGTCTGGGGCCCCAAGAGGAGCTTCACCTTTGATCCCCGCTGCTAAAAAAGTAGGCAAAGAACTTCCATAACTTGAGTAAGAAGCTGTGCGATGAAGAGTGAGGTCAAGCAGGAGGCTTAGTTAATTATCCTGATTTTAATTTAGGTTTCATTAGGTGAATGGTTTTGCACATCCCTGCGTTCCCAATTTATCTACATACTCTGTCCCACTATCGCCAAACTAAATAACTCACACGAGGGTTACCTCTCATTTCATTCCATTTATATACTGTTGACTCTGTGTTGTGTCATATAATTATCATTTGCTATTCATTTATTCAGTTATTACATATTTAGCTTAAATAAATCTTCATTTATCGCCAAGTCGTTGTCTGTGTATATCTTTTGGACATGAGCTGAGATCCCTGTATAGAGGATTCATAACCCAGATACTGAGATTGATTCATTATTGAAAAGCGTGCTGACTAATTAATAATTGGTTTAAGGAGTTATTAATTTGGTTAGTCGCTTGCCTCATTAGGAGGGTGGTGCCCCAAAATTTTATTACGAGTGCAAATATTCTAAAAAAGGTATTTCCCCTACACAAAGAAAGCATTGGCTTGACTCTTAGCTCCCTCTAAATGTCTGAGTTCTTCACCCAGTCGAGAAGAGTGAGCCCGGCCATCCTATAGAGGAAACTCATTTCAGCCACTTGTATTCACAATCTCATTCTTTCATTCACTACCCAAAGTTCATGACCATCGGTAAGGGTTGAAACGTAGACTGCTTTCTAAGTCCAAAGCTTTGTCTTACAGCTCAGCTCCCTTTTGACAACAATATTGCAATGCCCCCATCATGTTGCACCAATCGGCCTTTCTATCCCACGCTCCATTTTACCCTCACTCGTGAACAAGTCCCCAAGTACTCTTTCATTTGGGGCCATAAATTCTAACACAGGAAAAAAATCCACCATGGCCTCAGACCTAGAGGTGCTGACTAATTCCAAACACTTAGCACTTAGCTCAGGTTAAAGCCCCAGTGCGAAAAATATACGCTTTGACGTTTGCATAGAGCCACTTTAATTATGATGGAAATTACAAAGTAATTTCTTAACTAAATATGTAAATCTGGAACTGAACCTAAAATCATAAAAAAATGTAGGTAGGAATGATTTGTTGCTAGTATTTTTCCTTTGAGATTCTCAGGTACACAATGTCATCACCTTGACTTTGTGTATAGAGCCTCCAGGCAAAATAAAAATAAGAGGTGGGTAGCATTTCTGTTACTTGTATTTAAAATGTGAATTTCGTATTTTGTAGTTTTTCTCAATAATTCATAATACAAAATAATAATAATAATAATAATAATAATAATAACAAGACCAGGGGGCCTGTTGTTCGAAAATAGAATTAACCAATCCCCCAAGGTCCATCCTGGCTTAATTGGTTGTTTAAACGCCAAGCCAGGCTGAGGAGGCGCGGCTTTGTCAAGCCAGGTGTAACTCAATCGGATAAGTGCGCATCGTTGGCTTTCTTAAATAGACCCCAAGTTCGATCACAGATTCACCAATGCAGCAATGGAGAGGACGCGTGCTGCATACTTCTCACCCAGTGAGCAGCGTCTCATCATGGACACTTATGAAGAGGTAAAACATATAATCACGAAGAAAGGAAACACTGCAGCGATAATAAAGCAGAGAGAGAGTGCGTGGCAAACAACTGCGGACCGACTGAATGCATAAGCAATCTAAAAATATACACTTGCTGCGCAAATGAATCTGTCATAATTACAATTTAAAAATATACACTTGCTGCGCAAATGAATCTGTCATAATTACAATTAAAGTTTCTTCCACAAATTTACAGTTGTACACTTCACCTTAAAGGTGAGCAGTGGAAGTTAATATTACTGGGGAAATGTACCATGAGGGGGCACCAACTGCTGATTTCACACCAGCGGAAGAGCTNTAACTTGAGTAAGAAGCTGTGCGATGAAGAGTGAGGTCAAGCAGGAGGCTTAGTTAATTATCCTGATTTTAATTTAGGTTTCATTAGGTGAATGGTTTTGCACATCCCTGCGTTCCCAATTTATCTACATACTCTGTCCCACTATCGCCAAACTAAATAACTCACACGAGGGTTACCTCTCATTTCATTCCATTTATATACTGTTGACTCTGTGTTGTGTCATATAATTATCATTTGCTATTCATTTATTCAGTTATTACATATTTAGCTTAAATAAATCTTCATTTATCGCCAAGTTGTCTGTGTATATCTTTTGGACATGAGCTGAGATCCCTGTATAGAGGATTCATAACCCAGATACTGAGATTGATTCATTATTGAAAAGTGTGCTGACTAATTAATAATTGGTTTAAGGAGTTATTAATTTGATTAGTCGCTTGCCTCATTAGGAGGGTGGTGCCCCAAAATTTTATTACGAGTGCAAATATTCTAAAAAAGGTATTTCCCCTACACAAAGAAAGCATTGGCTTGACTCTTAGCTCCCTCTAAATGTCTGAGTTCTTCACCCAGTCGAGAAGAGTGAGCCCGGCCATCCTATAGAGGAAACTCATTTCAGCCACTTGTATTCACAATCTCATTCTTTCATTCACTACCCAAAGTTCATGACCATCGGTAAGGGTTGAAACGTAGACTGCTTTCTAAGTCCAAAGCTTTGTCTTACAGCTCAGCTCCCTTTTGACAACAATATTGCAATGCCCCCATCATGCTGCACCAATCGGCCTTTCTATCCCACGCTCTATTTTACCCTCACTTGTGAACAAGTCCCCAAGTACTCTTTCATTTGGGGCCACACATTCAAACACAGGGGAAAAAAATCCACCATGGCCTCAGACCTAGAGGTGCTGACTAATTCCAAACACTTAGCACTTAGCTCAGGTTAAAGCCCCAGTGTGAAAAATATACGTTTTGACGTTTGCATAGAGCCACTTTAATTATGATGGAAATTACAAAGTAATTTCTTAACTAAATATGTAAATCTGGAACTGAACCTAAAATCATAAAAAAATGTAGGTAGGAATGATTTGTTGCTAGTATTTTTCTTTTGAGATTCTCAGGTACACAATGTCATCACCTTAACTTTGTGTATAGAGCCTCCAAGCAGGTGGGAGGTGGGTAGCATTTCTGTTACTTGTATTTAAAATGTGAATTTCGTATTTTGTAGTTTTTCTCAATAATTCATAATACAAAATAATAATAATAATAATAACAAGACCAGGGGCCTGTTGTTCAAAAGTAGAATTAACCAATCCAGGATAAGTGGAAAAGCAAGGCTGGACAAATTCCCCAAAGTCCATCCTGGCTTAATTGGTTGTTTGTACGTCAAGCCAGGCTGAGGAGGCGCGGCTTTGTCAAGCCAGGTGTAACTCATTCGGATAAGTGCGCATCGTTGGCTTTCTTAAATAGACCCCAAGATCGATCACAGATTCACCGATGCAGCAATGGAAAGGATGCGTGCCACATACTTCTCACCCAGTGAGCAGCGTCTCATCATGGACACTTATGAAGAGGTAAAACATATAATCACGAAGAAAGGAAACACTGCAGCGATAATAAAGCAGAGAGAGAGTGCGTGGCAAACAACTGCGGACCGACTGAATGCATAAGCAATCTAAAAATATACACTTGTTGCGCGAATGAATCTGTCATAATTACAATTAAAGTTCCTTCCACAAATTTACAGTTGTACACTTCACCTTAAAGGTGAGCAGTGGAAGTTAATATTACTGGGGAAATGTACCATGAGGGGGCACCAACTGCTGATTTCACACCAGCGGAAGAGCTCGCCCTGGATCAGAACCGAGGCAGGCCGATGGTGGAGGGGATACAGGGGGGGACAGCTTCAGACTCTGTCCCACCCACAGAAACGGCCCTCTGGGGGACAGCTTCAGACTCTGTCCCACCCACAGAAACGGCCCTCTTCATACAAGGTACATTATTCCAGTATACTGTACATGGAATCAATCATTTTATTCATTCATTAATCAACCATTGGTGTTATGTGGACTGTCTGACTTTGGATTGTCTTGCAGTGTCAGGTGACACACTGACCCTTCTGGAGTCACTGGAAGATGATCCGGTGAGTGTTATTCATTAGAGCCATTTGCTTGACATGTCTTGCAAGTTTACATTAGGTCAATACAAATTCTATTTAATGTGGCAGGGTGAAGGCACATCTGCAGCAGTGGATGCAGCAGATGAGGAGGACACGCTTTATCTGGACTCCAGAAGGTTTGAGGTAACCTGCCATCTTGTGGAGA
>NC_065507.1:24549632-24550333 GCF_006386435.1 Epinephelus moara
TAGGTCAATACAAATTCTATTTAATGTGGCAGGGTGAAGGCACATCTGCAGCAGTGGATGCAGCAGATGAGGAGGACACGCTTTATCTGGACTCCAGAAGGTTTGAGGTAACCTGCCAGTCTTGTGGAGATAATTTAGTCCTTAATGTATAAGAAGTCAGTGATGTGGTGCTCATAGAAAATATATTTGTAACAGGACACAGATGAACAGCCTGACAGCCTGCCTGGAAATGTAGTGAGTACTGCCTGAAGGACATCCACGGTGTCCACAATTGCTGTGCTAATAGATATGTGTTTTACAGAATTCACAAACTGTCAGATAGCTATATGCTACTCATCTGAGGAAGCAAATAGCCCTGGCAGATGTCAAGCTCCAGTGTGAAAAGAGAAAGCTTCAGGACATGGAGCTTGACAGACAAATTAAAAGAAAGACCTTAAAGAAACTGGACTTAGAAATTAAGAAACTACAGAAAGAAGTAAGTGATTTTAATGCACATTGTAAGCATGACTGTGATGCAATGTATTAAACAATATTATTTCTCTCTTTCTCTCCACAGCTCAAATCAGACAGTGACTGATTTTAGTATTTTTCATTTAAATAAAATGAGGTCAAAGAATATTGTGGTTTCATCTTTATGTTTTCATTCATTGATGTAAAGTACACTGGAGTTATTGGTCCAGTTAACTGGGAATATAATTTGG
>NC_065507.1:24550366-24557866 GCF_006386435.1 Epinephelus moara
ATCGCATTGACAACTGACTGGACAGATAAGGGACCAGGCTAAACTAAGCCTGGTTGTTAGCCTGGTCGGGACCAGGCTAAGTGCACAGAATAAATCTCCATGGCAACATATGTGCCTCTGCTTTCGAACAACCGAATCAACGCTAAATTAAGCCAGGATAACCAACATATCCCGGCTTAATCCCTCATCTAGGTTTCGAACAACAGGGCTCAGGTCAAAACCTAGTATATTACTGGACTGTGTATGAAACAAGTCAGGGCTTTTACTTTGAAATGAGGAATTTTAACTTGATCCAGGAAGTGACAGCACTCAGTCAGTCTCAGACTGATGGCCTTTCATTCTAGCATTAATGATGCAGTCAAGCCCAAAAATGTCTCACTAAATTACACAATTTAAACCAAACATCATTCTCACACAGCAAAAGAGACCTGCTTTCCCTTGAGCTGTACCCACTGATCAAGCTTCTTTGTGCATGCTCTAACACAACACTCCCCTCTTTAGCACCGATCGGTGATGTAATACATTTCCTTGAATAGCCACTCAAGGCTGGCTCCACAAGCAAGTCAGCCCCCAAAGACATCCATGTTAAAATGTGCAACTTTACAGCAGAAATACGTAAATGTTACAGCGAGGGGTGTGCATCACTGTCATCACATGACGACATTACATCAATTTCTTGCACAGCAATACGCTATTTGCCAATATTACAAAGTCTGCCATGATATGATTTCAATCTGATATATATATACATATATATTCAATCGCCTCACACTTGGCTGCAACTCACCCCAGTGAGTGCTGGAGGTCACAGTCTGATGAAACCAATAGAATCACACTGTCTACAGATTGGAGAGTTGCATTCAGGAGGTCCTAGGACACTCCCTTGCCCTCAGCTGTGCCCTGAGATCCTGTCCATTAATATCACAAACACAGTTGATTAGAGGAGAGAAACCACCAACAACCCCACAAAAAAGTGTTTGATTTGTAGAGTACTTTGGTTATATAACAAACCTAATGGCTTGTAGCAAGAGTCCTAGTACTCTATACTCCTGCAGTACCCCCACAGGACTGCCCTGGGGACACAGTCCTAAGCCTTTTCCAAGTCCATAAAACACGTTACACTGCCAAGACAGAGTGCACATTGGTCCCCATGGATATCAGTCAGTCAGAGCCTTGCAGTTGGAACACAACCTCCGGTCCCCATGTTTAATAACAGGGACCACCACCCCGGGCTGCAAAGGTGCAGGCATCATACCTGACCTCCACGCGACACTGGAAAGGCATGTCAGCCAAGACAGCCAAACAGGGTCCAGAGCCTTCAGCATCTCAGGGCGAATCTCATCCACACCTGGCGCCTTGCCGCTGGGGAGTCTTCAAACTCTGCCTCCTCCACAGTGGATGTAACAGCCAAGTTCAGGAGTTCCTCAAAGTGCGCCTTTCATTGCCCAGCGATATCCTCAGTTCGGATCAGCAGTTCTCCTTCTCTGCTGAGCACAGCCTGAGACAAACCCAAGAGGTTTATAAGGTGATAATGTTGTATGTAACACTTCTTTCACTGCCCCCAAGAGGCCCTTTAAACAAGTCAAAACAAAACTAGAAAAGTGCACTCAGATGCAGATCAAGGCTGATCGCTGCCACACTAGATGATTAATGATTCCAGATGTCAGAAGAGTCTAACATGCTAAGAAAAATATGTAACTAATTTATTTTTGACGAAGCTGTGGTGTGTTGCACAAAGCAGACTGAGTTCACTGTATGTAAAATATAGACACAATATAATTATGAGGATGAATGCATTTTTAAAACACAGCCACAAATCTTTGATCCATGTCATTCATGACTGAACTTTTAACAGCATTAGCTTTGTCTGTAGGCCACGGTACATCAAAGTAGGAAATAACAACAATGAAAAAATTAAAACAGACAAAAATGGAAATGTTTAACTCCATAGCCTATTCACTTACTTTGGGTTGAAGCACCATGTGGTGGATGTAACAAAACTGGGTCGCAGCCATGGTGGCTGGAACACAGTGCAGTAGCACTCAGTGGAATTGGCCCCACCCTGTTCACTTACCGTAAAGAAAGGGGTCCAAAATTCAGGAGGCATGGCATCAGCTTTCATAGTTATGCTGATGATACGCAACTGTACATTGCCGTGTCTCCTGATGACGCAGGGCCAATTGATGCCCTTTTTAACTGCATTTTAGACATAAAGTCATGGATGGCATTGAATTTCCTACAGCTCAACCAGGACAAAACAGAGGTTTTAGTCATTGGTCCTGAAGAGAGAGAGAGAGAAACTTTTACCAAAACTACAGGATTTTAAACCAACACAATCTGTAAAAAATCTGGGTGTGATTTTTGACTCTGCGCTCTGTTTTATTCCACATATTAAAAACATAACAAAGGCAGGTTTCTACCACCTTAAGAATATAGCCAGAGTCCGCCTGTTTCTCTCTCAGGCCAGCACAGAGGTGCTGATGCATGCTTTTATCTCCTGTAGGTTAGATTATTGTAATACCCTGCTCTCTGATCTTCCCCAAAAGAGTATCTCAAATCTTCAATTATTAAAGAATTCAGTTGCATGAGTGCTGACAAGGACCAGAGGGCGGGAGCACATTACAGCAGTTTTAAAATTGCTGCATTGGCTCCCCGTGCGCTTCAGGATCGA
This sequence comes from Epinephelus moara, assembly GCF_006386435.1. Lineage (NCBI taxonomy): Eukaryota > Metazoa > Chordata > Actinopteri > Perciformes > Serranidae > Epinephelus > Epinephelus moara. Next base: position 24,553,038 of record NC_065507.1, read on the forward strand.
TTTTAAGATTCTTTTATTAGTTTTTAAATGTCTTAACGGTCTTGGGCCTTCTTGTTTATCTGACCTGCTTTTACCATATAAACCCTCGCGGACTCTGAGGTCCTCCGGCACCGGCCTTTTATCCATACCACAAGTTAGGACTAAAGCACACGGGGGGGGGCGGCATTTAGTTGTTATGGCCCCTGATTGTGGAACAGCCTGCCAGAGAACCTCAGGGCTGCAGAGCCTGTTGATGTTTTTAAAAAGAGGCTCAAGACTCATCTTTTTAATCAGGCTTTTAACTGATCTCTTTATGTATCTGTTTTAAATTGCTTTTATAACCAATTTATCTATCTATTATCTATTTTTTTTTATGTTCTTACCATTCCTCTTTTTAAATTCTTATCTCATTTAATCTTTATCTTTTGTTATTTTAGTTATAGGTTTTAGTTTTGATGCGTTTTATGTCAGAGAGATCATTCTTACCTAGCTAGATCATTCTTACCTAGCTATTAACTTAATTTTATGAGCTAAATAGCTTTTTGTTTATTTGGTTCATTTTATACCTTTTATCCTATCCTACTGTTTTAGTCCCTCAGTTTTTAGCTCCAGTGTTTCCTCATGGGGGCCTACCACACTGAGAGTTGTTCCTGGTCTACCGATGGGGGTGCCGTCGGTCTGACCTGGGTAGCTGAAGGGCACTGCACCTCAGTGTGGAGCCTCCTGTCTGCCCGGGTCGGGGAGGTCTCTATGGCGCCACTCCCTGTGGCCGTAGACCGTGGGCCCTCTCAGTGTGGACGGCCCCCAGAGGTGGCTTTTTCCTTGCCTCGGGTCTCGGTGCTTGGCCATGTCTCTTTAGTGGTAGCTAGTGTGTATGGGTGTGTGTGTGTGTGTGTGTGTGTGTGTGTGCATTTGTGTATATTTATGTATCTCTATGTGGGGTGGGAGGTTTGGGTTCTCTCTTTTCTTTTTATTTTCTGTTTTGGATCTTTGTTGTTTTTAACCTCTGTGAGGTACTTTGTGTTACTGTCGTATGAAAAGTGCCATATAAATAAAATTGATTTGATTTGATTTGACTTGATTTGAAAAATGACCAAAAAATGACTTATTCATATGGTATCCTGCCTAACTTTAGTGGATCGTAACATATAACATATAAAATTAATCTGCAGATGCTCTGGTTCAAAATAAGACCAAACATTCCTATGGATGTCAGTTTTTTAACTACAATAAAGGCCTAAGTGTGGCCTACAACAGACTAAGTTAGGCTTTTTGTTTGAAGGTAAGTTCAAGTTCTTCAGAAACTTTGCAACACCAACCAGCTGCTGAAGAGGAGTGCGGAGTCAATGATGGTTTAAATTAGTCAATGAAACAGTTTTTCCAACAATTTTGAATGACGGTACAGTATTTCAGATTAGTTGCAAGACAGAAAGATCCATACACTCTCACACAGACACACACACACACACACACACACACACACACATGCACACAAACGACTAAACACATGATCCACTCCAGCCTTGTGCCTGGCAAAGATAACAAAAAACATCACCATTAATGTAACAGTACTGTTGTGGGGCATTTCAGTTTCCCTAATGATTCTTATTTTCTAAATTTTTCATCACCTTTACCCTGCATTATTTTTAAATTTTTACAATTACAATTATCAATTCAAGTATAAATGCATCTCCATAATGTTAAAGGATTATTTTTTTTTTTTTAAAAAGGCCCACATTGTTGAGAGCACATCCGATGTTCTTATCTGATAAGATATACAGTAAAGTTATTCAGAATAGGCTATGGCCAGAAACTGTTCATTGTTTGGGTACCTTCTTCTTGCCCCACCTTGTAGGTCCTCAGAGATAAATCATCACTGCTCTTATGTTCTATTTATTTATTTTTTTTGTAAAGGCTGCTCCAAAATGTATAAATACGGGTGCACATTTTTAATTCACATTAAGGCACATATAAACTCACCCCGTGGTTTAACTCTCTTAGACAATATGGTGTCTGTGCAGAGGTGGCCAGAGAAGTGTTGGACACTCTTACAACTGTTGCTGAAGGTGTCTGTCTCTCAGTGTGAGGAGCTGGTGTGCAGGCGGAGAGGGGATCCTGAGAACCTGCAGCTATCTAATGGTGGAGACATTTTCTTAGGGGGAATCCTCTCTTTCCACAACAGCTGGAGAGCCAGACAGGACAACTACATGCACAAACCACTGCCATTGCAATGCACCCGGTAAAATATACTGTAGAAATCGATTTTGATTTTGATTTATATGTGGAAGTTCCTAAAGTTACAAAACAGGTACAAATACTACTAATAACATAATAATATATATCAAATTGAATATTAAAATGAGAAATATTGCCTCTTTTATGTAATACCATTAAAGGCTTTGATTTCCTGTGCTACTGTTTGAATTCCAAGAATAAATTGTATGCAATTCCAATATTTATATCTATCAACATCTAGTTTGAATTTAAGAGCTTTCCAGCTTGCCCAGGCTATGCGCTTTGCCATAGTGGAGATTAATAACAGGACAGACCTGCTGCCTGGCATCTCTCTGGGCTATAAGATCTATTATGCCTGTCAGTCCATGGTCAGAGCTGTGAGAGTTACACTGGCTTTGACTAATGGTAATGAAGTGTTATCTGCACCCTCGAAAGCACCATGTACCAGACCAGCTCAAGTGCAGGCCATTATGGGAGAGGCCTCTTCCTCTCCTTCCGTGGCTATAGCTACTGTAATCGGATCCTTTCATATCCCAGTGGTGAGTAAGATTTGTCAAAATGAATGAATGATATTAACTTTAGTCATTTTAATATTAACAACAATGAATTGATATTCAAAAATTGTTTATTAATTATTAATAATGCTAATATTTATGCTCATTAAACCGTTTATTGTTACACACATTATGAATTTTTTATACATCATATTCAGTATTTCTTCAGGATTTAACTATTTAACATTTAAGAAATTATTTGCAAAAAAAATTATATTGATGGACCAGATATTTGTAACACGTTGTTGATTGGTTTTTAAAGTGCTTATACCCATCATTTGTATGTTTATTATACAGTTGCAACTGATGATATTACTTTGTTAAATGGTTAATAAATATTGTGTAGGGCATCTACAAAAAGTGCACCATTATACTGGACAACCATATAATGTTTATAGATGGTTTAAAAAACAATTATTAACCATTAACAATTTATTTAAGATTTACAAATAAGTTGATCATCATTTTCAGATAGAGAAGAAAGGACATGAAGTGATAAAGTTGTAAAATAAATATTTCTGGCATTGCCAATTGTTGTAAGTAGTAATTATTTAATATCATTGTTTTACAGTGAAGTTATTAAACTATTCACTGACCTTTATTAATAATAAATTTAATTATGTCAATAATGATTACTTGATTATTATGAGTGTTTCCACATTGTAGTGTGTTGTGTGAATGTATTATATTTCAAATATTTATCTCAGTATATCGTTTTTATTTTTATTTTTTTCTCCTAGATCAGCCCCTTCTCCACTTGTGCTTGTCTAAAGTGATAAAACCAAGTACCCATCCTTCCTCAGGACAATACCCAGTGACTACTACCAGAGCAGAGCCCTGGCACAGTTGGTCAAGCACTTTGGTTGGACTTGGGTTGGAGCTATTAGAACAAATAATGATTATGGGAACAATGGCATGGCCACATTTATAGAAACAGCCCAGCAGCTGGGCATCTGTCTGGAGTATTCTGTGTCTTTCTTTAGAACAGATCCACCAGACAAATTACAAAACATAATTGACATCATCAGAGCTTCCACTTCCAAGGTGATTGTCACTTTCCTCGCCCTTGCCGATATTGACATTCTAATACATGAGATGTCTCACCATAACTTGACTAGGTACCAGTGGGTAGGTAGCGAAAGCTGGATCTTTGATTCCCAAACTGCAGCCATAGATAAGCATCGCATTCTGGATGGTGCCATAGGCCTCTCCATCCCCAAAGCACATGTCAGTGGCATGAGGGAGTTCATATTGGATGTGAAGCCACTCAATTCATCTGGTAATGAACTATTTACAGAGTTTTGGGAGACATTATTCAGCTATAAGTTCAAGCAGTCAAAGTCATCCACAGAGAATCACAGAGAATGTACTGGACATGAGGATCTGACTGGAGTGCAGAACAGCTTCACTGATATGTCGCTCATGCCTATCTTAAACAACATCTATAAAGGAGTGTATGCTGTGGCCCACACACTTCACAGTATTCTCAGTTGTAACAAAACATGTAACATGAAGGTACAGCTAGATCCATATACGGTGAGTTCATAAATAAATCACGATCATGGTGTATTGCCACCAGGCCTACAAGCTCTTTGTCAGATAATGATCTACATTGATTCATGTCTTTTTAGATTTTACAGCACATAAAAAGGATTCATTTCAAAACAAAGGAAGGAGAGGAGGTTTACTTTAATGAGAATGGAGACCCAGCAGCAAAGTATGAAATTATAAACTGGCAGCCAACAGAAAATGGCACTGTGGACTTTGTCAGAGTTGGTTTTTATGATGCATCTTTACCTGCAGACAAACAGCTGAATCTTCAAAATGAGTCTTTAATTTGGGCAAATAACTCACAAGTAAGCTACTGTAATGTTCATATAGTCTATTTTAAAAGTTAAATATTGTATATGTCACTAGGTGTTGTGTCATAATAATAATAAGATGCATCAAACTGCTTAACAGAACCTAAAAAAGACAGTACCTTGTCAACATGAATGCCAGCATATTTTCTTTTAATCATTTTGTTTTTGCAGGTCCCTGTGTCAGTTTGCAGTGAGAAGT
>NC_065507.1:24560366-24577768 GCF_006386435.1 Epinephelus moara
ATTGATGTAACAGCAAACAACTATTCGTTTTCCAAAGATACAGTAGAGTAACAGCATCTCAAGCAGAGATTAGGTTACACCCCCTCTGTGTGTGCTGTGAACTGAGCTTCTTTGTTCATATAATGGTGTACTGCCTTGTTTGAAACATTCTTGGGGACAAAAAATGTTGCATCCCTCTGGCTACGGGCAAACCGCAACTTCACTGTACTTCACTTTCACCATCAACCTTTTATATCCCTTTTTTTTAACTGTGTGCCACATCATGGTGGCAGCCGGCGAAGGAAGGCTGTCCATGCATCCCTTTTTTAGGCAACCTTTTCTAGTGTTCCCAGGTGAGATGAGATATGTACTCACTCCAGCATGTTCCGGGTCTTCCCCAGGGTCTCCTACCAGTTGGACATGCCTGGAAAACATACAAAGACAGCACTGGCTTGACTCTTAGCTCTCTCTAAATGTCTAAGTTCTTCACCCAGTCTTGAAGAGTGAGACCAGCCATCCTATAGCGGAAACTCATTTCAGCCACTTGTATTCACAATCTCATTCTTTCATTCACTACCCAAAGTTCATGACCATCGGAAAGGGTTGAAACGTAGACTGCTGGCTAAGCTAAATCCACCATCTTTCAGCAGCAAACCATGGCCTCAGACCTAGAGGTGCTGACTAATTCCAATCGCTTAGCACTTAGCTCAGCAGTCTTGTGAATCCAAAGGAAAAAACATCATCTAAAACAACAGAAACACAACTCCAGACTCTGCTTCCATTGGCTGTGCCTTGAAATCCTGTCCATGAAAATCACAAACAAATTTGGCAAAGAGGAAAAACTCTGGTGGAGGCTAAAACCTAGGGAAATTTGTATGACTTTGTGTACTGTCCCAGACCTCCAAGCAACACTAAAGAGGCATGTCAGTCAAGACAGCCCAACAATGTCCATATCCTTCAATATCTCAGGGCAAATCTCATCCACACTTTGCGCTTTGCCATCAGGGAGCTTCTTGACTACCTGGGATACAGCTCTCAAAGATATGTTTGTGGTTTTTTTCTGAGTCTTGAACTCTGCCTCCTTCACAAACAACATGCTGGTTGAGTTCAGCAGGTCCTCAAAATGCTCTTTCCACCATTCAACAACATCCCCAGTCCAGGTTTGCAATTCTTCTCTTCTGCCAAAAATAGCCAGAACCAAACTTCTTGAGCTCTTCCTGAGTAGTCTAAGTAGTTTGCCAGATATTCATTGAGGCCCACTAAAAGTCCATCTAACAAAGCCTCTTCAAACTCTTTCTACACCCAGGCTTGTGCTTTGGCAACTTCCATCGCTTTTGCACCCCAGTACTTGACATGTCAGAAGACCTCTCCTTTTAGCTTGATGCCCCCCTTCAACTGCCCAGCAACAGTTAGCAACTATCTGGTTAAAAAAGTAGAGCATTGAGCAACTGAAAAGATGTGGGAGATATAGGCAACAATACAAGTGTAGTGACATTCAATGCTACACAAAACTAAGGCTTAAAAGGTGACATGTCAATTTTAGAAATGATAGCCTTGTATTTAATCTGATTTCAAAAGCATGCCATTTTTAACCAAACACAAAAAAACAATATTATTATTTAAAAATTCATTGCATCAAATATGCCAAACGTATACTGACACATAAGTAAGAAGTACGCTACATAAATGTATGCACAATCTTTGAAAAGCATATCAAGGTTAACGCCCCAGTGTGAAAAAATGTATTTAATTTGAGTGTATTTGAAATTGCTCCAATTTCATTGTGTATAGGAAAATGAGAAATCCCTGGCAATATTGCAGTCAACTTGTTTTCAGCCCATTCATTCTGAGGCTTCTTTGGTCACAGTCATGGAGGGAGAAGGGAGGGATTGAGGCATTTATATGCAACCAACGCAAATCACAAGGTCAGAAATTATAAAAGGTTCTGTATGCAACATTCATGCTATAATATAGCATTCCACCATTTGCCATGGCACGAAAAAAGGGAACTATTGGCATCCCGAGCAGAGAACACAGTCACACTACCTCGTGTGTGTGTTTTAATTAGAGCTTCTCTGTGGTTTGTTGTGGAAAGCCAGTTCGTGTGTGCATGTTAGTGTATTTGTGTATCCCAGTGGCCTATTCATCGCAGCTGCTTTGCATTGCGCACATATGACAGTTGGTGCTACTATCGGGATGGCGTCATCGTGGAAGCATAGTGTCCACCCTCTGTGTCTGGGTCTTGGGTTAAGACTGTTAGCTCTGTCAGCAATGTTGATGTTGTCTAGTGCTGTTTATGGAGTTAGCACTGCTAGCTGCTAGCTGTCCTGATGTCATACGTTCTGAAGTTTGCATAGAGCCACTCTAATTATGATGGAAATTACAAAGTACTTTCTTAACTAAATATGTAAATCTGGAACTGAACTTTTGTTTGTTTGATTTGTAGAGTACTTTGGTTATATAAAAAACCTAATGGCTTGTAGCAAGGGTCCTAGTACCCTACACTCCTGCAGTACCCCCACAGGACTGCCTTGGGGACATAGTCCTAAGCCTTTTCCAAGTCCATAAAACATATGTTACACTGCCAAGACAGAGTGCACATTGCTCCCCATGGATATCAGTCAGTCAGAGCCTTGTTTCCAGCACCCTGCAATAATGTTTGTCATGAATGCTGAGCAGTGTGAATAAACCTGATAATTGGAGCACAATTACTGGTCTCTTTCTATGAAATTGGGAACCACATTCCCGGTCTGCCACTGCGCAAGCACTGTCCCGAACTCCATGCAATACTAATGAGGTGTGTGAGCCAATATCAGTCCAGATCCTTCAGCATCTCAGGCTAATGTCAACCAAACCTGGCCCCTTGCCACTGAGGAGCTTCTTGACTATCTGATTTCTGCCAGGGATATGTGTGAAGTGTTCCCCTAATCTTCAAAGTGTGCCTTCTCCACAGAGGACATGTTGGTTGGGTTCAGGAGTTCTTTAAAGTGCTCTCTCCACCATTTAACAATCTCTTCAGTTTAGATCCACACTTCTCATTCCAACAACAGCAATGTGCCAAGCCCTGTTTTCCCTTCCTGAGTTCTCTAACGGTTTGCCAGAACTTTCCTGAGGCTGACCGAAAGCCCTTCTCTCTAGCCTCCCCGAACTCCTCCCACACTCAGATTTTTGTTCTGGCAATCATTGTGGGGGCAGCCCCTCTTGCCCCCCAGTACTTGTCTGTTGCTTCATGAGACCCTGGGACTAGCGAAGGCCAAAAGGTTTCCTTTTTCCGCTTGACAGCCTCATTTACCTGCCCAAGCACCATCAGACAGGTAAAATTACCAACTACGTAGTGAACACAGTCAAGCATTTGGCAGCTAAATAGTTGGTGGAGACCAAAACAGAACTAAAAGGAGAATCAATGTCGGACTTACATTGATCAGGTACAATAGCCATAAAACTTCATAAGGTGACAATGTTCCATGTAATGCTTGTTTCCCTGCTCCCATCCATCCATTCATCCATCCATTGTCATCCGCTTATCTGGGGCTGGGTCACGGAGGCAGCAGTCCAAGCAGAGCACCCCAGATGTCCCTCTCCTCAGCAATGTTTTCCAGCACCTCCTGGAGGACCCCAAGGCGTTTCCAGGCCAGATGACATATGAAATCCCTCCAGCATGTCCTGGGTCTGCCCCGGGGCTCCCTACCAGTGGGATGTGCCTGGGACACCTCCAACAGGAGATGCCCAGGAGACATCCTGATCAGATGCCCAAACCACCTCAACTGACCCCTTTCTATGCGAAGGAGCAGCAGCTCTACTCCGAGCTCCTTCTGGATGTGCGAGCACCTTACCCCATCTCTAAGGCTGAGCCAAGCCACCCAATGGAGAAAACGTATTTTCGCTGCTTGTATCCGCAATCTAGCACAGCACCCACATCACTGCAGAAGCCCTACCAAACTGCCAAAACATCTCATTCTCCATTCTACCCTAACTCGGCAACAAGAACCCAAAATACTTGAAATATCTCACTTTAGGCAGTAACTCTCTGCCAACCTGGAGGGGGCAATCCACCGATTTCTGGCAGAGAACCATGGCCTCAGATTTGGAGGTACTGACTCTTATCCCGACCACTTCACACTCTGCTGCAAACTGCCCCAGTGCATGCTGGAGGTCATGGTGTGATGAAGCCAATGGAACCACATCATCTGCAAAAAGCAGAGATACAATTCTGAGGTCCCCAAACTGAACCCCTTCCTCCCCCCAGCTGTGCCTTGAGATCCTGTCTATGAATATCACAAACATGGTCTATGACAAGGGACAACCCTGGCAGAGGCCAACACCCACTAAGAACGTATGTGACTTTGTGCTGATTATGCAGACGCAGCTCTCACTTTAGTCATACAGGGACTGGATGACTGGTAGCAATGAGCCTGGTACCCCATAGTCCTGCAAGTCCACAAAACACAAATAGATTGGTAGGGCAAAATCCCATGACCCTTCCAGCAGCCTTACAAGGATTAAGAGCTGGTCCACTGTTCGACAGCCAGGACGGAATCCACATTGCTCCTCCTGAATCCAAAGTTCAACAATCAGTCGGAGCCTCCTTTCCAGCACCCTGGAGAAACTTTAACCATGAGGCTTAGCAGTGGTCCCCTTTTTTAATAATGGGGACCACCACCCCGGGCTTCAAAGGTGCAGGCATCATACCCGAACTCCACGCGACACTGGAAAGGCATGTCAGCCAAGACAGCCAAACCAGAGCCTTCAGCATCTCAGGGCGAATCTCATCAACACCTGGCGCCTTGCCACTGCAGGCTCTGCCTCCTCCACAGTTGATATGACAGCCAAGTTCAGGAGTTCCTCAAAGTGCTCCTTCCACTGCCCAACGATATCCTCAGTTTGGGTCAGCAGTTCTCCTTCTCTGCTGAGCACAGCCTGAGACAAACCCAAGAGGTTTTTTCAGGTGATAATGTTGTATGTAACACTTCTTTCACTGCCCCCAAGAGGCACTTAAAACAAGTCAAAACAAAACTAGAAAAGTGCACTCAGATGCAGATCAAGGCTGATCGCTGCCACACTAGACGATTAATGATTCCAGCAGATGTGGTGCAGCACGTTTCAGAAGAGTCTAACAAGCTAAGAAAAATATGTAACTAATTTATTTTTGATGAAACTGTGATGTGTTGCACAGAGCAGACTGAGTTCACTGTATGTAAAATATAGATACAATATAATTATGAGGATGAATGCATTTTTAAAACACAGCCACAAATCTTTGATCCATGTCATTCATGACTGAACTTTTAACAGCATTAGCTTTGTCTGTAGGCCACGGTACATCAAAGTAGGAAATAACAACAATGAATTTTTTTTTAAATAGACAAAAATTCAAATGTTTAACTACATAGCCTATTCACTTACTTTGGGTTGAAGCACCATGTGGTGGATCTAACAAAACTGGGTCGCAGCCATGGTGGCTGGAACACAGTGCAGTAGCACTCAGTGGAATTTGCCCCATCCTGCTCACTTACCGTCAAGATAGTGTCAAAAATGACAAAAAAATGACTTATTCATATGGTATCCTGCCTCACTTTAGTGGATTGTAACATATAACATATACAATTAATCTGCAGATGCTCTGGTTCAAAATAAGACCAAACAATCTTATGGATGTCAGTTTTTTTTAACTACAATAAAGGCTTACGTGTGGCCTACAACAGACTAAGATAGGCTTTATGTTTGAAGGCAAGTTCAAGTTCTTCAGAAACTTTGCAACACCAACCAGCTGCTGAAGAGGAGTGCGGAGTCAATGATGGTTTAAATGAGTCAATGAAACAGTTTTGAATCACTGTACAGTATTTGAGATTAGCTGCAGACAGAAAGATCCATACACTCTCACACAGACACACACATACACACACACACACACACACACACACACACACACACAAACGACTAAACACATGATCCACTCCAGGCAAACATAACAAAAAGCATTACCGTTAATGTAATGCTAACAGTACTGTTGTGGGGCATTTCAGTTTCCCTAATGATTCTTATTTTCTAAATTTTTCATCATCTTTAGCCTGCATTATTTTTAAATTTTTAAAATTACAATTATCAATTCAAGTATAAATGCATCTCCATAATGTTAAAGGATTATTAAAAAAACAATGTTGAGAGCACAACTGAGTATTCTTATCCGATAAGATATGCATTTAAGTTATTCAGAATAGGCAATGGCCAGAAACTGTTTGTTGTTTGGACACCTTCTTCTTGCCCCACCCTGTAGGTCCTCAGAGATAAATCATCACTGCTCTTATGTTCTATTTATTTTTTTGTAAAGGCTGCACCAAATTGTATAAATATGGGTGCAAATATTTAATTCACATTAAGGCACATATAAACTCACCCCGTGGTTTAACTCTCTTAGACAATATGGTGTCTGTGCAGAGGTGGCCAGAGAAGTGTTGGGCAATCTTACAACTATTGCTGGTGGTGTCTGTCTCTCAGTGTGAGGAGCTGGTGTGCAGACGGAGAAGGGATCCTGAGAACCCCCAGCTATCTAATGGTGGAGACATTATCTTAGGGGGAATCCTCTCTTTCCACAGCAGCTGGAAAACCAGACAGGACAACTACATGCACAAGCCACTGCCACTGCAATGCACCAGGTAAATTATACTGTAGAAATCGATTTTGATTTTGATTTATATGTGGAAGTTCGTAAAGATACAAAACAGGTACAAATACTGCTAATAACATAATAATATATATCAAATTGAATATTAAAATAAGAAATATTGCCTCTTTTATGTAATACCATTAAATGCTTTGATTTCCTGTGCTACTGTTTGAATTCCAATAATAAATTGTATGCAATTCCAATATTTATATCTATCAACATCTAGTTTGAATTTAAGAGCTTTCCAGCTTGCCCAGGCTATGCGCTTTGCCATAGTGGAGATTAATAACAGGACAGACCTGCTGCCTGGCATCTCTCTGGGCTATAAGATCTATGATGCCTGTCGCTCCATGGCCAGAGCTGTGAGGGTTACACTGGCTTTGGCTAATGGTAATGAGGTGTTATCTGCACCCTCGAAAGCACCATGTGCCAGACCAGCCCAAGTGCAGGCCATTATTGGAGAGACCTCTTCCTCTCCTTCCATGGCTATAGCTACTGTAATCGGAAGCTTTCATATCCCAGTGGTGGGTAAGATTGTTCAAAATGAATTAATGAGATTAACTTTAGTTAATAGTCATTTTAATGTTAACAACAATGAAATGATAATTGAATATTGTTTACTAATTATTAACACTGCAATATTTATGTTAATTTAACAGTATTGTTTCAAATATTGTAACTTTTCTCCACCATATTTTGTATTTCTTCAGGATTTAAATATTTAACACTTAAGAAATTATTTGCAAAAAAACATTATATTGATGGACCAGATATTTTTAACACTTTGTTGATTGGTTTTTAAAGTGTTTATACCCATCATTTGTATGTTTATTATACAGTTGCAACTGATGATTTTACTTTGTTAAATGGTTAATAAATATTGTGTAGGGCATCTACAAAAAGTGCACCATTATACTGGACAACCATATGATGTTTATAGACGATTTAAAAAACAATTATTAACCATTAACAAACTCTTACTGCTATCTTGTCTGATGTTATATTTTTTCGACAAACAATTTATTTAAGATTTAGAAATAAGTTGATATCATTTTCAGATAGGCAAGAAAGGACATGAAGTGATAAAGTTGTAAAGTAAATATATCTGGCATTGGCAATTGTTGTAAGTAGTAATTATTTAATATATCATTGTTTAACAGTGAAGTTATTAAACAAATCAATGACCTTTATTAACAATAAATTTACCATTTATCAATTATGATTATTTCTGAGTGTTTCCACATTGTAGTGTGTTGTGTGATTGTATTATATTTCAAATATTTATCTCAGGATATCGTTTTTATTTTTATTTTTTTCTCCTAGATCAGCCCCTTTGCCACTTGTGCTTGTCTCAGTGATAAAACCAAGTACCCATCCTTCCTCAGGACAATACCCAGTGACGACTACCAGAGCAGAGCCCTGGCACAGTTGGTCAAGCACTTTGGTTGGACTTGGGTTGGAGCTATTAGAACGAATGATGATTATGGGAACAATGGCATGGCCACATTTACAGAAACAGCCCAGCAGCTGGGCATCTGTCTGGAGTACTCTGTATCTTTCTTTAGAACAGATCCACCAGACAAATTACAAAAGATAATTGACATCATCAAGGCTTCCACTTCCAAGGTGATTGTCACTTTCCTCGCCCTTGCCGATATTGACATGCTAATACATGAGATGTCTCACCACAACTTGACTGGGTACCAGTGGGTCGGTAGTGAAAGCTGGATCTTTGATCCTGAAACTGCAGCCATAGATAAACATCACATTCTGGACGGTGCCATAGGCCTGTCCATCCCCAAAGCACATGTCAGTGACATGAGGGAGTTCATGTTGGATGTGAAGCCTCTCAATTCATCTGGTAATGAACTATTTACAGAGTTTTGGGAGACATTATTCAGCTGTAAGTTTAAGCAGTCAAAGTTGTCCAGAGAGAATCACAGAGAATGTACCGGACATGAAAATCTGACTGGAGTGCAGAACAGCTTCACTGATATGTCACTCATGCCTATCTTAAACAATGTCTATAAAGGAGTGTATGCTGTGGCCCATGCACTTCACAGTATTCTTAGTTGTAACTTAACATGTAACATGACGGTACAGCTAGATCCATATACGGTGAGTTCATAAATAAATCACGATCATGGTGTATTGCCACCAGGCCTATAAGCTGTTTGTCAGATAATGATCTACATTGATTCATGTCTTTTTAGATTTTACAACACATAAAAAGGATTCATTTCAAAACAAAGGAAGGAGAGGAAGTTTACTTTAATGAGAATGGAGACCCAGCAGCAAAGTATGAAATTATAAATTGGCAGCCAACAGAAAATGGCATTGTGGACTTTGTCACAGTTGGTTTTTATGATACATCTTCACCTGCAGACAAACAGCTGAATCTACAAAATGAGTCTTTAATTTGGGCAAATAACTCACAACAAGTAAGCTACTGTAATGTTCATATAGTCTATTTTAAAAGTTAAATGTTGTATGTCACTAGGTGTTGTGTCATAATGCTTGTTTAAGGTGCATCAAACTGCTTAACAGAACCTAAAAAAGACAGTACCTTGTCAACGTGAATGCCAGCATATTTTCTTTTAATCATTTTGTTAATGTAGGTGCCTGTGTCAGTTTGCAGTGATAAGTGTCCTCCAGGAACTCGCAAGGTTCTCCAGAAAGGAAAGCCTGTCTGTTGCTATGACTGTTTAAGATGTGCAGAGGGAGAGATAAGCAACATTACAGGTGTAGTATTATTTTGTCATTAGAAAAAAAATAATAAAAAAATAAATAAATATATATATATATATATATATATATATATATATATGTACATAAATATATATATATACCTGTTGAGGTTTTTACATCTCTCTTTCTAAAACTGCAATTATTGAGATTGGGAGAAATTGTGTTTACAATTGGACTGAAAATTGAAATTGTAAAAAAAAAAAAAAAAAAAAAACCTTACAGTGCTTAGTTGTTAAGAAAAACAACATAGCAAATACAATCAAAAATAAAACTGTCATAAGGCTTTCCATTTATTTAATGGGAATTATGTGTTGTATGTCTTATAGAGAGAAAAACATCAAATGTACCTGACAAGGCTTGCACCTGTTTCAAAATCAATTTTCAGATTCTATCACCTGTGTGCGATGCCACCCTGAGTTCTGGTCAAATGAGAGAAGAGATGCCTGTGTAAAGAAGGAGGCAGAGTTTCTATCATATGAAGAGATAATGGGAGCACTGCTCACTGCAGCGTCCTTGCTGGGAACATGCATCACTGCTGTTGTGGCATTCATTTTCTTCACATACAGGAAAACTCCTATTGTTAGGGCCAACAACTCCGAGCTGAGCTTCATGCTGCTCTTCTCCTTGACTCTGTGTTTCCTGTGTTCTCTGACCTTCATTGGCCGGCCCTCTGAGTGGTCCTGCATGCTGCGACACACAGCATTTGGCATCACCTTTGTCCTCTGTATCTCATGTGTTCTGAGGAAAACTATAGTGGTGTTAATGGCCTTCGGGGCAACACTTCCTGGTAGTAATGTGATGAAATGGTTTGGGCCTGCACAGCAGAGGCTCACTGTTCTGGCATTCACTTTTGTACAAGTAATCATATGTATCCTCTGGTTAACAATTTCTCCTCCTTTTCCATTCAAGAACTTTAAACAATTTAAAGACAGAATTATTTTAGAGTGCACTCTGGGTTCAGCTGCACCAATCCACCTATCAATACCATGCTACATTTTACCTTCACTTATGAACAAGACCCCAAGTAGTCCTTCATTTGGGGCCATTACTCAATTCCAACCCAGAGGGGGTAATCCAGCATGTTTCAGCAGCAAAACATGGCCTCAAACCTAGAGGTGCTGACTAATTCCAGTCACTTAGCAATTAGCTCAGCAGTCTTGTAAAACCAAAAAAAAAAGCATCATCTATAAAGAACAGAAACACAATTTGGAGGACCCCAAACTGGACACTCTCCTTCCATTGGTGGTGCCTTGAAATCCTGTCCATTAAATTCACAAACAGATTTGGCAAAGAGGAACAACTCTGGCTTAGGCCAAAACCCAGGGAAATTTGTTTGACTAACTTTGTGTACTGTCCCAGACCGCCATGGAACACCAAAGAGGCATGTCAGCCAAGGCAGCCCAACAATGTCCAGATGTCAAACATCTCAGGGCAAATCTCATCCACACTTTACACTCTGCCATTGATTACCTGGGAGACAACTCTCAAAGATATGTTTGAGGTTATTTCTGAGTCTTGAACTCTGCCTCCTTCACAAACAACATGCTGGTTGAGTTCAGGAGGTCCTCAAAATGCTCTTTCCACCATTCAACAACATCCCCAGTCCAGGTTTGCAATTCTTCTCCATTGCCAAAAATAGCCAGAGCCAAACTTATTGAGCTTTTCCTGAGTTGCTAAGGGTTTGCCAGAACTTACTTGAGGCCCCCTAAACGTCCATCTACAAAGTCTCTTCAAACTTTTTCTACACCCAGGCTTTTGCTTTGGAGACTTCCGTCGCTCTTGCACCCAGTGTTTGACTTGTCTGTTGCTTCAGGAGACCCCTAGACAACCAAGACCAGAAGACCTCTCCCTTTAGCTTGATGCCCTCCTTCAACTGCCCAGCAACAGCTAGCAAGTACCTGGTTAAAAAAGTAGAGCATTTAGCAACTGAAAAGATGTTTGAGACCAAAACAGAGCTAAAAGGAGAGCAGAGGGAGATATAGGTAACAATACAGGTGTAGTGACATTCAATGCAAGACAAAATTTAAGATTAAAAGTTGACATGTCAATTTAGGAAATGATAGCCATGTACTGTAATCTGATTTCAAAAGCATGTCATGTTTTTTCGGTATCCCAACTGATCAAGCTTCTTTTTGCATGTTCTGACATAGCCCTCCCCTCCTCAGCACCGATTGATGATGTACATCCTCATGACATCAAGCAGCAACCTCCAGGGCTGAAAAATTAAGCCAGCATTGAATTGCCAAAAACTGCTTTTCCTTGAATGGCCAGTTAATGCCTGGTATACACTTCACAAGATCAGCCCGACGCAGCGACGTATGGTGTCGGCATGGATCGTGAACGACAATGAGTGTCGTACACGATAATCCATCGTTTCATCTTGTGTAGTGTGTCATAGTAGACGACAACCCACACCATGTCTGAGATGCCTCATTACATTCCAACAGAAAGTCTTGCATGTTTGATTTTCTTTTTGTCATTCACAACTTCTCCGGTCACAGCCGTCACTTTGACCAATAGGAACACAGAGCAGTCTGCAACTGTAGACAACTGTACAGCAACAACACTCAGCCTTTTTGATATTTCTTCTAGGGAAAGGGGAAAAATGATGGCATCAAACAGCAGAGGCACTTTAGCAACCCAGTGAGTACTGCCATTAGCATCAAGCTAGCAAACAATGTTACTTCTTCATGATGGAGATGGACATAAAATTAAACAATAAAAAAATTAGTGGCTTTTACTCACCACAACTGCAGAGGCTACCAGCTTCATTTGAAACAGACTATATTAGAAACGGGCTGTTACTCATTATTCCCTCTGCATTTATGTTTTTACTTTTTATTCGCTCCCGTTTGCCTTGATAAAGTTAATGCATCATGCCGTCATTTCAAACTGAACACTTCCTGTATCTGTATGAAATTGAAAGCCCATTATAACTTTGGTTGAGAGAATCCCTTCATTTTCTAAACAGGCTTTTATTGTGAGACATTTGCAGGAACGTGTTGTGGAGGATTCAGTAACTTGCACATTTGCGTATGGTACTTGGGGCAGCAATGAGTGTCGTACGCGTAGCTCAGTCCATAGGGACTTGGGTTGGGAACCAGAGGGTCGCCTGTTCAAGTCCGGACCAAAATATGGAGCGTGGACTGGTAGCTGGAGAGGTGCCAGTTCACCTCCTGGGCACTGCCAAGGTGCCCCTGAGCAAGGCACCAAACCTCCCAACCGCTCGGAATGCCTGTCATGGGCAGCCCACTCTGACATCTCTCCACTTAGTGCATGTATAGGTCCAGTTTGTGCATGTGTGTGTTCGGACCTGTGTGTAATTGACAACAGAGTGAAAAATTGAATTTCCCCACGGGGATTAATAAAGTGTATATAAAAAAAAAAGAAAAACAATGTAGCTCCTGCCATCTGCTGGCACATGAACTGACACAGTGACTGAAATAATAGTAATAATAATAAAAATAGGACAAGAATAATCCAATGACATCACACACGTCATGAAAAACGACCGGGGATAATTGGTGTGGACCATCGTGTAGTGTGTCATGTTGTTGGCCAAGTCACTGCACAATTTTATGACTCCACAATCGCCTAATAGGACATAGTGACTGTCAGAACGGACAGGGATATCGCTGTTTGTCAGTCTGGAAACTGAAGTCCCACAGGATCTAAGCCCTGTTGTTCTCCACCAGCTTTCGGTGGTATGTCCCACATTGGGATTTGGGTACTTGGAGTCTATACTGGGTAAAGATGTTCCTGTACACTATCCCAGCCACTTGATTGTGCCTCTCCATGTACGCTGATCCTGCCTGCATCTTACACCCTGCCACTATGTGCTGGACAGTCTCAGGGGTATCTTTGCACAGTCTGCACCTTGGGTCTGATCTGCTGCGACAGACCCTGGCCTCTATGGCCCTTGTGCTTAGGGCCTGTTCTTGTGCTGCGATGATTAGCGCCTCTGTGCTGTCTGTCAGTCCAGCATTCTCCAGCCACTGGTAGGTCTTCTTGATATCAGCCACTTCCTCTATCTGATGGTGGTATGCACCCTGTAGGGGCTTGTCTCTCCATGTTGTTTGCTTCTCTGCCTCTTTGCCCTCATCCAGTTTCTGTTGTATGAGGCATTCACTTAGCAGCTCGTCCTTTGGGGGCATCTTCTTGATGTACTCCTGGATTTTGGATGTTTCATTCTGGATAGTGGCTCTGATGCTCACTAGTCCTTGGCCTCCCTCTTTCCACTTAGAGTATGACTTGGGGTGGAACCCTCCATGCATGGCGAGGAGCTTTCTTGTCTTGATATCAGTGGCTTCTATCTCCTCCTTTGGCCAGCTTATGATCCCAGCTGGGTATCTGATGACTGGCAGTGCGTACATGTTGATGGCTCAGACCTTCTTCTGACCATTCAGCTGACTCCTCAGGACTTGCCTTACTTTCTGGAGGTATTTGGTTGTGGTCGACTTCCTTGCAGCGTCCTCATGATTTCCATTAGCCTGTGGGATCCCAAGGTACTTGTAGCTGTACACACACACACACACACACACACACACACACACACACACACACATATATACATATATATATATATACTGTGTATATATATAATTACATTCATTATATACATTCATTCCTCATTCATTCATTTTCCATAACCACTTAACCTGTCAGGGATCGGAGCCAATTCCACCTGACATTGGGCACGAGGTGGGGTGCACCCAGGACAGGTCATCAGACTATCACAGGGCTGACAAATAGAGACAGACATACCATTCAAGATCACACACACCTATGGCCAATTTAGTGTCACCAGTTAACTTAACCTGCATGTCTTTAGACTGTGGGAGGAAACTGGAGGACCCGGAGACAACCCATTCTGACATGGGGAGAGCATGCAAACTCCACACACAATCCCCCCCACCCCAAACAACCCACAGAAAAAGTGTTTGTACCAGGAGTACTTTGGTTATGAAAAAAACCTAATGGCTTGTAGCAATGGTCCTAGTACCCTATACTCCCCCCAAAGGACTACCCTGGGGACACAGTCCTAAGCCTTTTCCAAGTCCATAAAACACATGTTACACGGCAAAGACGGAAAGCACATTGCTCCCCATGGATCTGTGGTTCGACATCAGTCAGAGCCTCATTTTCAGCCCCCTGCAATAATGTTTGTCATGGATGCTGAGTAGTGTGATTAAACCTGATAATTGGTGCACAATTTCAAGTCTCCTTTTATAAAATTGGGAACCACAACCCTGTTCTGCCACTGTGCAAGCACTGTCCCAACCTCAACGCAATACTACAGAGGTGTGTGAGTCAATATCAGTCCAGATCCTTCAGTTTCTCAAGCTAATGTCAACAACCAAACCTGGCGTCTTGCCACTGAGGAGCTTCTTGACAATCTGATTTCTACCAGGAATATGTGTGAAGTGTTCCCCTAATCTTCAAACCCTGCCTTCTCTACAGAGGACATGTTGGTTGGGTTAAGGAGTTCTTTAAAGTGCTCTCTCCACCATGTGACAATCTCTTCAGTTTAGATCCACACTTCTCATACCCTGCCAACAACAGCAATGTGTCAAGCCCTGTTTTCCCTTCCTGAGTCCTCTAACAGTTTGCCAGATAATCCTGGTGGCCAATCAAAGGTCCTTCTCTAAAGCTTCCCCAAAACTCCTTCCACACTCAGATTTTTGTTCTGGCAACCATTGTAGATGCAGCCCTTCTAGCCCCCATGTACTTGCTTGTTGCTTCAGGGGACCCCCGGTACCAACCAAGGCCAAAAGGCCTCTTTTTCAGCTTGACAGGCTCCTTCACCTGCCCAAGCACCAAATGTCATACAGGTAAAGTTAGCAACTAGGTGGTGGACAAAGTAAAGCATTTAGCAGCAAAATAGTTGGAGACCAAAACAGACCTAAAGGAGAAACAATATTGGACTTATATTGATCAGGTTCAATAGCCATATCAACTTTATAAGGTGATAATATTCTATGTAATGCTTGTTTCTCTGCCCCCATCCATCCATCCATCCATCTGTTTTCATCTGCTTATCTGGGGCTGTGTCATGGGGGCAGCAGGCAGAGCAAAGCACCCCAGGCGTCCCTATCCCCAGCAACGCTTTCCAACACCTCCTTGAGGAACCCAAGGCGTTCCCAGGCCAGATGAGATATGCAATCCCTCCAGTGTGCTCTGGATATGCCCCAGGGCCTCCTACCAGTAGGATTTGGCAGAGAACCATGGCCTCAGATTTGGAGGTGCTGACTGTCATCCCAATCGCTTCACACTTGGCTGCAAATCACCCCAGTGCATGCTGGAGGTCATGGTGCAATGAAGGCAATAAAACCACATCATCTGTGAAAAGCAGAGATACAATTCTGAGGTCCCATACTGGACCTCTTCCTCCTCATGGCTGCACTTCGAGATCCTGTCCATGAATATCACAAACGGGATCGGTGACAAGCGACAACCCTGGTGGAAGCCAACACCCACTGAGAACATCTTTGACTTTGCACCAAGCACACAGACGCAGCTCTCACTTTGGTCATACAGGGACCGGATAGCCCGTAGCAGTGAGCTCAGTACCCCATAGTCCGGCAGTACCCCCCATAAGACCCTCCGAGGGACGCGGTCAAAAGCCTTCTCCAAGTCCACAAAATACTTGTAGACTGGATGGGCAAACTCCCATGACCTCTCCAGCAGCCTTGCAAGGGTAATGAGCTGGTCCACTGTTCCACGGCCAGGAGGGAATCCTGATTGCTCCTCCTGAATCCAGGGCTCGACAATCGGTCAGAGCCTCAATTCCAGCACCCTCGAGTAAACTTTACCCAGGAGGCTGAGCAGTGTGATACCCTGATAGTTGGAGCACACCCTCCGGTCCCCTTTTTAGAAAATGGGAACGACCACCCAGTTCTGACACTCTATAGGCACCACATCCAACCTCCACGTGACACTGAAAAGGCGTGTCAGTCCAACAGTGTCCAGAGCCTTCAGCATCTCAGCGTGAATCTTATCTACACCCGGCGCCTTGCCGCTGAGGAGCTTTTTGACTACCGAAGCAACCTCTGCCAGGGATATGTGTGAGAGTTCTTCAAAGTCTTCCTTCCACAACCCAATGATATCCCCAGTTCGGGTCAGCAGTTCTCCTTCTCTGCTGAGCACAGCCTGAGACAAACCCAAGAGGTGTGAATGTTGTACGTAACACTTCTTTCACTGCCCCCAAGAGGCCCTTAAAACAAAACAAAACAAAATTATAGCTGCTGCGCCGCAATGGTCGGGGCCGGGCAATTTCAGGCAAAATTAGGCAATTCTGAGCAACACACACACTAAAACAAAGCATATCACAACATAGAAGTTGAGTGGTGGTTGAAGTGATCAGACTCATAATATACAAAGGAAAGAAAAAACTCAAGAACAAGAAAGTAAGAATAACATTAACTGCTAGCAATTATGAACAAACTGGCCTGATCTAGCTTACAGCTAAACATTATCCATGGTGACAAAGATGAAAACATTTTTTAAAATGTAAAAGTAGCTATTGGATAGACTCTGCATATTGACTGATAGCTAAGCCAAATAAACAGGGAAAAGAGACAAGGGATAACAGGGAAAAGTGTTAATAAAGAGTATTTGTCTCTCCGCAAAACTGCGGAGAGACAAGGGATAACAGGGAAAAGTGTTGATAAAGAGTATTTGTCTCTCCGCAAAACTGCCTGGATCATAATTATTTTAACCTTGGTAGTCTCTAATCCACATAGCATGATACCTGAACATAGAACTTTCACATTAGAATGTCCGTTCTGCCTTAGCTGAGGCTTGAACTCACAATGTCTGAGACTGAGGTCTGTCTTCTATCTCACTGAGCTAACTGGCAAGTGACAGTTCATGTGTGGCTTCACAAATTGACTAAGCCAAGCATCAGGGTGCCAGACAGTAGCCATCCATGCCATGGAAAAGCAAATTTCAAAGTGAAAGTTCCAAAGCTGTTGCACATATGGTTGATTTGTTATGAATTTTCAAAGTTTTG
>NC_065507.1:24578234-24606066 GCF_006386435.1 Epinephelus moara
AAAAAACAGAGTGATGGACTTCATAATTTGCAATAGGTTTAAATGTACAAAAGTTTTTTCAGTATTGGGGCTACATTTTGGTTAAAGTTGCAAATCTGTAGCACATATGGTTGATTTGTTGTGAATTTTCAAAATTTTGAATTTTAGAGGCTTGCTGTAGCGCCACCATCAGGACTATTGGCCTGTTTTTGCAGCTGAGGCAATCTGGCATGGGACTGGACCTTTGTGCATAATTTGGTGATTTTTCGCGCATGGGAAGTATGATTTCCTTGGAAGAAGTAGAAGAAGAACATGCAGCAAAACAATAGGGTCCTGGCAGCTTAGGCTGCCCAGCCCCTAATAAAACCAGAAAAGTGCACTCAGGTGCAGATTATGGTTGATCGCTGCCACTCTAGACGACTGATGATTCCAGCAGATGTGGTGCAGCACGTTTCAGAAGAGTCTAACAAGCCTATATGAATATGTAACTTGTTTATTTTTGACAAGGCTGTAGTGTGTTGCCCAGAGCAGACTGAGTTCACTGTATGTAAAATATAGATACAATGTAATTATGAAGATGAATGCATTTTTAAAACACAGCCACAAATCTTTGATCTATGTCATTCATGACTGAACTTTTGACAGCATTAGCTTTGTCTGTAGCCTACAGCACAACAAACTAGGAAATAACAACAATGAACAAAATTAAAATAGACACACATGAAACCATTTAATTACAGAGCCTAATGACTTACTTTGGGTTGAAGCGCTGTGTGGTGGAAGTACCAAAACTGGGTCGCAGCCATGGTGGCCGGAACAGGGCTCAGTAGTTCCCGGTGGAATTGGTCCCTCTCTACTCCCTTACAATCAAGATGACGTCAAGAATAACAACAACAACAAAAAAAAATGTATTCATATGGTATCCTTCCCTTACTTTAGTGGATCATAACATATCAGATATAAAATTAATCTGCAGATGCTCTGGTTCAAAATAAGATCAAACATTCTATGGATGTCAGTTTTTAAACCACAATAAAGGCCTTAGCGTGGCCTACAACAGACTAAGTTAGGATTTTGGTTTTAAAGCAAGTTTAAGTTTTCCAGAAAATTTGCAGCACCTACCAGCTGCTTAAGAGGAGTGAGGAGTCAGGAGTCAATGATGGTATAAAGGAGACAATGACACAGTCTTTTCAACAATTGTGTATCATGAAAGGTCCTTTAGCATTTAGTCATAGATACGCACACAAAATATTAGACTGATTGTAACAGTAATCTGCGCCAGACCTAGAGGTATCTGGGCCAGCAACATGTGATACACAAGGTAAATAGCACTATAGATCGGTGGTGCACTGGCTGTAGATCAATAAAGAGACACACAATGGATTCAAGTGACGGAAGCTTAACAATATAGACAATATAAAAGTTACTTTCAAGAACTTATGCTGAACTCATCTATAAACACTGATAAAGTGAAAACACAATTTCAGCAACATGAAAACACATTTACACATCTCAAATCATTGCTATGAGGTCTACAGGATTACATCTACAGCTGTGCTTTACTGCATGAAACAGGCAATTTAGCATGTTGTGCTGCATTTGAAACTCTCAGCAGATACAGACAATTAACTGCACACTAAAACATGTATCTGTAATAGTCATCCTAAAACACAGAAAACTAGTTTCTTATTCATTCATCTTTGTGTGAGCATAAACTAGAGAGTTTAAAGAGAGTTTTTACCATACCTGTCGATCAATGAAGACACACATGATGGATAACCATCCTAATCGAGCCAGCGCCATTTTATTTCTGATTCGCGCTCAGTAGGGCCTGAAAAGAAATGACTTAGCCTGATCCACAGGGCGGCACAAGAGCCATCTACTGATCTGGTGGTGTAAATACACGATGCATTCAAGTCAACTCTGTTAGTGTAGTTCTTTACAGTGATATCTGAAGAAAATAAGGGGAGTGTTGTTTATTTTCTAAATAGAAACTCAACATATAGCATTTTCAACATTTTACATAATGTCAACAGTAGTGTTCTGTTTTGGGGCACTTCAGTTTGCCTAATGACTATTTTCTAAATGTTTCATCACCTTCATCCTGCATTATTTTTCAATAATTTTTCACCTCCATAATTTTAAAGGATTATTATAAAAAAAAAAGGGCAAACATTACTTAACACAACTGAATAGTATTCTAATTCAATAAGATATACAGTTAAGTTATTCAGAATAGGCTATGGCCGAAAACTGTTTGTTGTTTGGACACCTTCATCTTGCCCCTCCTTGTAGGTCTGCAGAGATAAATCATCACAACTCTTATTAATTAATTATTATTATTATTTTTTATTTATTTATTATTTTTTTTTCATAAAGGCTGCTCCAAAATGTATAAATACTGTTGCAAACGTCTTCTCATATTTAGTTACATGTGATGCCACCCAGTGGTTTAACTCTCTTAGACAATATGTTGTCCATGCAGAGGTGGCCAGAGAAGTGTTGGGCACTCTTACGGCTGTTGCTGGTGGTGTCTGTCTCTCAGGCTGAGGAGCTGGTGTGCAGACGGAGAGGGGATCCTGAGAACCCCCAGCTATCTACAGATGGAGACATTATGTTGGGGGGAATCTTCCCTTTTCACAGCAGCTGGAAAACCAGAGAGGACACCTACATGCACAAACCACTGCCACTGCAATGCACCAGGTAAATTATACTGTAGAAATTTATTTTGAATTTAAATATATATGTGGAAGTTGGTAAAGATACAAAACAGGTACTAATAATAATAGTAATAACAATGCTAATAATACTAATACTGATAGTCCTACTACTGCTACTGCTACTGCTACTACCACTACTACTACTATAATAATAATATATTAAAGGATATCTAATTGATCATTAAAATAAGAAACATTTCCTCTTGTTTGTATTAATAAAAACAATGGTTGTGATTTCTCGTGTTACTGTTTCTTTTCCAAGAATAAATGGTTTGCAATTCCAATATTTATATCTCTCAACATCTAGTTTGAATTTCAGAGGTTTCCAGTATGCCCAGGCTATGCGCTTTGCAATAGAGGAGATTAATAACAGAACAGACCTGCTGCCTGGCATCTCTCTGGGCTATAAGATCTATGATGCCTGTCGCTCCATGGTCAGAGCTGTGAGAGTTACACTGGCTTTGACTAATGGTAATGAGGTGTTATCTGCACCCTGGAAAGCACCTTGTGCCAGACCAGCCCAAGTGCAGGCCATTATTGGAGAGGCCTCTTCCTCTCCTTCCATGGCTATAGCCACTGTAATCGGACCCTTTCATATGCCAATGGTGAGTAAGATTTGTCAAAATGAATGAATGATATTAACTTTAGTCATTTTAACAACAATGAATTGATATTCAAATATTGTTGACTAATTATTAATAATGCTAATATTTATGTTCATTAAACCGTTTATTATTACACACATTATGATTTTTTATACATCATATTCAGTATTTCTTCAGAATCTATATATTTAACATTTAAGAAAAAGTATTGTATTGATTGACCAGATATTTGTAACACTTTGTTAATGCTTATTGATTGATTTGTAAACTGTTTATACCCATCATTTGGATGTTTATTATACAGTTGCAACTGATGATTTTAATACTTTGTTAAAGCATTATTAAATACTGTGTAGGGCATCTACAAAAAGTGCAACATTATACTGGACAACCATATAATGTTTATAGATGATGCCCTCCGGGAAGGGGAACAGGAGCATAAAGAGCAGGACAAGCAGACTGATGAACAGTTTCTTTCCATGGGCTGTCAGGACACTCAATACCTACATGATCTGAACTCTGAACTATCGATATGGTGCAATACATAACCTTTCATAAGCTAATATAACATGAGCAATATCTCACTTCCTTTATTATTTATTGCAGACAAGTGTGTGTGCGCTCTTCATTTTTTATATGTTTTATGTTATTCTGTTTTAATGCACCTTACAGAAGTAGCAAGCACAATTTCATTGTATAGGTGTCTATACAATGACAGTAAAGACTATCTTATCTTATCTTAATTATAGAGAGTTTACACATTGTAGTGTACTGTTTAAATGTTTTATATTTCAAATACTAACCTTGGGATATTTCTTCTTTTTTTTTTTTAGATCAGCCACTTTGCCACTTGTGCTTGTCTCAGTGATAAAACCAAGTACCCATCCTTCCTCAGGACAATACCCAGTGACGACTACCAGAGCAGAGCCCTGGCACAGTTGGTCAGACACTTTGGTTGGACTTGGGTCGGAGCTGTTAGAACAAATGGTGATTATGGGAACAATGGCATGGCCACATTTACAGAAACAGCCCAGCAGCTGGGCATCTGTCTGGAGTACTCTGTGTCTTTGTTTAGAACAGATCCACCAGACAAAATACAAAAGATAATTGACATTATCAGAGCTTCCACTTCCAAGGTGATTGTCACTTTCCTCTCCCCTGCTGATATCGACATGCTAATATACGAGATGTCTCACCACAACTTGACTGGGTACCAGTGGGTAGGGACTGAGGCCTGGATTTTTGATCCCCAAACTGCAGCCATGGATAAGCATCACATTCTGGATGGTGCCATAGGCCTGTCCATCCCCAAAGCACATGTCAGTGGCATGAGAGAGTTCATGTTGGATGTGAAGCCTCTCAATTCATCTGGTGATGAACTATTTACACAGTTTTGGGAGAAATTATTCAGCTGTAAGTTCAAGCAGTCAAAGTCATCAGCAGAGAATCAGAGAGAATGTACTGGACATGAAGATCTGACTGGAGTGCAGAACAGCTTCACTGATATGTCGCCCATGCCGATCTTTAACAACATCTATAAAGGAGTGTATGCTGTGGCCCACGCACTTCATCGAATTCTCAGTTGTAATAAAACATGTAACAACAAGGTGCCGCTTGATCCATTTACGGTGAGTTCATAAATAATTTATCAGTCTTTTATACTATATTGCCATTAGGCCTTCCAGATGTGTGTCAGAAAATGATCTACATTGAGCCATTTCTCTTTTTTTTTCCAGATTTTACAACACATAAAAATGATTCATTTCAAAACAAAGGAAGGAGATGATGTTTACTTCAATGAAAATGGAGACCCAGCAGCAAAGTATGAAATTATAAATTGGCAGCCAATAGAAAATGGTATTGTGGACTTTGTCACAGTTGGTTTTTATGATGCATCTTTACCTGCAGACAAACAGCTGAATCTGCAAAATAAGTCTTTAATTTGGGCAAACAACTCACAGCAGGTAAGCTACTGGAATAGTTACACAGTCCATTTCAATTCTTATTGTGCTTGGATCATAATGTTTGTTATCAATCTATCACAATAGATAATAGAGGCTTGCAAAGATGGCAACTTGTCAAAGTGAATGCCCAATGAACATTTTTCTCATCAGGTGCCTGTGTCACTTTGCAGTAAAAAGTGTCCTCCAGGAACTCGCAAGGTTCTCCAGAAAGGAAAGCCTGTCTGCTGCTATGACTGTTTAACATGTGCAGAGGGAGAAATAAGCAACATTACCGGTGTAGTATTATTTTGTCCTTTTAAAATGATATTTAATAAAAAAAGGTTTAAATGTTCAGCTTGCTCAAACTAGCAGTCTTTAATTTGTTTCCCACCTCCTCATAGTAAGCAGGCAGATTATTGCAATTATTGAGGTAGAGAGTGAATGAAATTGTGTGTGCAATTGGACTGAAAATTGACATTTGAAAAAAAGAAAAAGTTACAATGCTCAGTTATTAGAAACAAATATGTGTACAACGAAAACAAATAAAACCTCAATTCATGAATTTAACCTATTCATCGTGACGCTTGTACTCACAAATCCAAATCATTCATGATGGTACCATGCAACTGTCATACAGCTGTCCATTTATTATCCAGTAATTATGTGCTGTATGTCTTGTATGCATGGAAAATAAGCAATATAGTGACAAAAACATCAAATGTACAGAGCAAGTCTAACACCTGCTTTAAAATCATTTTTCAGATTCTATCACCTGTGTGCAATGCCACCCTGAGTTCTGGCCAAATGAGAGAAGAGATGCCTGTGTAAAGAAGGAGGCAGATTTTTTATCATATAAAGAGATAATGGGAGCACTGCTCACTGCAGCGTCCTTGCTGGGAACATGCATCACTGCTGTTGTGGCATCCATTTTTTTCAGATACAGCAAAACTCCTGTTGTCAGAGCCAACAACTCTGAGCTGAGCTTCCTGCTGCTCTTCTCCTTGACTCTGTGTTTCCTGTGTTCTCTGACCTTCATCGGCCGGCCCTCTAAGTGGTCCTGCATGCTGCGACACACAGCATTTGGCATCACCTTTGTTCTCTGTATCTCATGTGTTCTGGGGAAAACTATAGTGGTGTTAATGGCCTTCAGGGCAACACGTCCTGGTAGTAATGTGATGAAATGGTTTGGGCCTGCACAGCAGAGGCTCACTGTTCTGGCATTCACTTTTGTACAAGTTATCATATGTATCCTCTGGTTAACAATTTCACCTCCTTTTCCATTCAAGAACTTTAAACAATTTGAGGACAGAATCATCTTAGAGTGCACTCTGGGTTCAGCTGTAGGCTTTTGGGCTGTTCTTGGGTACATTGGACTTCTGGCCATGTTATGTTTTATTCTTGCTTTCCTGGCTCGGAAACTGCCTGATAATTTCAATGAAGCCAAATTTATCACTTTTAGCATGCTGATATTCTGTGCAGTATGGATTACCTTTATTCCAGCATATGTCAGCTCCCCTGGGAAGTTCAGTGTTGCTGTGGAGATATTTGCTATTCTGGCCTCCAGTTTTGGACTGCTCATTTGTATATTTTTTCCAAAATGTTATATTATCTTAGTCAAACCTGAGAAGAATACAAAAAAGAATATGATGGGGAAAGGGGGACCAAAAACATTTTGAAAACTTAAAATATCATTATGGAAAATGCCATCACAATTTTGTCATAAGAATTAAAGTTAACAGCTTTAAATACAACTTGATCAACAATTATATAAACTTATATGGTTTGAACTATATATTTGATTTTTTGTGAGTGTGTGTGCGTGTGTATTTTGTACTGCATTTAGACTTTAAAGAAGCTGTAGGCAACATTCAGAGCACTGATGTAGCAGCAAACAACTATTTTCTTTGTAAAGATACAGTTGAAAATGTGTTTGCTGTTATCAAAGCATTATTGTTCATTGTCATGGTAGCTGATCTGGCTGCATGTATATCTTATTGCATGTCAGTCCCTATGTCTGGGACACATACATAGGCCATAGGGATTATTATCAATGTCCCTATATTTCCAAGTGTGTATTGCCTTGTCTGAACCATGCTTGGGAACAAAAAATTTGCATCCCCCTGGCTACGGGCAAACTAAACCATCATTTTTTTTATTTTTTTTTATTTCTTTAACTCTGGGCTATATCATGGTGACAGCAGGCGGAGCAAGGCTTTTCATATGTCCCTCTTTCTGTAACCTTTTCTGGTGTTTCCATGTCAGTGTCATGATCCTGTTTTCAGTTAGTTAAGTTACCCATTTCGTGTTCATGTTTTGTGTCTTGTCTTGTACTTCCTGTTTTATTTTGAAGATTCACCTGTCTCTCCTTGTCTCCGTAGGTTTTACTTCCTGTCTGGCGCTGTCACACCTGTTTCCTGATTGTTCCTCCCCAGCTGTGTCTCATCACCCCCTATCACCTCATATTTAATCCTCATGTCTTCCCCTGTCTTGTTGCCAGTTCGTCGTACGTCACAGTCTTCGTCCCAGCACTCTTTCTTGTCTCGTCTTGCTGGTAATCACAGTTTTGTCATTGATCTAGCTTTTGCCTCTTGATTTGGATATCTTAGCCTGTCTTGTTTTATTCTCTGTGTACCAAACCCTCCCTGTCTTTTGTAATAAACCTTGCTCTTGTCAAACCGGAGAAGAATTGAGCCTTTGTGTCCCTTCTGTGCCACGTTTATGACAGTCAGATGGGATATGCACTCCCTCCACCATGTTCCGGGTCTACCCCAGGGTCTCCTACCAGTTGGACATGCCTGAATAACATACAAAGTAAGGTGTCCAGAGGCATCTTGATCAGATCCCCAACCACCATAACTGGCCTTTTTGTTGCAAAGGAGCATTGGCTTGACTCTTAGCTCCCTCTGGATGTCTGAGTGCTTCTCCCAGTCTCGACGAGTGAGCCCAGCCATCCTATAGAGGAAACTCATTTCAGCCACTTGTATCCACAATCTCATGCTTTAATTTACTACCCAAAGCTCATGACCATCGGTAAGAGTTGGAATGTACTAGATTGATTGCAAAGTACAAACCTTTGCCGTATGGCTCAGCTCCCTCTGCACCACAACATTGCAATGTCCCCATCACGCTGCACCAATCCACCTGTCAATACCATGCTACATTTTACCTTCACTTGTGAAGACCAGAACAAGTTGTCCTTCATTTGGGGCCATAACTCAGCTCCAACCAAGAGGGAGTAATCCAGCATGTTTCAGCAGCAAAACATGGCCTCAAACCTAGAGGTTCTAACTAACCAATCCCTTAGCACTTAGCTCAGCAGTCTTGTGAATCCATTAGAAAAAACATCATCTCAAAGAACAGAAACACAATTTGGAGGACCCCAAACTGTACACTCTCCTTCCACTGACTATGCTTTGAGATCCTTTCCACAAAAATCACAAACAGATTTGGCAAAGAGGAACGTGTTCAAAACGTACTCTCAAGGAGTGAGCCTAGCCATCCTGTAGAAGAAACTCATTTCAGCCACTTGTATTCACAATCTCATGCTTTCTCTCACCACCAAAACCACTGGTAAGGGTTGAAATGTAGATTGCCAAATCCAAAGCTTTGCCTTATGGCTCAGCTCCCTCTTCACCACAATGTTGCAATGCCCCATCATTCTACACCAGTCCATTTGTGCAACTCACACTCCATTTGACCTTCATTCATAAACAAGACCCCAAGTACTCTTTCATTTGGGGCTAAAACTCAGTTCCAATCCAAAGGGAGTAACCCACCATTTTTGGCAGCAAAATGGCCTCAGACCCAGAGGTTCTGACTCTAATTACAATCATTTTGCACTTGGCTGCAAATTTCCTGAGTGCATGCTGGAGGTCATGGTCTTATGAAACCAATAGAACAACGTCTTCTACAAATAACAGAAACACAGTTTGAAGGAACCTAAAGCTGACACTCTCCTCCCATTGGCGTCTTGAGATCCTGCCCATGAATTCACAAACAGATTCGACAAAGTGGTACAACCCGGAGGACAAAAACTAACAAAACATGTTTGACTTTGTGCTGAGAATACCCTGGTTGTACTGCAATGCCTGTAGGCTGGGGACAGGGTCATAAGTTATACTATACAAAGGGCAAATCTCACCCACACCTTATACCTTGCCATCAAGGAGCTTCTTGACTACCTGGGAACCAACTCCAGAAGATATGTTTGAGGTTATCCCTGAGTCTTAAACTCTGCCTCCTCCATAGACAACATGGTGGTTGAGTTCAGGACATCCTCAAAATGCTCTTTCCACCATTCAACAACACCCCCAGTTCAGGTTTGCAATTTTCCACCCCTTCCAAAAGTAGCCTGAATCAAACCATTCCCTTCTTGAGTCATCTAAGGGTTTACCAGAACTTCCTTGAGGCCCACCAAAAGTCCTTGTACATGACCGCTTCGAACTCCTTCCACACCCAGGCTTTTGCTTTGGTGACTTTCATAGCTTTTGCACCCCAGTACTTGACTTGTTTGTTGCTTCAGAAGACCCCTGGAAAACCAAGACCAGAAGACCTCTCCCTTTAGCTTGATGTTCTCCTTCAACTGCCCAGCAACAGTTAGCAACAACCTGGTTAAAAAAAGTACTGCATTTAGCAATTGAAAAGATGTTTGGGAACAAAACAGAGCTAAAAGGAGAGCAGAGGGAGAAATCAGCAACATTACAGGTGTAGTGATATTAAATGCAAGACAAAACTAAAGATTAATAAGGTGACATGTCAATTTTAGAAATGATTACCTTGTATTGTAATCTGATTTGAAAAGCATGCCATTTTTTAACCAAACACACACACAGAAAAAAATCAGTATCATTATATTAAAAATCTTTGCATCAAATATCCTAAACATATACCGACACATAATTCTGAAGTATGCTACATAATTGTATGCACAATCTTTGAAAAGCATATCAAGGTTAAAGCCCCAGTGTGAAAAATGTATGTAATTTGAGTGTATTTGAAATTTCATTGTTTATTGGAAAATGAGAAATCGCTGGTAAGATCAAAATCACCTTGTTTTCAGCCCATTCCTTCTTAGTCTTCTTTGGTCACAGCCATGGAGGGAGAAGGTAGGGATTGTGGCATATATTGTCAGCAGCAGTATATTAGTCAGTGCAGCCAATACAAGTCACAAGGTCAGAAATTACTAAAGATTCTGTATTATGTATATAATGTATACATATGTATTATGCTATACTATAGCATGCCACCATTTGCTATGCAAGGATATAGTGAAGTATTGGCATCTTGAGCAGAAAATGACATCACACTACCTGTGTGTGTTTAATCAAAGCTTCTCTGTGGTTTGTTGTGGAAAGCCAGTCTGGTCGTGCGTGGATGTTAGTGTATGTGTGTATCCCCTT
Source organism: Epinephelus moara (assembly GCF_006386435.1). Taxonomy (NCBI): domain Eukaryota; kingdom Metazoa; phylum Chordata; class Actinopteri; order Perciformes; family Serranidae; genus Epinephelus; species Epinephelus moara. Next base: position 24,588,881 of record NC_065507.1, read on the forward strand.
GGCCTGTTCATCACTGCTGCTTTGCACATTGCTAATCTGACAGTTACTACTGCTGAATTGGGAGGGCGTCATCGTGGAAGCATAGTACCCGCCATCTGAGTCTTCTTTGTATAACACCATTAGCTCTGTCAGCAGTGTTGACATTATCTAGTGGTGGTTTATGGAGTTAGCACTGCTAGCTGCTAGCCATTTGCTTAGCCACGTCAATGTTTAAAACTGTGTCCTGACAAGTCATATGCTCTGAAGTTTGCAAAGAGCCACTCTAATTGTGAAGTAAATTTCAGAGTAAATTACAAAATGTTTATTAATATTAAGGCCTGTATAAGGGCAATATAATGACAATAATCTGGCACAGAAAGTAATCAGAAAATACCCTCCTGTCAAAAACTCTGGAGTGAACTGAACATCAACATCACATCTACTAACTAAGTAGAATCCACTCAGCTAAATAAATCTGGAACTGAACCTCAAATCATAAAAAATGTAGCTAGGAGTGATTTTTATCTTTTGAGCTCCATGTAAAATGGTAAGAAGAGATGGGCAACATCTGTGTTATTGTGTTTGAAATATGTATTTCATTTACTTTAAAGTAAAATTCAAATGTATTTGAAACAAAGTTTAGTGTTTTTGTATTTTTAAAATTCTCAAAAAAAGAAAAAAAAACCATTCTCAATTATTCATAAAACAAAAAACTAGACTAGGTCAAAATCTAATATATTACTGGACTGTGTATGAAACAAGTCGGGGCTTTTATTTTGAAATGAGGAATATTCATTTGAAACAGGAAGTGGTGGCATTCAGTCAGTCTCAGACTGACAGGCTTTCATTCTAGTGTTAACGGTGCAGTCAAGGTAGGAGAAGAGTAACGCACACGTTGGGATTCACAGGACTACATATGATTATTTGTCATTTGGTAAAATCTAAACTGGAGATTTAAAGACTTCCTTGTCTGCATGCTCTTTGTCTTCAAACAAAGACAGCTATTTGACACCCATCTCCAGGAGGTCTCACCTCACACCTCAGTGAGACAGAAGTCTCACAACTTGATTGGACAGGACTTCTACAGTGACATGTGACTCTGTGATGTCACAGGCCTGTAGAAGACCTGCTCCCTTCCAACAGATCCCTCTCTTTCTCCAGCTGCTGAACAGCTCACACCTCTTTCCGGCTGGGCCTGGACCAGCCCAGATGCTCAGACCCTTGCTCCTTGCCCTGAACCATCAAAGGTGAGGAAATTGATCACAGACTCTCTAACCTGAACCAGAAAGTTAGAGGTGCAAGCACAAGGTTTGCAACTAGCTTTCCAGCAACAAGGAACTAAGTGAGTTAGCACCCAGCGTCTAACTCTGCAAGAACCCAGAGCGACTGGCTTCCTCGGATCAGAACCTTTGGAACAAGGACACAGCAAAGACTGCAGCTGGAACCACAGCTCTTCCCAGCCTTCTTCTTCCAGCTAACAAAGCAGCACACCGCCAAGTGACTCTTTCTTTCATCCACTCAAGAATCGGTAATGTAACAACGGGGTATAGCTTCATCACAGCTTTACAGGCTAAGCAAGACTGTTTAACTTGTTGTATGTGTGGGAATGTGGAAAATGTACCCCTTTCCCTGGCTGATTGCCTGCAGTCAGAGAGCCTTTTGACTTGGCTGCAGCACCTGTTCATGGTGAACTCTCCTCTCACACAGGTATGCAGACTCATCGCTGTGGTGTTCACTCTGGTAATGTTTTAATGAGCGCAGCATAAGGTTGAACTTTTGTGATTTTAACTTTGCTAGGGTGACAGCCAGAAACAAGCGTCCTGCCCATCACAGGGGTACAGAGCGATATTGACGGTAATGCTTGAGTAGCTCAGGCTTGTGCTTGCCTGTTGTTTGTGTCTCACCTGTGTAACCACCTGTCTGTGTGCTGCAGATGCCCTTTGTGTCTATAATATTTTTAAACTGTGTGTAACGTTACCGAAAGTTATTGTGCATTTATTTATGTTTTGGTCCAGGATTGCCATGACGGCCGACGAGCTGCCAGGCCAGAGACCCAAAGATAACGTAAACAATAAGCTGCCATGCTAGAGACCCAAAGATACCAGTAAACAAAAGACATGTGTTTATCTGCATTTTCATGTACTTTGAGATGTGTGGTATGTATAATGTTTTCTTTAAAATTAATAGTTGATGCATCAGATTCCTCCCTCTGCTCCTGCATTATTGTACCACGGGAGTTTGTGTACCTTTGCAAAGTAGGCTTATATTTTATTACCTTTTAGTGTCTTTTTAAAAAAAAATATGTGTAATACATTGAACATTGGGCTGGCAACTAATGTATTTTGTGTTTTCTTTAAAGCACCAGGCCAGCCACTGTTTTCTACAGTTAATTTACATTTCTGTGTTTGTTTTATCTGATTTTAATTGTCCCATCGGACTGTTACGCTGTAGGCTTGAGGCATTTATTGTAACTTATGTTTTTGTTTCTTTGGATGGAGGTTTCATTTCACATTTCTATCCTCTCTTTTGTACCTGCAGCTTGACTCTGTGCAAGGCCGGGTCCGTGGTGTACACTGCCTCCCTTCTGTGGTGGGACTGCACCGGTGGTAGCTACTTTGTAGTGGTGTGTATACTTAACTGACACTGCATGAATTTTGTTGTCATTTACGAATAGATAGACATTAAGATTTTAATGCATGCTTGGGTGTGAGATTTTTTTTGGTTGGCATAGCAGACTCGACCTTCTTATTAGGACAGTTAACTGATTTTACCATCCAATGTTTTATTGTTTTGCCTCATGCCTGCATTTTATTGACATTTTATATATTTTTAGATTGTAATAAAGCCAACTTACTTTTGCACAAGATACGCCTCTTGTTAGATTGTTCCTGTTCGGGGAAGTCAGAGTGGGTCACACATATGCTGATCAAATACTTAAGGTTTAAGGGTTTCTCCTGCCCCTTAGCAGGAGGTGGCATTGTCAGGCACTTTTAAGAGTAAATCTTAGTACCGGGTACTACATATGTGATTTAATGCTGTCGTTGAGTTATTGTTGTGATTGTTTGCAGTTAGGTCATTGATTAGTTGGCTTCGCCAAAGCTAAGTGTTTAGTTTGCTAATACTGTTCACTAACAGATTCTTGCACACAACTAAACAATCTCTGCACTAATCCAGACTGTTTGCAACACAAATCACATTGACATAGACTCATTAACAAATAGGCTTTCAACAGAGCTACACCCAACCAGGCATCTCAAAGTTCCCGCTTCTTTTCCTTTGTCTTTGTCCTGACCACACGGTCAGACAAACACCTCCCCTGACCTGATGGCAGCTTTGATTTGGCCATTTGTAGTCCTCTGTTGTCAGCCATTTTGTTTTGTAGACCAAACGGCTCCTTGATCACCACACCCGCCTTTGTCTTTCTCTTCTTTCTCTCTCTCTATCTCACACACACACACACACACACACACACACACACATATATACACACCAAGCTTGTACATAGTTAGTTAGAATTTGTGTGTTTTGGTTTGCTTTGCTAGTTTGTGAATAAATATAATTCTTTGGAATCATACCTGCTGTCTGTTTAATGCTGCACAAGAGTGAATGAATAGTCAACCTCTGCTGCGTCAAGAACTCCGAGATCCTTCAGGCGTTACTGTTCATTTTGGTTGTTGTCATTAATTTAATTATTAATCAATCCAAATTAATAGTTTAGCATATTTAATGAGACTGATATCTTTAACTGGTTATCATTTTCCCCTTTACGGGAATGGTGCCCCACAAGGTGATTTAATGTTAATTAAGTCACATTATTTAACATAATTATTAATTATTATTAATAATTATTAATTATTTCCAATATCCAATTAAATCCCTACATATTTGGTGCCTCTTGGTGAGACCTAATATATTGATCCCAACAGCAGATTGTTTTGTTGAGGAGCTGGTAATGGAAAAAGAGGGAATGCCGCACACTCAGCTCCAAGTACAAAAGGAATTTTATTTAGGACAACGTTTCGGCACAGGGCCTTTGTCAAGTCTTAACACGACGGTGTTAACAGTGCAGTCAAACCAAAACCTTTCGAACTAAACAATACATGATTAAAACAAAACAAAATTCTCACACAGCAAAAGTGGCCAGCTTTCTCTGGAGCTGTACCCACTGATCAAGCCTCTTTTTGTACGCTCTAACATTACCCTGCCCTCTTCAGCACTGGTTTGCAATGTATGACAAAGCAGCAGCAACCTCCTTTGGCTGTAACCAGCCCTTCTGAGTGCTTGAGGTCACAGCCAGATGAAACCAATAGAACCACATTGTCTACAAAGAGGAGAGATGCATTTCAGAGATCCCCAAACAGGACACCATCCAGCTCTCAGCTGTGCCTTGAGATCCTGTCCGTGAATACAATTGGATAAAAGAGACAATCCACGACAACCCACCGAAAAAGTGTTTGACTTTGTACCATGAGTACTTTGGTTATATAAGAACCTAATGGCCTGTAGCAATGGTCCTAGTACCCTTTTTCCTGCAGTTTCCCCCAAAGGTCTGCACTGGGGACACAATCCTAGGCCTTTCCCAAGTCTATAAAACATTACATGGTCAAGACAGAATGCACATTGCTCCCCATGGATCTGTGGTTTGACATCGATCAGAGTCTTGGTTCCAGCACCCTGCAATAAAATCTGCCATGGATGCTGAGCAGTGTGATGAAACCCAATAATTGATACACAACTTCTGGTCTCCTTCTGTACAATTGTGAACCACTATCCCAGTCTGCCACTGTGCAAGCACTGTCCCTGAGCTCCATGCGATACTGTAGAGGTGTGTCAGCCAGTATTGCCCAACAATGTCCAGATCCTGCCAGCGTCTCAGGGTCATGTCAAACAGGCCTGGCACCTTGTTGCTGAGGAGCTTCCTGACGATCTGATTTCTACCAGGGATATGTGTGAAGTGTTCCTCTAATCTTCAAACTCTGCCTTCTCCACAAAGGACATGTTGGTTGGGTTCAGGAGTTCTTTAAAGTGCTCTCTCCACCATTTGACAATCTTTTTAGTTTAGATCCACACCTCTCATACCCTGCCAACAACAACAATGTGCCAAGACCTGCTTTCCCTTCCTAAGTCAGGAAGTTTGCCAGTTTGCTGAGGCCAGCAAAAAGTCCCTCTCTATAGTCTCCCCAAACTCCTCCCCCACTCAGGTTTTTGTTCTTGCAACTATTGTGGATGCAGCCCTCCTGACTCCCTAGTACTTGCCTGTTGCTTCAGGAGACCCCTAGACCAGCCAAGCCCCAATGGCCTCCCTTTTTTGGCTGGAAGGCCTCCTTCACCTGCCCAGCATCAAATGTCAGACAGGTTAAGTTGGCAACTAGGTGGTGAACAAAGTAAAGCATTTAGCAGCAAAATAGTAGGCAGAGACCAAAACAGAGCGAAAAGGGAAGTCAGTGTTGGACTGGAGGAACAATAGCCATATCAGCATTATAAGAAGAAAATGTTGCATAATGCTTGTTTCCCTGCTCCCAAGAGGCCCTATAGACAAAGCTAAAAAAGTGCACTCAGGTGCAGATGAAGGCTGATTGTTGCCACTCTAGACAATTAATAATTCCAGCAGATGTGGTGTAGCACATTTCAGAAGAGTCTTTCATGCTCTTAAACAAATGAAACTTGTTTATTATTGATGAAGCTGTGGTGTGTTGTCCAGAGCAGACTGAGTTCACTGTATGTAAAATATAGATAGGATGTAATTAGGAGAATTAATTTATTTCTTAAGACACAGCCAGAAAATCTTTGATCCACGTCATTCATGACTGAACTTTTAACAGCAATAGATTTGTCTGTAGGCTACAACACAAAAAAGTAGGAAATAACAAAAATAAACACAACTACAAAAATTGAAACCATTTAACCACAAAGCCTATTTACTTACTTTGTGTTGCAGCTATGGTGGCCAGAACACAGCACAGTAGCACCCGGTGGAATTGGTCCCCTTCCCGCTCCCTTACAGTCAAGATGGTGGGCAAGAATAACAAAAACAATTTATTTATTCATATGATATCCTCCTTAACATTGGCGGGTTGTCACATATCAGACATCAAATTAATCTGCAGATGGTCCGGTTCAAAGTAAGACCAAACATTTCTATGGATGTCAGTTTTTAAACCACAATAAAGGCCTAAGTGTTGCCTACAACAGACTAGATAAAGCTTCTTATTTAAAGGAAAGTTAAACTTTTTCAGAAAATTTGCCATACCAACTAGCTGCTTAAGAGGAGTGAGGAGTCAGCAGTCAGTGATGGTTTAAAGGAGTCAATGAAACAGTTTTTTCAACAATTGTGAATCACTGCAACGGTGAAAGGTCCTTGAGCACACAAACGTGCACACAAAATATTTGACTGATTGTTCTAGTAAGTATTTGAGATTAGCTGCAAACAGAAAGATCCATACACCTCACAAACACACACACACACACACACACACACACACACACACACACACGAGTAAACACATGATCCGCTCCAGGCTTGCTCCTGGTGGAGAAAACAAAAATCATTAGTTAATGTCATATTAACAGTACTGTTCTGTTGCCTAATGACTCTTATTTTCTAAACTTTACATCACCTTCATCCTGCATTATTTTTCAGTGTTTAAAACTATGATTATTAATTGAAGGAAAATTACACCTCTTCAGTGTTAGAATGTTACTGTAAAAAAGGCAAAGATTTTGTGCAGCACAACTAAATATTCTTATCCAATAAGATATACAGTTAAGTTATTCAGAATAGGCAATAGCCAAAAACTCCTCTCTGTTTGGACACCTTCTTCTTCTTGCCCCTCCTTTGGGTCCACAGAGATAAGACATCAGTACTCTTATTATTTTCTTTTTAAATGCTGCTCCAAAATGTATAAATACTGGTGCGAACTTCTCATTCACATTAAGTTACATGTGATGCCACCCAGTGGTTTAACACTCAGACAATACGATGTCCATACAGAGCTGGACAAAGAAGTGTTGGGCACTCTTACAACTGTTGCTGGTGGCGTCTGTCTCTCAGGCTGAGGAGCTGGTGTGCAGACGGAGAGGGGATCCTGAGAACCCCCAGCTATCTAAGGATGGAGACATTTTGTTGGGGGGAATATTCTCTTTCCACAGCAGCTGGAAAACCAGACAGGACAACTACATGCACAAACCACTGCCACTGCAATGCACCAGGTAAATTATATTGTAGAAACCTATTTTGATTTCAAATATCTAAGTGGACCTCAGTAAAAATACAAATCAGGTACTACTACTACTACTACTACTACTAATAATAATAATAATTATAATAATAAATACATAATAGGTTATCAAATAGAGTAATGATATGAGAAATATTCCCTCTCGTGTGTATTAATACCATCAGATGTTTTTCTTTTTTTTTTGTGGGTTTTTTTAATTTCCTGTGCTACTGTTTCTATTTGAAGGATAAATATCTAATCTAATATATAGATATCTGTCGACATCAAGTTTGAATTTCAGAGGTTTCCAGTATGCCCAGGCCATGCTCTTTGCCACAGAGGAGATTAATAACAGAACAGACCTGCTGCCTGGCATCTCTCTGGGCTATAAGATCTATGATGTCTGTGGTTCCATTGCCAGAGGTGTGAGGGTTACACTGGCTTTGGCTAATGGCAATGAGGAGTTATCTTCACCATCCCAGGCACCGTGTACCAGACCAGCCCGAGTGCAGGCCATTATGGGAGAGACCTCTTCCTCTCCTTCCATGGCTATAGCCACTGTAATCGGACCCTTTCATATCCCAATGGTGCGTAACATTTGTAAGGTGTGCAAATACAGTGTGTTCTGTAAATGTTTTATATTTCAAATATTTATCTCAGGATATCATTTCAATTTTTTTTTTTAGGTCAGCCACTTTGCTACTTGTGCTTGTCTCAGTGATAAAACCAAGTACCCATCCTTCCTCAGGACAATACCCAGTGACTACTACCAGAGCAGAGCCCTGGCACAGTTGGTCAAGCACTTTGGTTGGACTTGGGTTGGAGCTATTAGAACAAATGATGATTATGGGAACAATGGCATGGCCACATTTACAGAAACAGCCCAGCAGCTGGGCATCTGTCTGGAGTACTCTGTGTCTTTGTTTAGAACAGATCCACCAGACAAAATACAAAAGATAATCGACATTATCAAAGCTTCAACTTCCAAGGTGATTGTAGCTTTCCTCTCCCACATGGATATGGATGTGCTCATACATGAGTTGTCTCACCACAACTTGACTGGGTACCAGTGGGTCGGTAGTGAGAGCTGGATCTCTGATTCCCAAATTGCAGCAATGGATAAGCATCACATTCTGGATGGTGCCATAGGCCTGTCCATCCCCAAAGCACATGTCAGTGGCATGAGAGAGTTCATGTTGGATGTGAAGCCACTCAATTCATCTGGTAATGAATTATTTACAGAGTTTTGGGAGACATTATTCAGCTGTAAGTTCAAGCAGTCAAAGTCATCAGCAGGGAATCAGAGAGAATGTACTGGACATGAAGATCTGACTGGAGTGCAGAACAGCTTCACTGATATGTCGCTCATGCCTATCTTTAACAATGTCTATAAAGGAGTGTATGCTGTGGCCCACGCACTACATAGTATGCTCAGCTGTAATAAAACATGTAACAACAAGGTGCAGCTTGATCCATATACGGTGAGTTGAACAACTTGAATTATAGTTTTTACAGTAAGTCACATAAGTAAGAAAAAAGGTTTTAAATTTTAAAAAAAGGTTGTCTATTATGGTGTTAAGCCAATAAATCTTTGATGTCAGATGATGATCTACACTGATGCATATCCTCTTAGACTTCACAACACATAAAAAGGATTCACTTCAAAACAAAGGAAGGAGATGAGGTTTATTTTAATAAGAATGGAGACCCAGCAGCAAAGTATGAAATAATAAACTGGCAGCCAACAGAAAACGGCATTGTGGACTTTGTCACAGTTGGGCTTCATGATGCATCTTTACTTGCAGACAAACAGCTGAATCTGCAAAATAAGTCTTTAATTTGGGCAAACAACTCCCAACAGGTGAGCTATCATGTTATTGCTGTAACTGTTAATCACAGTGAATTTCAGTTGTTGTAATTGCATAAGTGATGAGTTACTGTTATTGAATCACAGAGATCTGTTTTTATGCATCAAAACTATTAAAAAAGGCACAAATAAAGACAGTAACTTATCAAAGTGAATGCCTATGTATTTTTCTCATTGTAATTTTGTCAATGTAGGTGCCTGTGTCAGTTTGCAGTGAGAAGTGTCCTCCAGGAACTCGCAAGGTTCTCCAGAAAGGAAAGCCTGTCTGCTGCTGTGACTGCTTAAGATGTGCAGAGGGAGAAATAAGCAACATTACAGGTGTAGTGACATTTAATGCAAGAAAAAACAAAAGTTTCAAAGGTGACATGTCAATTTAGAAGTGATAGCCTTTTTATTGTAATCTGATTTCAAAAGCATGCCATTATTAACCAAACACACAAAAAAATCTATATCATTATATCAAAAAGTCATTGTGTTAGATATCCTAAACACATACCAACACATAATTCTGATGTATGCTACATAAATATATGCACAATCTGAAAAACAATATTGAGGTTAAAGCTCCAATGTGAAAAATGCATTACATTTGAGTGCATTTAAAGTTGCTCCAATTTTAAATGTGCAGAGACAGAAATAAGCTAAATTACAGGTATAGTAGAGTTATGCAGGTATAAAGTTTTTTTTTTATTCTTATGAAAAGATCATGAAAGGGTCAGTTCCCCCAAAAACAATAGCAGACGTTTTGACATCCTTCTCTATCTGAAATTTTAATAAATTAATTGACAATCAGTGAAAGTGCATCTGCATTAGGACTAAAAACTGACATTTAAAAAAATGCAACAATATAAGCACAAATTATTGAATATTAGCTCTTAATAGTGTATCTCCTACTTACAAAATCTAAATCACCTATGATGACAGCATGTTAATGTGAACTGTGATGAGGTTATTTTTTACATCACGTCTGTCACTGTGTACTAACAGCAAGCGAGCGTCTGACTATCGCACCACTTTGTGTTACACTGGACACTCTCTGACCACACTGGAACCGTTAAATATGGAACTCCATCACATCATGTAGACAGACCATTTATCTAGCAGCTGTGGTCTCACAGTAACCACTGAAAACATGGGTGGGTACACACTTCATTATTTTTCATATTCACAACACTGCTGATCACTGGTAACTTAAAAATGTCATTGTTGTAGCTACCATACTATATCATACCACCATGTTCACTTTGTAAAACAAGCTCGCTTGTTAGCAAGCTCTGCTGAGCATCCCACACAATATTTACCAGAAACGGTAATTTCCCTGGTGATCTCCCTTAATAGAATAGAATAGAAACAGGGCATCTGATAAAAGCTCCCATCAAAAAACTGTACAGCATCGCGCTGTGTCACTTGCGGGCAGTTAAAGCAACTCTTACCTTTCTTGCATTTCACACAGCACTTAGAAAAAATTTGAACATCCACAACTCCTGCCTCCCTCCAAAGTCCCATCCTCCTCCTGCAACTCCACCTCCCTCCATTACGTCCTCATTATAGACGTAGTCGATGGCAAGGTAACGTTAGATACACGGAAGAGGAGAGCGAGTGTAATGTTACAACAACGACAGTCAAACGCAACCCCGGAGTTTTAAAACTCAACCGGAGTCAGTGATGCGTTAACGTTACTAGTAAGTGGAAACGCACAAGGAAGATAACGTTAATGTTTCAGAGGCTACGCTACAGTAGGCTAACGTTAGCCATTAGCAACTGGATGCTGTGTTGTCATAATGTTATGAACTTAACTGAACCAGCACAAAAACGAAATGACATTTTGCATACCCCAAGCAAACAGAAACAAAACATATTTGTGCAACATATAAGAAAGAACACATAGTGCAATAGTAAGATGAAAAGGGTCGACATTTCACAGTCAAAAACTCCACATCCTGAGAGCAAAACTGGGAGCTCCTCTTCACATCACAGCACCATGAATTGTTTGTGTATACACCAGGAGCTTACCAGATGATGCTGCCGTCCTGTCTGCTCTGTGTAGTGTTAGCCCCGTTAGCTCAACACTGGAGTCTGATATGTTACCATTCATCCATGTCTCAGTGAACACAAGGACGCAGCAGTCCCTCACTCCTTGGTGAGTGGATCTACATAGTCGGATGTAATCCATTTTCATGTCCAGTGAGCGGACATTCGCCAGAAGGACACTGGGAACAGCTGGTTTGATGGGGTTAGCTCTTAGCCTAGCTAACCCCTCCGCGCTTCCCCCACTCCCGTGTCCTGTCACAGTGCTGCCGGCGTCTCCCCGTCGGGACAACTCCAGGCGAAACCACAGTCATCTCAGGGCTAGCTCGACGTAGCAGGCCAAGCTTGCTACACATCCTGAGCTCGCTTGGTTGTAGCGTTAGATCTCTGCAGCAGTTTCTAATGTCTGTTAGAAACTCGCGACTGTATTGCATTGATGAATTTACTTCTTGTTGCATCGTTTCTTTCTTTTGCCAACTGATTTCCAGGGGTGGAGGGTGTGGGGGGTGGTTACGCGAGCGGTTATGTCAGTCGGAGGCCTCCACGTGGGGAAGACAGACAGGACAGGAGAAAACTCCGACCAATCATTACATTCGGTCCGAATGCAATGATTGGTCTGAGTTTTCTTAGAACCATATGAGAATGGTATAATTATGAGTTTTCATCTCTGGTGGAATTCACTTACATTTTAGTGTGCCATTAGCTTATTAATAGCATTTTAACCTAAACAAAGAAAAGTGTAAAATTTCCAGAAAGTGTTGCTTTAAGACAAGGCAATAGAAAACAGTGCAATCAAACTGATTTAGTCACTGAAAGTTGCTTGGGGTGCATCCAGTTAGGACATGGTGTGTTCTGTATGCAAGACGTATCGCAGAGGAAAAAACAAAAAGACAGATGTACTGTACTAAGCAAGTCTAACCATTACATATTGGGTTTTTTTTTCAGATTCTATCACCTGTGTGCAATGCCACCCTGAATTCTGGTCAAATGAGAGAAGAGATGCCTGTGTTAAGAAGGAGGCAGAGTTTTTATCATATCAAGAGATAATGGGAGCACTGCTCACTGCAGCATCTTTATTTGGAACATGCATCACTGCTGTTGTGGCATTCATTTTCTTCAAATACAGGAAAACTCCTATTGTCAGAGCCAACAACTCTGATTTGAGTTTTCTGCTGCTCTTCTCCTTGACTCTGTGTTTCCTGTGTTCTCTGACCTTCATCGGCCAGCCCTCTGAGTGGTCCTGCATGCTGCGACACACAGCATTTGGCATCACCTTTGTCCTCTGTATCTCATGTGTTCTGGGAAAAACTATAGTGGTGTTAATGGCCTTCAGGGCCACTCTGCCAGGTAGTAATGTGATGATATGGTTTGGGCCTGCACAGCAGAAACTCAGTGTTCTGGGTTTCACTGTTGTTCAAGTTATCATATGTATCCTCTGGTTAACAATTTCACCTCCTTTTCCATTCAAGAACTTTAAACAATTTAAAGACAGAATCATCTTAGAGTGCACTCTGGGTTCAGCTGTAGGCTTCTGGGCTGTTCTTGGGTACATTGGACTTCTGGCCATGTTATGTTTTATTCTTGCTTTTCTGGCTCGGAAACTGCCTGATAATTTCAATGAAGCCAAATTTATCACTTTTAGCATGCTGATATTCTGTGCAGTATGGATCACCTTTATTCCAGCATATGTCAGCTCCCCTCGGAAGTTCAGTGTTGCTGTGGAGATATTTGCTATTCTGGCCTCCAGTTTTGGACTGCTCATTTGTATTTTTTTCCCAAAATGTTATATTATCTTACTGAAACCTGAGAACAATACAAAAAAGGATATGATGGGGAAGGGGGCACCAAAATCATTTTGAAATTTACAATATCATAATGGCAAATGCCATCATCATTTTTTACATAGGAATTTGTTATCCGAACTGTTGAGTAGATATCTTCAATTTACTGATGACTTGAATTTTACTTTCTTTTAGTATTTTCCACTTTTTGTGACATAGAATATTGAGATAACAGTTTTTAATGCAACTTAATAAAAGTGTCCTTAGCAGAGATTGAAGTCACGCTCTGGCGTTGTTATTTTTTTTTGTTAAATTCCCAAGGGTGTACTGCCTTGTCTGTGAAACACGCTTGGGAACAAAAATTGTGCATTCCACTGGCTACCTAATTGCCACCTTACCACTGATAAAGCCACCCTGACACATGGTGCCACTATCCAGTCCTGTCAACACCTCTTGCTCTGTCGGCACCGTTGCTGTTGTTAGCTGTGCTGTTATCAGTGTTAGCTGCCACACACTGGCTTAGCCTCCTTCATGTTGAGAGCTGTGTGCAGACAATGCAGGCCCAGACAGTGAATCACAGATATGCTCCCACTGCCACATACAACTGCTTTAATATACAGATATTTTAGTTCATTCTACCTTTCATTAACCCCAGCCTCTAGTCTCTGTTGCTTAGTTGGAATCTGTAAAAAATGCAACATTACTATACTTCACTTTCAACATCCATCCATCCCCTTTTTTTTTTCTTTTTTCTTTTCTTCCCAATAGGGGGCCAGGTCATGGTGGCAGCAGGCTAAGCAGGACTGTCCATGTGTCCCTTTTTCAGCAACATTTTCTGGCGTTTCCAGGTCAGATGTAATTCAGAATCTCGACAGCATGTTCCTGGTCTACCCCGGGGTCTCCTACCAGTTGGACAAGTCTGGAAAACCTACAAAAAAGGTGTCCAGAGGCATCTTGATCAGATCCCCAACCACCTCAACTGGCCCCTTTTTGTCACCAAGAAGCATTGGCTTTACTTTTAGCTCCCTCTGGATGTCTGAGCTCTTCACTCAGTCTTGAAGAGTGAGCCCAGCCATCCTGTAGAGGAAACTCATTTCAGCCACTTGTATCCACAATCTCATTCTTTTGTTCAATACCCAAACCATTGGTAAGGTTGAAATGTAGATTGCTAAGTCCAAAGCTTTGCCTTATGGCTCAGCTCCTTCTTCACCACAACATTGTGATGCTCCCATCTTGCTGCACCAATCCACCTGTCCATCTCACACTCCATTTTACCTTCACTTGTGACCAAAACCCCAAGTAGTTCTTTATTTGGGGCTAAAACTCAGTTCCAACCCAGAGGGAGCAATCCACCATTTTTGGCAGCAAACCATGGCCTCAGACTTTGAGGTTCAAACTCTAATTACAGTCGTTTCGCACTTGGCTGCAAATCTCCTAAGTGCATGCTGAAGGTGATGGTCTTATGAAGCCAATAGAACAGTCTTCTACAAACATCAGAAACACAGTTTTAAGGAACCCAAAGCTGACACTCTCCTCCCATTGGCGTCTTGAGATCCTGTCCATGAACTTTGGTTATATATGTACAGCATGGCCCTGCATGGTCAGGGTCATAAGTTGTGCTATACAAAGTGGCAGTTATTTAGTTTGGTGATAGTGAGAGGGTATTTTATATATTTTTTTTATTTTTAATTTATTTATACTTTATTAATCCCCCTGAGGGGAAATTCAATTTTCACTCTTTTGTCATTAACACACAGGTCCGAAAGACACACACATGCACAAACATGCACAAAGTGGAGAGATGTCAGAGTGAGGGGGCTGCCTTGGTCAGGTGCCCCGAGTGGTTGGGGGTTCAGTGCCTTGCTCAAGGGCACCTTGGCAGTGTCCAGGAGGTGAACTGGCACCTCTCCAGCCACCAGTCCACACTCCATATTTGGTCCGGACGGGGACTTGAACCAGTTCCTAACCCAAGTCCCTATACGGACTGAGCTACTAAGCCCCAGTATGTGACTGTAAATAAATTGGGGATGCAGGGGTGCGCAAAACCATTTACCTAACGAAACCTAAATTAAGATCAAAAATCGATTATTATACCGCATATGTCAGCGGAACACAAGTATAAATGTTTCATGCACAAACACTACAAACTAGTCCGCAGTTACTTCAACACGCTAAATGAGAAAGCACATATTAATAAAGACAAGTTGATTAATCAATCCAACTATATCTTAACTCGAAATATAATATAATATAACCCTTCTTAACTATCGCCACAGGATGTCAGTATAACTCCATGTTAAATGAGGGATTAAACACATGAAATTATAACTCACTCATACTATGACCTACAAGAGTGTAAATAATATCATTCAACTAAAAAACAAGGATTATGCACAGTTACAATTTTAGAACATGGATAAAATGTATAGTTTACTTCCAAGAGACATTTCAAGTTGGTTAACAAGAGAAACTTAGTCTCTACTCAGCAATTTAACCTGAATTTACAGCTCACACATCTGGCTTTCTTATCTCATCTTCACCAGGGTGAGAGTTAGTTAAAGCTGGGGTGACTCCTATACTGTAGATGTGTTGTATAACAGATAGAGGGACAGAAGTGTGGAGAGACAAAAGGAAGAGAGGATGTGGTTTTATTGGAGGTAGAGTATTCAGTCCTTAAGAAAACTGTCTGTTTTATCAAAGATATGATTCTTTGGTGGTGGTTGAGTTGGAGTCTCTCCCTGCTGCTGGGATCTTAGCAGATCAGTGAACTTAAAAGCATAGTTAATGACCCTTGTCTGTTAGTTAATCTGGCTGAGTTGTCAAAACGCTGGATTTTCCCTGGATGGTAATCAGCAAACTGAGATCTGGGTGGTTTCCAAATGACACCTTTACCACTCTTGATGCCAGGATGACGGTGAAAGAGTTCATCAACTTTTAGTTGAGACCGGGGGCAAAACCATAAACATTTGACTCACAGAGTGGCCCATCTCACCACTGTCCATTTAGTTACAATCTAGGTTGTGGGGAGAATTCAGCAGGCTGTCCCTCCTACAGGAGTAAACTCCAAAAATATATAATTGAGGTTATCCCTAAGTCTTAAACTCTGCCTCCTCCATAGACAACATGATGTTTGAGTTCAGGACGTCCTCAAAATGCTCCTTCCACCATTCAACAACATCCCCAGTCCAGGTTTGTAATTCTCCTCCCCCTCCAAAAATAGACTGAATCAAAACTTTTCCTTCTTGAGTCATCTAAGGGTTTGTCAGAACTTCATTGAGTCCCACCAGAATGTCTTTGTACATGACCTCTTGAAACTCCTTCCACACCCAAGGTTTTGCTTTGGTGACTTCCATAGCTTTAGGCCCAGTACTTGATTTGTCTGTTGCTTCAGGAGGCCCCTAGACAACCAAGAACAGAAAGCCTCTCCCTTTAGCTTGATGTCCTCCTCCACCTGCCCAGCAGCAGTTAGCAACTCCCTTGTGAAAAAGTAGAGCATTAAGCAACTAAGAAGTTGGAGACCTATACAGAGCTAAAAAGATAGTGAATATTGGACTGAACATTTATCAGGTACATACACATGCAACTCCAACTGAATACTAATAGTGCGCTGCATCTTCTCTATGTGTAAATAAGCTAGCACATACAATTGCTTATATGATAGCCATATCAACGTTATAAGGTAATGTTTTATGTAAAACTTATTTCTCTGCCCCCAAAAGATCACACTACATTACAATGAATAAATAAATAAAAATGCATTGTTAACAAAACTGTACAGTTGTGTGCCATTTCAGTATGCCTTCTTAGTATATTTTTTTAAACTTTACATGACCTTCACCCATATTATTTTTTTAATGTGTAAATTACTGATATAAATTCAAGTAGTCTATAAATTGTGCCAATATTATTATAAAAAGGGAAACTTTTGTACAGCGCCAACCCCACTTGCACAATTTGCCCAAGAAGGTATATGAGAAAATGTAGGCAGAGGGCAGGGTCTCTGCTGATAAATACACTGCCACACACCTCTTTTTGGATTATAAGTGGTGATTATGATGAAGAATATCTTGTATAGTATACCTTTAAGATATTCACCATAGGATAAGGCAGAAAGCTCCTCTGGACACCTTCTTCCTGTTGCCTCACCTTGTAGGTCCACAGAGATTAAACATCACTGTTCTATCATATTTTTTTATGCTGCTCTCAAATGTATAAATACCAGTGCAAGCTTCTAATTTGCATTTACATGTGATCCTAACCCAGTGGTATAGCTGTCATACACAGTATGATGTCCACACAGAGGTGGCCAGAGAA
>NC_065507.1:24606566-24627947 GCF_006386435.1 Epinephelus moara
CAGTATGATGTCCACACAGAGGTGGCCAGAGAAGGGATGGACACTTTTACAGCTGTTGCTGGTGGCATCTGTCTCTAATGCTGAGGAGCTGGTGTGCAGGCGAAGAGGGAATCCAGAGAACCCCCAGCTATCTAAGGATGGAGATATTTTGCTGGGGGGAATCTTCTCTTTCCACAGAAGCTGGAAAACCAGGCAGGACAACTACATGCACAAGCCACTGCCACTGCAATGCACTAGGTAAATTAGACTGTAAACACTGAGTTAGATTTCAACTATCTAAGTGGAAGTGGGTACAGATACATAACAGGCACAGCAAAGAGCATCAAACTAAGTATTAAAATATGAGATATTCTCTTTCATGTGTCTTAATACTATCAAATGCTTTTTATTTCCTGTGCAGCCCTTTCTATTGCAAGGATACATTGTTTGCAGTTCCAATATTTATATTTGTCAACATCTAGTTTGAATTTCAGAGGTTTCCAGTATACCCAGGCTATGCTCTTTGCCATAGAGGAGATTAATAACAGAACAGACCTGCTGCCGAACGTCTTTTTGGGCTATAAAATCTATGATGTCTGTAGCTCCATTGCCAGAGGTGTGAGGGTTACACTGGCTTTGGCTAATGGTAATGAGGAGTCATCTGCATCCTCCCAGGGACCATGTACCAAGTCAGCCCAAGTGCAGGCCATTATTGGAGAGACCTCTTCCTCTCCTTCCATGGCTATAGCCTCTGTAATCGGACCCTTTCATATCCCAATGGTAAGTAATGGTAAGACTGGTTAAAACAAATATTGTCCTGTAATTCTTCTAGCTAGTCATAACAAAATGGGTTTTTTAAACATTTAGCACTTTGTAACCATTTCAAATAAATGGTAAATTGATAGTTAATTAAACCTATATTAATTTTAATGATAATCAATAAAGAAATAATAATTGAATTCTCTTGACTAATAGTAATGCAATAATTTATAATAATGTAACAGTTTGTTGTTACACACATTTTAACATTTTATATACTGCATTTAGTGTTGATTAAGAAATAGACCAAATATTGTATTGTATGTAAACTTTTAAGAAAGTGATTGAGATTGATTAACTAGATATTTGTAACACATTGTTAATGCTAATTGATTGGTTTGTAAAATGTATACATCCATCATTTGCATGTTTATTATAAAGCTGCAATTGATGATTATAATACTTTGTTAAATGGCCAAATATTGTGTAGGGCATCTACAACGATTGCAAAAATAATACTGGACAACCACATGTTTATAGATCCACGAAACAGTATTTCTCAACTTTTTAACAAGGTATTATAATCATAAGTAGCATCTCCATAATAACCACCCAAATAATATTTATAGAACATTTTCTTAAATGTTTATTAATAATTTGATAATCATTCGTAAATGGAGAATAAAGTGTAGAAAGTGTTATAATGTGTGCAATAAACTGTTAAAATCACATATTATGGCATTACTAATAATGAGTAAACATTATTATTTATCAGCTCATTGTTTGGTAATAGTCAAATAACAATTAATTAATGTTTGAGTAACAATACATTTATAATTAATCAATAATGGTTATCATATTATTATTATAAAATGTTACCACACTGTAGTGTGCTGTAAAAATGTTTTATATTTTGAATCTTTTTGAATTATCCTTTTTTTTGTTTTCTTTCTTTTAGATCAGCCACTTTGCCACTTGTGCTTGTCTCAGTGATAAAACCAAGTACCCATCCTTCCTCAGGACAATACCCAGTGACGACTACCAGAGTAGAGCCCTGGCACAGTTGGTCAAGCACTTTGGTTGGACTTGGGTTGGAGCTATTAGAACAAATGATGATTATGGGAACAATGGCATGGCCACATTTACAGAAACCGCCCAGGAGCTGGGCATCTGTCTGGAGTACTCTGTGTCTTTGTTTAGAACAGATCCACCAGACAAAATACAAAAGATAGTTGACATTATCAAAGCTTCCACTTCTAAGGTGATTGTCACTTTCCTCTCCCCCACCGATATGAATATACTAATACAAAAGATGTCTCACCACAACTTGACTGGGTACCAGTGGGTCGGCAGTGAAAGCTGGATCTTTGATCCCCAAACTGCAGCCATGGATAAGTATCACATTCTGGATGGTGCCATTGGCCTGTCCATCCCCAAAGCACATGTCAGTGGCATGAGAGAGTTC
Source organism: Epinephelus moara (assembly GCF_006386435.1). NCBI lineage: Eukaryota > Metazoa > Chordata > Actinopteri > Perciformes > Serranidae > Epinephelus > Epinephelus moara. Next base: position 24,608,770 of record NC_065507.1, read on the forward strand.
ATGTTGGATGTGAAGCCACTCAGTTCATCTAGAAATGAATTATTTACAGAGTTTTGGGAGACATTATTCAACTGTAAGTTCAAGCAGTCACAGTCATCCACAGAGAATCAGAGAGGATGTACTGGACATGAGGATCTGACTGGAGTGCAGAACAGCTTCACTGATATGTCGCTCATGCCTATCTTTAACAATGTATATAAAGGAGTGTATGCTGTGGCCCACGCACTTCATAGTATGCTGAGCTGTAACAAAACATGTAACAACAAAGTGCAGCTAGATCCATATACGGTGAGTTCATGAATAAATTCATCATGTATCTTCACCAGGCCTACATGATGTGTGTCAGATAATTATCTACATTGATTCATGTATCTTAAAAAAGGTTAATTTCAAAACAAAATCCTACAAAATTGTGTCAGATAATGATCTACACTGATGCATATTTTGTTAGATTTTACAACACATAAAAAGGATTCATTTCAAAACAAAGGAAGGAGAGGAAGTTTACTTTAATGAGAATGGAGACCCAGCAGCAAAGTATGAAATTATAAATTGGCAGCCAACAGAAAATGGCATTGTGGACTTTGTCACAGTTGGTTTTTATGATGCATCTTTACCTGCAGACAAACAGCTGAATCTGCAAAATAAGTCTTTAATTTGGGTAAACAACTCAAAACAGGTAAGCTATTGTAATAATTACAGTCTATTTCAGTCGTTCAAAATTGCATATTGCAGGAGTTGTTGTTCTTTCATTATGTTTGTTTAAGATGCTTAAAAATGCATAATAGAACCTAACGAGAACAACACCTTGTCAAAGTGAATCCCACATATTTTCTCATAATCAATTCGTTCTTGCAGGTGCCTGTGTCAGTTTGCAGTGAGAAGTGTCGTCCAGGAACTCGCAAGGTTCTCCAGAAAGGAAAGCCTGTCTGCTGCTATGACTGTTTAACATGTGCAGAGGGAGAAATAAGCAACATTACAGGTGTAGTATTATTATGCTGTAGTAAAATGAGAAGAATAAAAAAAAAGTTGTGTATGGTAATCAATGCATGAAAAATAAGCAATATAGGGACAAAAACATCAAATGTACTGAGCAAGGCTAACACCTGCATTTTCATTATTTTTCAGATTCTGTCACCTGTGTGAGATGCCACCCTGCGTTCTGGTCAAATGACATAAGAGATGCCTGTGTAAAGAAGGAGGTAGAGTTTCTATCATATAAAGAAATTATGGGAGCACTGCTCACTGCAGCATCCTTGCTGGGAACATGCATCACTGCTGTTGTGGCATCCATTTTCTTCAGATACAGGAAAACTCCTATTGTCAGGGCCAACAACTCTGAGCTGAGCTTCCTGCTGCTCTTCTCCTTGACTCTGTGTTTCCTGTGTTCTCTGACCTTCATTGGCCCGCCCTCTGAGTGGTCCTGCATGCTGCGACACACAGCATTTGGCATCACCTTTGTCCTCTGTATCTCATGTGTTCTGGGGAAAACTATAGTGGTGTTAATGGCCTTCAGGGCAACACTTCCTGGTAGTAATGTGATGAAATGGTTTGGGCCTGCACAGCAGAGACTCAGTGCCATGGGTTTCAGTCTTCCACAAATTATCATATGTATCCTCTGGTTAACAATTTCACCTCCTTTTCCATTCAGGAATTTTGAGGAATTCAAGGACAGAATTATTTTAGAGTGTGCTCTGGGCTCAGCTGTAGGCTTTTGGGCTGTGCTTGGGTACATCGGACTTCTGGCCATGTTATGTTTCATTCTTGCTTTTCTTGCACGGAAACTGCCTGATAATTTCAATGAGGCCAAATTTATCACTTTTAGCATGCTGATATTCTGTGCAGTATGGATTGCCTTTATTCCAGCATATGTCAGCTCCCCTGGGAAGTTCAGTGTTGCTGTGGAGATATTTGCTATCCTGGCCTCCAGTTTTGGACTGCTTATTTGTATTTTTATTCCAAAATGTTATATTATCTTACTGAAACCAGAGAAGAATACAAAAAAGAATATGATGGGGAAGGGGACACCAAAATCCCTCTAAAAACTTAAAATAATATGATGACAAAGGCATTCAAGTGCTACTACTGTATAATGTGTACATGATCGGTTAACTAAATTGTCAAGTAGACCGTGTTCATTTACTAAAGACTTGCATTGTACTACTGTAAAATGTTTCCACTATAAATCATTTAATTAGTGACATAGCAAAATTATATATTTATATGATTTATTTATATAGGTCTGTATATATATCAGTCCCTCCAGGATCTCGCAGCAAAAAACACCTTGAATTTGTGGCCCAAAACCCTTGAATTTGTGTCCAATTTTGTCAAAAATAACGATAAAAATTGCTGCATTTCTTGTGATTTTTTTTGTGGGAAATTGTGGCAAATAACAAAAATTGCCACTGATGACAAAAGGAGAAAAACAATGTGATTTTTTTATTTAAAAAACTACTACCTCTAAAAAAAAAAAAGAGCCATGTAATCACTTGCTCTAATAATCATACGGAATATTACAAAAATAGCTGCAAATGTTTTTTATAGTTCTCTTCTTTAGTTTTATATAATGTAATTATTGTGGCTCTCAAACAGACAATGTGATTGTAAAACAGCATGTAAGCTACATCTTCTGTAAACATAACATTTTAATATATTCAACACAAATTGTATGCATTTAACCAGTGCAAATTCTTATGTCAATGCAGAGCGTTTCTCCATATTGCATTGCCATTAGTGTGATTTGATGATGCGTCTGATGGAGTTTCAAATGACATTGCATGTGCGACGACTTCCGGCAAGCCGGAAAATGCGGAAAAACACAGAAAATTGCAGGACTTCTGAAAAATTGCAAGCCCCTGCAAATATTGCAGACTTTTGTTGAATTATTATTGCGATCGCAAGATTTTCTGGAGGGATGTATGTGTATATATATATATATATATATATATATATATATTTCATGATTTATGTGCATTTTGTATTGCATTTGAGAAACACATAAAGCTATATCATTACATTCTACCTTTCAGCGACCCAGCCCGTCCCTGTTTCAATGCAACAGCCCACAGCTTTTCTATTATGATTCACTTTAACAGTCCATCATCTTTTTTTTCTGTTTATCTGTGTCTGGGTCACAGTTTCAGCAGTCTATGCATGGTTGTTCAGGCGTCCCTCCTAAGCATCATTTTCAGACTTCTCCTTGCGGATCCTGAGTGAGGCGTTCCCAGGCCAGATGAGATATTGAGACCCCAGGACAGACCCACTACAGGCTGCAGGGACTGTATATCTCATCTGGCCTGGACTGTATATCTCATCTGGCCTGGGTGATGGCCTCCGCCCGGGCTGTCCCTTGTAACCATCACCCACTGACAAAGTATTTGACTCTGTACCACTTATGTTATGAAAAAACCTTAATGGCTTGTAGCAAGGGACCTAGTACCCGATACTCCCCCACAGGACTGCCCTGGGGACACAGTCCTAAGCCTTGTCCAAGTCCATAAAGCACATGTTACAGGGCCAACACAGAATGCACATTGCTCCCCATGGATCTCTGGTTCGACATCAGTCAGAGCCTTGTTTCCAGCACCCTGCAGTAATGTTTGTTATGGAAGCTGAGCAATGCGATTAAACCTGATAATTGGTGCACAATTTCAGGCCTCCTTCTATAAAACTGGAAACCACAACCCTGGTCTGCCATTGTGCAAGCACAGATCTTCCATGAGGCCAACCAAAAATCCTTCCGTATAGCCTCCCCAAACTCCTACCACACTCAGGTTTTTGTTCTGGCAACCATTGTGGGTGCAGCCCTTCTGGCCCCCAAGTACTTGCCTGTTGCTTCAGGAGACCCCTGGACTGGCCAAGGCCAAAAGGCCCCCTTTTTCAGCTTGACAGCCACCTTCACCTGCCCAGCACCAAATGTCAGACAAGCAAAGTTAGCAACTCGATGGTTAACAAAGTAAAACATTTAAAGTTAAAGATAAAGGTAAAGTTCCACTGATTGCCACACACCTGAGTGTGTGAAATTTGTTCTCCGCATTTGACCCATCCCCTGAGGGAGCGGTGAGCAGCAGTGGTGCCACGCTCGGGAATCACGTGGTGATCTAACCCCCCAATTCCAACCCCTGATGCTGAGTGCCAAGCAGGGAGGCAATGGGTCCCATTTTTATAGTCTTTGGTATGACCCGGCCGGGGATCGAACCCACGACCTCCCAGTCTCAGGGCGGACACTCTACCACTAGGCCACTGAGCTGGTATTTAGCAGCTAAATAGTTGGTGGAGACCAAAACAGAGCTAAAAGGAGAATCAGTGTTGGACTTACACTGACCAGGTACAATAGCCATATCAGCTTTATAAGGTAATAATGTTCTATGTAATGCTTGTTTCCCTGCCCCATCCATCCATCCATCCATCCGTCCGATGAAGACAACAGAACCACATCATCTGTGAAAAGTGGAGATACAATTCTGCGGTCCCCATGCTGGACCCCTTCCTCCCCCTGGCTGTCCCTCGGAAACCTGTCCACGAATATCATAAACAGGATCGGTGACAAGGGACAATCCTGGCAAAGACCAACACCCACCGAGAACATCGTTGACTTTGCACCGAGTATGCGGACGCAGCTCTCACTTTAGTCATATAGGGACTGGATAGCTCGTAGCAGTGAGGTACATAGTCCAGCAGTCCCCCCCACAAGCCCTCCTGAGGGACGTGGTCGTAAGCCTTCTTCCACACAACACATGTAGACTGAATGGGCAAACTCATACGACACTCTCCAGCAGCCTTGCAAGGGTAAAGAGCTGGTCCACTGTTGCACGGTCAGGACAGAATCTGCATTGCTCTTCCTGAATCCAGGGCTTGACAATCAGTCAGAGCCTCAATTCCAGCACCTTGGAGTAAACTTTACCCGGGAGGCTGAGCAGTGTGATACCCTGACAGTTGGAGCACACCCTCCGGCCCCCTTTTTTGAAAATCGGCACCACCACCCAGTTCTGCCACTCTACAGGCACCATACCCAACCTCCATGCAACACTGAAAAGGCATGTCAGCCAAGACAGCCCAACAGTGTCCAGAGCCTTCAGCATCTCAAGGTGAATCTCATCCACACCCAGCACCTTGCTGCTGGGGAGCTTTTTGACTACGTCAGCAACCTCTGCCAGGGATATATGGGCAAGAGTTCCCCCGAGTCTTCAGGCACTGCCGCCTCCACGGTGGATGTGATGGCTGGGTTCAGGAATTCCTCAAATTGTTCCTTCCACAGCCCAATGATATCCCCAGTTTGGGTCAGCAGTTCTTCTCTGCTGAGGCAAGAGGTTTATAAGGTGATAATGTTGTATGTAACACTTCTTTCACTGCCCATAAGAGGCCCTTGAAACAAAACAAAACAAAGCAAAACTAGAAAATCAAGGATCAAAGCTGATCGCTGCCACTCTAGACAATTGATGATTCTAGCAGATGTGGTCAGCATGTTTCAGAAGAGTCTAAAGAAGCTAATTTAAATATGTAACTTGTTTACTTTTGACAAGGCTGTGGTGTGTTGCCCAGAGCAGACTGAGTTCACTGTATTTAAAATATAGATACAATGTAATTATGAGGATGAATGCATTTTTAAAACACAGCCACAAATCTTTGATCCATGTCATTCATGACTGAACTTTGAACAGCATTAGCTTTGTCTGTAGGCTACAGCACAACAAAGTAGGAAATAACTACAATGAACAAAATTAAAATAGACACAAATGAAACCATTTAATTATTTAGCCTAAGGACTTACTTTGGGTTGAAGTGCTGTTTGGTTGATATAACAAAACTGGGTCACAGCCATGGTGGCCGAAACACGGCACAGTAATGCCTGGCGGAATTGGCCCCTCCCTGCTCCCTTACAGTCAAGATGGCATAAAGAATAACAAAAAAAAAAAAAAAAAGACTTCAGATCATATGGTATCTTACCTATCTTCAGTGGATCATAACATATCAGACATCAAATTAATCGGCAGATGCTCTGGTTTAAAATAAGACCAAACTTTTCTATGGATGTCAGTCTTTAAACCACAGTAAAGGCCTAAGTATGACCTACAAGAGATTAAGTTAGGCTTTTTGTTTTATGGCAAGTTTAAGTTTTCCAGAAAAGTTGCAGAACCTGCCAGTTGCTTAAGAGGAGTGAGGAGTCAGGAGTCAGTGATGGTGTAAAGGAGTCAGTGAAACAGTTCTTTTTAACAATTATGAATCATGCAACTTGCTCCGAGAACCATCACCTTTTTGTGGTGGAGGAGTTTGAGTGCCCTAGTGACCCTAGGAGCTATGCTGTCGGGGGCATTTTGCCTCTGGTAGGGTTTCCCATGGCAGAGTGGTTCTGGGCGAAGGGTCAAGGGACGGTGACCCATCATGAAGGGTTCAAAAGACCCTTCATGATGGATAACAACAGGAGAACGTGTACCCGGCCCACAGGGTTACCGGGGTCCCGCCCTGGAGCCAGGCCTGGGGTTGGGGCCCGTGTGCGAGCGCCTGGTGGCCGGGCCTTCGCCCATGGGGTCCGGCCGGGCCCAGCCCGAACTGGCTACATGGGTTCGTCCCCCTGCAGGCCCACCACCCGCAGAGGGATCCAGAAGGGAGTGGTGCATTGTGGATCGGGCAGCAGACCAAGGCGGGGGCCTTGGCGGTCCGATCCTCGGCTACGGAAGTTGGCTCTTGGGAAATGGAATGTTCCCTCTCTGGCGGGGAAGGAGCCGGAGCTTGTGGAAGAAGTTGAGCGTTACCGGCTAGATATAGTCGGCCTCACCTCGACACATAGTTCCGGTTCACCCCAGTAGACGAAAGGGTTGCTTCCCTGCACCTTCAGGTCGGGAAACGGGTCCTGACTGTTGTCAGCGCTTATGTGCCGAACAGCAGTTCAGAGTACCCGCCCTTTTTGGAGTCCCTGGGACGGGTGCTGGATAGTGCCTCGACCGGGGACTCCATTGTTCTGCTGGGGGATTTCAATGCTCACGTGGGACCTGGAGGGGCGTGATTGGGAGGAACGGCCTGCCCAATCTGAACCCGAGTGGTGTTCAGTTATTGGACTTCTGTGCGGGTTGCAGTTTGGCCATAACTAACACCATGTTCAAGCATAAGGATGTCCATAGGTGCACGTGGCACCAGGAGAGCCTAGGTCGCAGGTCAATGATTGATTCTGTAGTCGTATCATTTGACCTGCAGCCATATGTTTTGGACACTCGGGTGAAGACAGGAGCAGAGCTGTCAGCTGATCAACTGACCTGATCAACTGACCTGGCAGGCCCAAACAAGCAGTGAGGGTCTGCTGGGAATGCCTGGCAGAAGAACCAGTCAAGATGATCTTCAACTCCCACCTCCAGGAGAGCTTTGACCGCGTCCCGAGGGCAGAGGGGGACATTGAGTCCGAATGGGCCTTGTTCAGCTCTGCCATTGTCGAGGCGGCGGTTGTGAGCTGTGGTTGCAAGGCTGCTGGGGCCAGTCACGGGGTAATCCCTGGTGGACACCAGAGGTGAGGGGAGCCGTCAGGCTAAAGAAGGAGGCCTACAGGGCATGGTTGGTCTGTGGGTCTCCGGAAGCAGCTGGCGGGTACCGGCGGGCCAAGTAGAGCGCAGCTGTGGCAGTCACGGAGGCAAAAACTCAGGCGTGGGAGGAGTTCGGTGAGACCATGGAGAAAGACTATCGATCGGACCCAAAGAGGTTCTGGCAAACCATCCGGCGCCTCAGGGGGGGAAGGCGACAGCTTGCTCACACTGTTTACAGTGGGGGCGGGGAGCTGCTGACGTCAACTGGGGACATTGTCGGGCGGTGGAAGGAATACTTTGGGGAGCTCCTCAATCCCACCAACACGTATTCCAGTGAGGAAACAGAGCCGGGGGTCTCGGGGGCGGGTCGTCCAATTTCTGGGGCAGAAGTTGCCAAGGTAGTGAAGCAACTCCGCGGCGGCGGAGCCCCGGGGGTGGATGAGATTCACCCTGGATATCTCAAGGCTCTGGATGTTGTAGGGCTGTCCTGGCTGACACGCCTCTGCAACATTGCATGGACATCGGGGGCAGTGCCTCTGGAGTGGCAGACCGGGGTGGTGGTCCCCATCTTCAAGAAAGGGGACCAGAGGGTGTGTTCCAATTACAGGGTGATCACACTCCTCAGCCTACCCGGTAAGGTCTACTCCAGGGTGCTGGAGAAGAGGGTCCGGTCAATAGTTGAACCTCAGATTGAGGAGGAGCAATGTGGTTTTCGTCCCAGATGCTGAACCGTGCACCAGCTCTTTACCCTTGCCAGGGTGCTGGAGGGGGCATGGGAGTTTGCCCAACCAGTTCACATGTGTTTTGTGGATTTGGAGAAGGCTTATGACCGTGACCCCAGGGGCATCCTGTGGGGGATGCTATGGGAGTATGGGGTTGGTGGCCCCTTGCTTAGGGTCATCCAGTCCCTGTACTGAAGGAGCATGAGTCTGGTTCGCGTGGCCGGCTGTAAGTCGGACTTGTTCCCGGTGAGAGTTGGACTCCGCCAGGGCTGCCCTTTATCACCGGTTCTGTTCATAACTTTTATGGACAGAATTTCTAGGCACAGCCGAGTGGTGGAGGGTGTCAGGTTCGGTGGCAGGAGGATCTTGTCTCTGCTTTTTGCGGATGACGTGGTCCTCCTTGCCCCATCAAACAGTGACCTCCAGTTCTTGCTGGGACGATTCGCAGCCAAGTGTGAAGCGGCTGGGATGAGAATCAGCACCTCCACGTCTGAGGCCATGGTCCTCAGCCGGAAAAAGGTGAATTGCCCACTCCAGGTCGGGGGGGAGGTCCTGCCTCAGGTGGAGGAGTTTAAGTATCTCGGGATCTTGTTCTCGAGGGAGGGTAGGCTGGAGTGGGAGATTGACAAGCGGATTGGGGCAGCATCAGCAGTGATGCAGGTGCTTAACTGGTCCATTGTGGTGAAGAGGGAGCTTAGCCAGAAAGCCAAGCTCTCGATTTACCAGTCGATCTATGTTCCAACCCTCACCTATGGTCACAAGCTCTGGGTGGTGACTGAAAGAACAGGATCGCGAGTACAAGCGGCCGAAATGAGTTTCCTCCGCAGGGTGGCTGGGCTCAGCCTTAGAGATAGGGTGAGGAGCTCGGACATAACATCGCCTGGCTGGCCTGGGAACGCCTCGGGGTTCCCTCGGAAGAGCTGACGGAAGTGGCTGGGGAGAGGACTATCTGGGCTTCTTTGCTGAGGCTGCTGCCCCCGTGACCCGGACCCGGATAAGCGGAGGACGACGAGTACGAGTACGAGTACGAGTACGAGCAACTATAAACTAGAGAGTTTTCACCGTACCTGTCGATCAATGAAGACACACACGATGGATTACCGTCTTAATCGTGCCAGCACCATTTTTTTCTGATTCGCACTAAGTAGGGCCTGAAAAGAAATGACTTAGCCTGATCCACTGGAGCATGTGAGCGCCATCTGTTGGTGTAAATCCACGATGTGTTCAAGTCAACTATGTTAGTGTAGTTCTTTAAAGTGTTATCTTAAAAAGAATAAGGGGGTTGTTTTTTCTTTCTAAATAAACTAAGCACAAAAATTAAGGAAATTTGAGTTTGGTAGATTATGTCTTTGTTGAAAGAATGCTTCTTGGCAGGAGAGGGTGGCCATGACTACTGTGTGTTATGTTTGGGAATTGAGCATGTAGTGGCTGCTGGTGATAATCCAGCTTCATGCATGAACTGCTTCTGCATGTCTGCTTGGCAAAAGGAAGCCAGTTGCCACTCATTTGGCAGACGTCCACCAGCCCCTTCTCAGGGCCTGCAGTCAGCTATGTGCCCTAGGTTTGTGGGTCCGGTAGTGGGGGATGGGGAACCATCAGAGCTCTCCCCCACCTCCATTATTACAGTTTCAGTAGGGGTGAACGGACTGTGTCATATAGGAACTCCCTTGCTCCCAGGCGCTCTGCTGGGTTGGATAGGTGCCCCTCCTCCCCTGGGTCGTCTTAGGAGGAGATAGATATTCTTGGCCTTGGGCCCTTAGAGAATTATGAATTGGCCTCAGAGGGGCAGCAGGTGCCTGTAAAGAAGCATGACCAGGAGTCACTTCTCCTTCAGGAAATTATTGGCTGGGATGCTTTGGCTCTGGGACTTGACCTGCCAGCTGATCAGGGTCCCGCCCCTTCACCTTTTTAAGGATGAAACAGGGGGGCGAGATTCCTTGTGCCTCTCCTTATGATTTCAAGGAGGTGGTCAGGAGTCAGTTCACAACACCGACAGCAGGAGCATGCTGGTTGGGGCTCTGTTGTCGTATGGTTGCAGTTGACTACCGGGGGAGGATAGGCTGGGGGCCATTGCCCTACATGGATCAGGCTTTGGCTGCCTTGGTAGCTCCGTCAAAGTCCCTCCTGGGCAAGGTGAACTGCCTGAGTAGAAACTGCAAGGTAATGGATGGCTTGTTATGAAAAATGCATGGAGCCATGGCAGTCCAGACACAGCTGGCAAACACGGGTGCCTTACTGTCCCTGTACCAGTCCCATCTGGTTGGCCAGCTAGAGGAGGGATGTAGTGCGGATCTAATAGCTGAACTATGACGTGTCTCCTCACTTTTTCCAAAGCTCAGGAAAGAGCAGGGTGATGCAGCTGCCAGTTCTATAGTAAGTTTTTGGGCGGCCAGGCACCATCTCTGGCTGTTACAGTCCATGCTGCAGCCAGAGGATAGGGTGTGTCTGCTCAATCTGCATGGTGAGCCTGCCTCTGCCTTGTTTGGGCCTGATGTATCCATGATGAGTCAACAAGGCCAGGAAGCCCGTCGCTGTGCTAAGGAGGTGTCAGGCACCATGAAGCGAGGTCAGGGCTGGCAGGGGCCTCAGCCGTAGCAGCCCAAGCAGCCTCATTCTGCTTAGGGACAGGAAGATCCGTGGTGCCAGCTGGATGCAGCAGACGGGGCAGAGGATGTGACAGTGGCCAGGGGCCACGAAAGCCCATAAGCCCATGCCTCAGTCCTGACGCAACATTACCCCCAGCCTTCCCTTGCCCTCAGACAGCATGGGAGGCTGTGGGGGCATACCAGTGGGTTGTTTCAACAATATTCCAGGGGTATCGTTTACTGTCCCGAAGCACTCCTCCTTAGTGTTTCCAGGTCAGATAAGATATGCATTCCCTCAAGCATGTTCCAGGTCTACCCCAGGGTGTCCTACCAGTTGGTCATGCCTGAAAAACATACAAAGAAAGGTGTCCAGAGGCATCTTCATCAGATCCCCAACCACCTGAACTGGCCTTTCTGGTTGCAAAGGAGCATTGGCTTTACTCTTAGCTTCCTCTGGATGTCTGAGTTCCTTAGCCAGTCCTGAAGAGCAAGCCCAGCCATCCTATAGAGGAAACTAATTTCAGCCACCTGTATCCACAATCTCATTCTTTCATTCACTACCCAAAGTTCATGACCATCGATAAGGGTTGAAACGTAGACTGCTTGCTAAGTCCAAACTTTTGCCTTACAGCTCAGGTCCCTCTTGACCACAATATTGCAATGCCCCCATCATGCTGCACCAATGCACCTGTCTATACCAAGCTCCATTTCACCTTCACTTGTGAACAAGACCCCAAGTAGTCCTTCATTTGGGGTCATAAGTCAATTCCAACCCAGAGGGGGTAATCCAGCAAGTTTCAGCAGCAAAACATAGAGGTGCTGACTAACTCCAATCACTTAGCACTTAGCTCAGCACAGTCTTGTGAATCCAAAAGAAAAACATAATCTACAAAGAACAAAAACACAATTTGGAGGACCCCAAACTGGACACTCTCCTGCCATTAACTTGAGAACCTGTCCACGATTTGGCAAAGAGGAACAACTCTGGCAGAGGCCAAAACCTAAGAAAATGTGTTTGACTTTGTCAAACTGTCCCAGACCTCCATGCAACACTGAAGAGGCATGTCAGCAAAGACAGACCCACAATATCCAGATCCTTTAACATCTCGGGGCAATCTCATCTACACTTTGCCATCAGGGAGCTTCTTGAATATTTGGGAGGCAACTCTTAAAGATATGTTTGAGGTTATTTCTATTAGAGTCTAGAACTCTGCCTCCTCCACAAACAGCATGCTGGTTGAGTTCAGGAGGTCTTCAAAATGCTCTTTCCACCATTCAACAACATCCCCAGTCTAGGTTTGCAATTCTCCTCCCACCAACATACTTTATACATGACCTTTTTAAACTCCTTCCACACACAGGTTTTTGCTTTGGGGCCCTCTACAGCTTGACCATACCCCAGGATTTGACTTGTCTGTTGCATAAGGAGACCCTGGACAACCAAGACCAGAAAGCCTCTCCCTTTAGCTTGATGACCTCCTTCACCTGCCCAGTAACAGTTAGCAACAACCTGGTTAAAAATGTAGAGCATTAAGCAGCTTAAAACATGTCTGAGACCAAACAAAGCTAAAAGGAGAGTGAACATTGGACTGAACATTAATCAGGTCCAATCTAAACTGTACTGTTGTGGGCCATTTCAATATGCCTACTTAGTATTTTTTTTTAAACTTTACCCATATTATGTTTTAATGTTAAAATTACAAATATAAATTCAAGTAGCCTATAAATTGTGCCAGTATTATTGTAAAAAGGGAAATGTTTGTACACCGCAATTGAATATTGTTATCTAATAAGATATGAATTTCCAGGTATTAAGCAGGAATTGTCAGCTACTATTTGTAAAAAGCCAACTGTTTGCCTCGCTATATTTGCATTTTTTCTGCACTTTGTAGTCTGGCACCTGGTCACTACCTTTCATTAAATCCCGACCCCACCTGTGTGCTGTGACCAGGAATTTCCCAAACATTAGAAAAATAAGAAGGAAATGAGGTGTAGATAGAGGGCAGGGTCTCTGCCAATAAACGCATTGCCACACACCTTAAATTGGATCATAAGTGGTGATTGTGATGAAGGATTACTTTTGTGAGAGTCCATACATTGTTTTTTATTAATTCATTTTTGTTTGTTTTTCTGTAGGAAAATCCTGTATAGTATACGCTCAAGATATTCAGAATGGGATAGGGCAGAAACCTATTTTTCTGTTTGGACACCTTCTTCCTGTTGCCTCACCTTGTAGGTCCACAGAGATAAGACATCACTGTTCAATTATAATTTATTTTGCTGCTCCCAAATGTATAAATACCAGTGCAAGCCCCTAATTTGCATTTACATGTGATCCTAACCCAGTGGTGTAGCTGTCATAGACAGTATGATGTCCACAGAGTGGTGGCCAGAGAAGGGATGGGCAGTCTTACAGCTGTTGCTGGTTGCATCTGTTTCTCATGCTGAGGAGCTGGTGTGCAGGCGAAGAGGGAATCCAGAGAACCCCCAGCTATCTAAGGATGGAGACATTATGTTGGGGGGAATCTTCTCTTTCCACAGAAGCTGGAAAACCAGACAGGACAACTACATGCACAAGCCACTGCCACTGCAATGCACTAGGTAAACTAGACTGTAAACATCTATTTAGATTTCAACTATCTAAGTGGAAGTGGGTACAGATACACAACAGGTACAGCAAAGGGCATAAAACTGAGTATTAAAATAAGAGATATTCCTGCTTATGCATCTTAAAACCACCAAATGCTTTTTATTTCCTGTGCTATATTTTTATTGCAAGGACAAATTGTTTGCAGTTCCAATATTTATATCTGTCAACATATAGTTTGAATTTCAGAGGTTTCCAGTATGCCCAGGCTATGCTCTTTGCCATAGAGGAGATTAATAACAGGACAGACCTGCTGCCTGGTGTCTCTCTGGGCTATAAGATCTATGATGTCTGTAGCTTCATTGCCAGAGGTGTGAGGGTTGCATTGGCTTTGACTAATGGTAATGAGGAGTTATCTGCATCCTCCCAGGAACCATGTACCAGGCCAGCCCAAGTGCAGGCCATTATGGGAGAGACCTCTTCCTCTCCTTCCATGGCTACAGCCACTGTAATCGGACCCTTTCATATCCCAATGGTAAGCAAAATTAGTCAAAAGAATTATTATTCTGTAATTCTTCTAGCTGTTCATAACAAAATGGGGTTTTTAAACAATTAACACTTCATAATAAACATTTAAAATAAATGGTAAATTCATAGTTAATTGAACGTATATTCATTTTAATGGTAATCAATAAATAAATAAATGTTGAATGTTGTATAATTTATTGTCGTTTAATTTAGTTTGTTATAACACACATTGTAAAATGTTATACACCATATTTAGTATTTGTTAAGAAAAAGACCAAATATTGTATTGTAAGTGAACTTTTAAGAAAGTGATTAAGATTATTAATGCTACTTGATTGGCTTGTAAAATGTCTATACCCATCATTTGAATGTTTATTATAAAGTTGCAACTGATGATTATAATACTTTGTTAAATGGTTGATAAATACTGTGTAGGGCATCTACAAAAATTTCAGCATTATACTGAACAACATTATATAGATTCACTAAACAGTATTTAAGATAAGATAGGAGAACATAAACTTTGTCGATCCCACACTGAGGAAATTCAACTTTATTATTAACTTTTTAAGAAGGTATCACAAGTCGCAACTCTATAATAACCACCAAAATAATATTTAAGGATGAAAACAATATCAATTGAGAAAGTGTTATAAATATCCGGCCCAGTGTTATGTTTTTTACAAACAATTTTTTAAAGGTTTATAAATAATATGATAATCATTGGCAAATAGAGAAGAAAGTGTAGAAAGTGTTATAATGTGTGCAATAAACGGCTAAAATAACAAATTATGGCATTACTAATAATGAGTAAACAGTAGAATAACTATTAATGAATGTTTAATTACAAATAAATGTACTATTTATCATTATTAATTATCATATTATTAGTATTATACAGAATTACCACATTGTAGTGTGCTGTGAATATGTTTTATATTTTTTGATCTTCTTCGAATTATCTTTTTTTTTTACTTCTAGATAAGCCACTTTGCAACTTGTGCTTGTCTCAGTGATAAAACCAAGTACCCATCCTTCCTTAGGACAATACCCAGTGACGCCTACCAGGGCAGAGCCCTGGCACAGTTGGTCAAGCACTTTGGTTGGACTTGGGTTGGAGCTATTAGAACTAATGATGATTACGGCAACAATGGCATGGCCATATTCATAGAAACCGCCCAGGAGCTGGGCATCTGTCTGGAGTACTCTGTGTCTTTGTTTAGAACAGATCCACCAGACAAAATACAAAAGATAATTGACATTATCAAAGCTTCCACTTCCAAGGTGGTTGTAACTTTCGTCGCCCTCCCCGAAATTGGCATGCTAATACATGCAATGTCTCACCACAACTTGACTGGGTACCAGTGGGTCGGTAGTGAGTGCTGGATCTTTGATCCCCAAACTGCAGCCATGGATAAGCATCACATTCTGGATGGTGCCATAGGCCTGTCCATCCCCAAAGCACATGTCAGTGGCATGAGAGAATTCATGTTGGATATTAAGCCTCTCAATACATCTGGGAATGAAATGTTTACAGAGTTTTGGGAGAAATTATTCAGCTGTAAGTTCAAGCAGTCAAAATTGTCCACAGAGAATCAGAGAGAATGTACTGGACATGAAGATCTGACTGGAGTGCAGAACAGCTTCACTGATATGTCGCCCATGCCTATCTTTAACAATGTTTATAAAGGAGTGTATGCTGTGGCCCACGCACTTCATAGTATGCTCAGCTGTAATAAAACATGTAACAACAAAGTGCAGCTAGATCCATATACGGTGAGTTCATATATAAATTCATGGTGTATTGTCTCCAGGCCTACAGGATGTGTGTCAGATAATGATCTACACGGATTAATGTCTTTCTAGATATTGCAGCACTTACAAAAGGTTCATTTCACAACAAAGGCCTTCAAAATTGTGTCAGATAATGATCTACATTGATGCATGTCCTTTTAGATCTTACAACACATAAAGAGCATTCATTTCAAAACAAAGGAAGGAGAGGAGGTTTACTTTAATGAGAATGGAGACCCAGCAGCAAAATATGAAATTATAAACTGGCAGCCAACAGAAAATGGCATTGTGGACTTTGTCACCGTTGGTTTTTATGATGCATCTTTACCTGTAGACAAACAGCTGAATCTGCAAAATAAGTCTTTAATTTGGGCAAACAACTCACAACAGGTAAGCTATTATAATAATTATACAGTCTCTGTCAATTATTAAAAATTGCGTATTGCACTAGTTGTTGTATCATGATGTTTAAGATGCATAAAAATGCATAATAGACTCTGTCAAGAACAACACCTTGTCAAAGTGAATCCCACATATTTTCTCATAGTCAATTTATTCTTGCAGGTGCCTGTGTCAGTTTGCAGTGAGATGTGTCGTCCAGGAACTCGCAAGGTTCTCCAGAAAGGAAAGCCTGTCTGCTGCTATGACTGTTTAACATGTGCAGAGGGAGAAATAAGCAACATTACAGGTGTAGCATTATTATGCTGTAGTAAAATGGGAATTTAAAAAAATGTGTGTGGTAATCCATGCATGGAAAAAAAGCAATATAGAGACAAAAACATCAAATGCACTGAGCAAATCTAATAGGTGCTTTTATATTATTTTTCAGATTCTATCACCTGTGTGAGATGCCACCCTGAGTTCTGGTCAAATGAGAGAAGAGATGCCTGTGTAAAGAAGGAGGTCGAGTTTCTATCATATAAAGAGATTATGGGAGCACTGCTCACTGCAGCGTCCTTACTGGGAACATGCATCACTGCTGTTGTGGCATCCATTTTCTTCAGATACAGGAAAACTCCTATTGTTAGGGCCAACAACTCTGAGCTGAGCTTCCTGCTGCTCTTCTCCTTGACTCTGTGTTTCCTGTGTTCTCTGACCTTCATCGGCCAGCCCTCTGAGTGGTCCTGCATGCTGCGACACACAGCATTTGGCATCACCTTTGTTCTCTGTATTTCTTGCATTCTGGGGAAAACTATAGTGGTGTTAATGGCCTTCAGGGCAACTCTTCCAGATAGTAATGTAATGAAATGGTTTGGGCCTGCACAGCAGAGGCTCAGTGTCATGGGTTTCAGTCTTGCACAAGTTATCATATGTATCCTCTGGTTAACAATTTCACCTCCTTTTCCATTCAAGAATTTTAAGGAATACAAGGGCAGAATTATTTTAGAGTGTGCTCTGGGCTCAGCTGTAGGCTTTTGGGCTGTACTAGGGTACATTGGACTTCTGGCCATGTTATGTTTTATTCTTGCTTTTCTGGCTCGGAAACTGCCTGATAATTTTAATGAAGCCAAATTTATCACTTTTAGCATGCTGATATTCTGTGCAGTATGGATCACCTTTATTCCAGCATATGTCAGCTCCCCTGGGAAGTTCAGTGTTGCTGTGGAGATATTTGCTATTCTGGCCTCCAGTTTTGGACTGCTCATTTGTATTTTTATTCCAAAATGTTATGTTATTTTACTGAAACCAGAGAAGAATACAAAAAAGAACATGATAGGGAAGGGGGCACCAAAATCCCTCTGAAAACTTAAAATAATATGATGACAAAGGCATTCAAGTGCCATTATAATGTGTACATGATCGGTTCACCAAATTGTCAAGTAGACTGTTTTTATTTACTGAAGACTTGCATTGAACTACTGTAATATTTTTCCACTGTAAATAATTTCATTAGTGACATAGCAAATTTATATATATGTATATATATATATATTTATATGGGTCTATATATTTTCAGTGATTTCTCTGCATTTTGTATTGCATTTGAGAATTTAACATAAAGATAAATCATTGCATTCTACCGCTCAGTGACCAAGCCTGTTTCTGTTGCCTTGTTTCTATGCAACAGCCCACAACTTTTCTATTTCGAAAATTTTTCTGTTAATCTGCGGCCGGGTCACAGTTTCAGCAGTCTATGCATGGTTGTCCAGGCGTCCCTTTCCTAGGCAACGCTTTCAGACTTCAAGCAGTGGAGGTGCAGCGTGCAGTGTAGATCCACAGATATAAAACATCAGTATTCTTTTTTTTCTTTTAAATGCTGCTTCAAAATGTATAAATACTGGTGCAAACTTTTTATTCATATTAATGTACATGGAATGCCACCCAGTGGTTTAACTCCCTTAAGGTGCTTTCAGACCTAGAGTTCACTTGCTACTGTCTGAATCAGGGACCAATTTGTTACAAAGTTGCATAATTGCATAGATTTGGTTCAGGTTATCACGTCAGCATTTACAAGCAGGCCAGATCAGATTTCTTGGTCAAAACAGCTGCTCTTGATTCGTCACAATTTCCATGAAGTAAATAAAACATCGAAGAAGAGTACATTTGCAAGATAAGTACAACACTTTCTAATGTCACAATGGAGGGACAACTACACAGGTTGATTTTAGCGCTGGTCATCGTGTTCTATGTTGCTTGCACTGTTCACTTAAGGCAAACCATACAGTTTGAAGACGAGGCACAGCTCCAACAAGAAAACAATATTTTGATATTTTGATGATTTGTGATATTGGGCTTTACAAATAAAATTGATTGATTGATTGATTGATTGATTGATTGATTGATGCATTGGATGTGCCAAATGTGCATATTAAGGCAGCACAGAGGGAGGTGCACATTAACAATCATCTGGGTCTGGAACATGCTCATGCTTGTTTAACCCAAACAATGTGTAATACGACTGCAGTTGGTTCGGATCAAGGTCAGAACACCTGCTCATGACAGACAAACCACTCCAGAGTTAGTTTGTAACCTGACCGAGACCCACTCTATAAGAGGGTGTCAGTCAGGGTCTTTTGGTGTGCACCCAAGTACGATTGCTGCGTTCACACCTGTCCAAAGGAACCACACTTAGGGGGCAAGCGACCTTGAGTTCAATTGAACCGAATCAAACAGTGCAGGTGTGCAAGCACCCTTGGACAATATTATGTCCAAGCTATCTATTAATACCATCAGATGCCTTTTTTTATTTCCTGTGCTACCGTTTCTATTCCAAGGATAAAGTGTTTTTGCAATTCCAATATTTATATCTGTTGACATATACAGTGGTGTGAAAAAGTGTTTGCCCCCTTCCTGATTTCTTACTTTTTTGCATGTTTTCCACACTTAAATGTTTCAGATCATCAAACAAATTTAAACATTAGTCAAAGATAACACAAGTAAACACAAAATGTAGTTTTTAAATGAAGGGTTTTATTAATGAGGAAGAAAAAAATCCAAAGCTACATGG
>NC_065507.1:24628787-24639245 GCF_006386435.1 Epinephelus moara
GGGGGCAAACACTTTTTCACACAGGGCCATGTAGCTTTGGATTTTTTTCTTCCTCATTAATAAAACCCTTCATTTAAAAACTGCATTTTGTGTTTACTTGTGTTATCTTTGACTAATGTTTAAATTTGTTTGATGATCTGAAACATTTAAGTGCGGAAAACATGCAAAAAAGTAAGAAATCAGGAAGGGGGCAAACACTTTTTCACACCACTGTAGTTTGCATTTCAGAGGTTTCCAGTATACCCAGGCTATGCGCTTTGCCATAGAGGAGATTAATAACAGGACAGACCTAGCATCTGTCTGGGCTACAAGATCTATGTCTGTGGCTCCATTGCCAAAGGTGTGAGGGTTACACTGGCTTTGTCTAATGGTAATGAGGAATTACATGCATCCTCCCAGGCACTGTGTACCATATCAGCCCAAGTGCAGGCCATTATGGGAGAGACCCCTTCCTTTCCTTGCATGGCTATAGCCACTGTCTTTGGACCCTTTCATATCCCAGTGGTGAGAAAAATCATAAAAAGGTGTTATATGTGCAAATACTCTGTGTTCTATAATATTTGAGATTTTGTATCTTTATATTGAGATATAATTTCTTTTAGATGAGTCATTTTGCCACTTGTGCTTGTCTTAGTGATAAAAAGCAAGTACCTGATCTTTCTCAGGACAATACCCAGTGATGACTACCAGAGCAGAGCCCTGGCACAGTTGGTCAAGCACTTTAGTTGGACTTGGGTTGGAGCTATTAGAACAAATGATGATTATGGGAACAATGGCATGGCCACCTTCATAGAAACAGCCCAGCAGCTGGGCATCTGTCTGGAGTACTCTGTGTCTTTGTTTAGAACAGATCCACCAGACAAAATACAAAAGATAATTGACATTATCAAGGCTTCCACTTCCAAGGTGATTGTCTCTTTCCTATCCCTTACTAACGTGAATATACTAATAGATAATATGTCTCACCACAACTTGACTGGGTACGAGTGGGTAGGCAGCGAGGCCTACATCATCAGTCTATCATGGTGTATCGCCACCAGGCCCACAAAATTGTGTCTGGTAATGATCTACATCGATGCATATTCTTTTCAATTTAACAACACATGAAAAAGATTCATGTCAAAACAAATGAAGGGAATGAGGTTTACTGAGAATGGAGACCCAGTGGTTCAGTATGGAAGTATAAACTGGCAGCCAGAAGACTATGGCATTTTGGACTTTCTCACAGTTGGGCTTCATGGTGCATCTTTACCTGCAGACAAACAGCAGAAACTGCAAAATAAGTCTTTAATGTGGTCACACAATGTGAAACAAATGAGCTACCACATTATTAACATACGTAATAATCAAAGTCCGTTTCAGTTGGTGTAATTGTAACTTAGTTCATTCTACCTTTCCCCATCCTAGCCTGTCTCTGTTAGTGGGATCTTACAACTTGTAACTTTACTGTAGTTCACTTTCATCATCCGTCCACCCGTCTGTCCGTCCGTCCGTCCGTCCGTCCTACCGTCCATCCATCCATCCGTCCATCCATCCACCCATTTTTTTTTTTTTTTTATAAAGTGTGGGCCATGTTATAATTGCAGCAGACTAAGCAAGGCTGTTCATGCATCCCTTTTTGGCAACCTTTTCTAGTGTTTCCAGGTCAGATAATATATTTTTTGAAATATAAACCAACAAATAGCTCATAGCCATGCACTTATAATTGGGTCAAAAGTGATTATTGTCATGAAGAATTACTTTTGTATGAGTCTATACATTGTTTTTAGTTCTTTTCACTTTTTTGATAGGAAAATCCTGTATAGTATACCTTTTAAGATATTCAGAATAAGATAAGACAGAAAACTCTTGCCTCACCTTGTTATTTTGCTGCTCCCAAATGTATAAATACCAGTGCAAGCTTCTAATTTGCATTTACATGTGATCCTAACCCAGTGGTTAAGCTGTAATAGACAGTATGATGTCCACAGAGAGGTGGCCAGAGAAGGGATGGGCACTCTTTCACCTGTTGCTGGTGGCATCTGTCTCTCAGGCTGAGAAGCTGGTGTGCAGGCGAAGAGGGGATCCTGAGAACCCCCAGCTATCTAAGGATGGAGACATTTTCTTAGGGGCAATCTTCTCTTTCCACAGCAGCTGGAAAACCAGACAGGACAACTACATGTACAAGCCACTGCCACTGCAATGCACCAGGTAAATTATACTGTAGAAAATCTATTTTGATTTCAATTATCTAAGTGAAAGTGGGTACAGACACAAAACAGGCACAGCAAAGGGCATCAAACTGAGTATTAAAATATGAGGTATTCTCTTTTTTGTGTCTAAATACCATCAGATGCTTTCATTTTCTGTGATGCGGTTTCTATTCCATGGATAAATTGTTTTCAATTCTACTATTTATATCTGCCGACATCTAGATTGCATTTCAGAGGTTTCCAGTATGCCCAGGCTATGCGCTTTGCCATAGAGGAGATTAATAACAGAACAGACCTGCTGCCTGGCATTTCTCTGGGCTATAAGATCTATGATGCTTGTCGCTCCATTGCCAGAGCTGTGAGGGTTACCCTGGCTTTGGCTAATGGCAATGAGGAGTTATCTGCATCCTTAGAACCACCATCTTGTACCAGACCAGCCCAAGTGCAGGCCGTTATAGGAGAGACCTCTTCCTCTCCTTCC
The DNA here is from genome assembly GCF_006386435.1 of Epinephelus moara. NCBI lineage: Eukaryota > Metazoa > Chordata > Actinopteri > Perciformes > Serranidae > Epinephelus > Epinephelus moara. Next base: position 24,631,461 of record NC_065507.1, read on the forward strand.
ATGGCTATAGCCACTGTAATTGGACCCTTTCATATCCCAGTGGTGAGTAAGATTGGTCAAAATGAAAATATACTTGTGAAAAAAATTATTATCCTGTATTTTTTCTCACTGGTCAAAACAAAGGTTTGTTTTTTTTAAAAGAATTGTAGGCAACACTTTATAATAACCGTCATGAAAAGAAATGATTAATTCAACTTTAGGTAATAGTCAATTTAATGTTAACAAACAATGAAATGATAATTGAAAATTGTTTACTAATTATTAATAATACTTTTATTTATGTTTATTTAGGCTATCAGTTTATTTTTACAAACTACATAATTGTATGCGTCATATGGTAAATATCTGTGATGGTAAACATGTAAAGCCTTATGAAATTGTTTAAAAAAACATTAGACTGATTGACCAAATAGTTATAGTACATTGTTAATGCCTATTGATTAGTCTGTAAACTGTCTATACCCATCATTAGGAAGCTTATTATAAAGTTACAACTTGTGTTTTTGATACTTAATTAAATGGTTAATAAATATTGTGTAGAGTATTTACAAGCATTGCAACATTATACTGAAAAACCACAGAATGTCCATAGAAGGTTTACAAAACAATTATTTACCATTTACAAAGTGTTACAAATGTCTAGTTTTGTCATTCCATTGCTGGTAAACAGTGTTAACGCAGTAATAATTGGATATTCATTTTTAAATAGGCAAAAAAGCATAAGGTGTGCAAGAAATGGTTAAAAACAAAACAAATTATGGCATTTCATTGTTTGTTAACAGTAAAATACCTACTAACTTAAGTTTTTTTTTTTTTTTACTATTAATTTACAATTTATCAGTGATGATTATTATAAAGTGTTACCACATTGTAGTGTGCTGTGTAAATGTTTGATATTTCAAATATTTATCTTGGGATATCATTACTTTTTTCTTTTTCTTTTAGATCAGCCACTTTGCCACTTGTGCTTGCCTTAGTGATAAAACCAAGTACCCATCCTTCCTCAGGACAATACCTAGTGACGACTACCAGAGCAGAGCCCTGGCACAGTTGGTCAAGCACTTTGGTTGGACTTGGGTTGGAGCTATTAGAACAAATGATGATTATGGGAACAATGGCATGGCTATATTCACAGAAACAGCCCAGCAGCTGGGCATCTGTCTGGAGTACTCTGTGTCTTTGTTTAGAACAGATCCACCAGACAAAATACAAAAGATAGTTGACATTATCAAGGCTTCCACTTCCAAGGTGATTGTCGCTTTCCTCTCCGCCGGTGATATTCTTGTACTAATACACAAGATGTCTCAACACAACTTGACTGGGTACCAGTGGGTCGGTAGTGAGGGCTGGATCTTTGATCCCAAAACTGCAACCATGGATAAGTATCACATTCTGGATGGTGCCATAGGCCTGTCCATCCCCAAAGCACATGTCAGTGGCATGAGAGAGTTCATGTTGGATATTAAGCCTCTCAATTCATCCGGTAATGAAATGTTTACAGAGTTTTGGGAGAAATTATTCAGCTGTAAGTTCAAGCAGTCAAAGTTGGCTGCAGAGAATCAGAGAGAATGTACTGGACATGAGGATCTGACTGGAGTGCAGAACAGCTTCACTGATATGTCGCTCATGCCTATCTTTAACAATGTCTATAAAGGAGTGTATGCTGTGGCCCATGCACTGCATAGTATGCTCAGCTGCAGTAAGACATGTAACAACAAAGTGCAGCTAGATCCATATACGGTGAGTCATAAATGAATTATCAGTCTATCATGGTGTATCGCTACCAGGCCTACAAAACTGTGTCAGATAATGATCTACATTGATGGATATTCTTTTAGATTTTACAACACATAAAAAGGATTCATTTCAAAACAAAGGAAGGAGAGGAAGTTTACTTTAATGAGAATGGAGACCCAGCAGCAAAGTATGAAATTATAAACTGGCAGCCAACAGAAAATGGTATTGTGGACTTTGTCACAGTTGGTTTCTATGATGCATCTTTACCTGCAGACAAACAGTTGAATCTGCAAAATAAGTCTTTAATTTGGGCAAACAACTCACAACGGGTAAGCCACTGTAATAATTATGCAGTCTATTTTAATAGTTAAAAATTGCATATGGTACTAATTAGTGTTCTGATGTTTGTGAATGATGTATCAAAATGCACAATAGAACCTTACAAAGACAACATCTTGTCAAAGTGAATGCCTGTACATATTTCTCATCGTCATTTTGTTTTTACAGGTGCCTGTGTCAGTTTGCAGTGAGAAGTGTCCTCCAGGAACTCGCAAGGTTCTGCAGAAAGGAAAGCCTGTCTGCTGCTATGACTGTTTCAGATGTGCAAAGGGAGAGATAAGCAACAATACAGGTGTAGTGTATTATTTTGTCAATAGAAAATATATTTAAAACAAAGTTCATCAAAGGGTCAGCTCATTTAAATTACCAAAAGGCATTAGTTTGTTTCACACCTCGTCATTGTGGTATCTGAGCAGGCAAATTTAGTCTCATCTGCTGAGATTTTGACATCTCTCTTTCTGAAACTGCAATTGTTGAGATCGAGAGGGAATGAAATTGTGTGTGCAGTTGGACTGAAAATTGACATTTGAAAGAAAAAAGTTACAATGCTTAGTTACTAAGAAACAAATATCTGTACAACAAAAACAAAAAAAACATCTGTTTATGAATCTAACCTTTTCGTCCGCTTGCTTAAACAAATCCAAATCATTCATGCTGGTACCATTCAACTGTCATATGGCTATCCATTTATTATCTGGTTATTATGTGCGTTATGTCTTGAATGCATGGAAAATAAGCAATATAGAGACAAAAACATCAAATGTACAGAGCAAGTCTAACACCTGCTTTAAAATCATTTTTCAGATTCTATCACCTGTGTGCAATGCCACCCTGAGTTCTGGTCAAATAAGAGAAGAGATGCCTGTGTAAAGAAGGAGGCAGAGTTTCTATCATATAAAGAGATTATGGGAGCACTGCTCACTGCAGCGTCCTTACTGGGAACATGCATCACTGCTGTTGTGGCATTCATTTTCTTCAGATACAGGAAAACTCCTATTGTTAGGGCCAACAACTCTGAGCTGAGCTTCCTGCTGCTCTTCTCCTTGACTCTGTGTTTCCTGTGTTCTCTGACCTTCATCGGCCGGCCCTCTGAGTGGTCCTGCATGCTGCGACACACAGTATTTGGCATCACCTTTGTCCTCTGTATCTCATGTGTTCTGGGGAAAACTATAGTGGTGTTAATGGCCTTCAGGGCAACACTTCCTGGTAGTAATGTGATGAAATGGTTTGGGCCTGCACTACAGAGGCTCGCTGTTCTGGCATTCATTTGGGCCTGCACTACAGAGGCTCGCTGTTCTGGCATTCACTTTTGTACAAGTTATCATATGTATCGTCTGGTTAACAATTTCACCTCCTTTTCCATTCAAGAACTTTAAACAGTTTAAAGACAAAATTATTTTAGAGTGCACTCTGGGTTCAGCTGTAGGCTTTTGGGCTGTGCTTGGGTACATTGGACTTCTGGCCATGTTCTGTTTTATTCTTGCTTTTCTGGCTCGGAAACTCCCTGATAATTTCAATGAAGCCAAATTTATCACTTTTAGCATGCTGATATTCTGTGCAGTATGGATCACCTTTATTCCAGCATATGTCAGCTCCCCTGGGAAGTTCAGTGTTGCTGTGGAGATATTTGCTATTCTGGCCTCCAGTTTTGGACTGCTCATTTGTATTTTTTTCCCAAAATGTTATATTATCTTACTGAAACCTGAAAAGAACAAAAAAAAAGATATGATGGGGAAGGGGGCATCAAAATCATTTTGAAAATTTAAATATCATTATGGCAATTGCTATTCTAATTTTGACATAAGAATTAAATATAACAGCTTTAATACAACTTGATAAACAATCACATTAAGCTTCATGGTTTGAGCTATAGGCCTACATATATATATATATATATATATATATATATATATATATATATACATATATATATATATATACTTTTTTTTTTTAAATTGTTCCCCTGTTAGCTGCCAGCTGCCCGCTTCGCCTCCTCCATGTTGAGAGCCATGTGCAGGCCATGCAGGCCCAGACACTTAATCACAGATATGCTCTAAGTGTCATAAACAACTCCTTTAGTGTAAAGATATATTATTCTACTCTACCTCTCACCAGAGTAGCCTGTCTCTGTTGCTTAGTTGTGGTCTTACAGATTGAAACTTAATTGTACTTAAGTTTCACCATCAATCCATTTATTTACTGTAGGCCACGTCATGGTGGCAGCAGACAAAGTAAGGCTGTTCATGCATCCCTTTTGCGGCAACGTTTTTCTAGTATTTCCAGGTCAGAAGGGATATGCACTCCCTCCAGCATGTTCCAGGTCTACCCCAGGGTCTCCAACCAGTTGGGAAAGCCTGGAAAACCTACAAAGAGAGGTGTCCAGAGGCATCTTGTTCAGATCCCCAACCACCCTAACTGGCATTTTTTGTTGCAAAGGAGATTTGGCTTTACTCTTAGCTCCCTCTGGATGTCTAAGCTCTTCACCCAGTCTTGAAGCTACTTGTATCCACAATCTCATTCTTTCATTCACCACCCAAAGCTCAAGACCATTGGTAAGGGTTAAAACGTCGACTCATTGCTAAATTAAAAGTCTTGCCTTATGGCTTGGCAATGTCACCATCATGCTGCTCCAATCCACTTGTCTATCCTACGCTCCATTTTACCCTCTCATGTGAACAAGACACCAAGTACTCTTTCATTTGGGGCCATAACTCAATTCCAGTCCAGAGGGAACAATCCACGATTTTTCAGCAGCAAACCATGGCCTCAGACCTAGAGATGCTGACTCTAATTCCATTCGCTTCGCACTTGGGTCATCACAGTCTTGTGAAGCCAAAAGAAAAACATCATCTACAAAGAACAGAAACACGATTTTGGACGAACCCAAACTGGACACTCACTGGACCTGAGATTGTCTCCATGAATATCAGAAACAGATTTGGCCAAGAAGAACAACCCTGGCAGAGGCCAAAACCTAGGACAATGTGTTTTTTGCTGAGAATACTTTGGTTATATATGGACTACATAGCTTGTTGGCTGGGGAAAGGGTCATGGTATACAAAAGCCCTACATGGCAAGGATGACATCCACATTGCTCCTTCTTGAAATGAAGTTTGACAACTGGCTGGAGCCTCCTTTCCAGCACCCTGTAATAAAGTTTGCCCTCTACAGGCACTGCCCCAACAGGAGGCTTGTCAGCCAAGACAGCCCAACAATGTTCAGATCCTTCAACATCTCCGGCAAATCTCACCAACAACTTGCACCTTTCCATAAAGGAGCTTCTTGACCACCTGAGAGACTATTCTCAAAGATATGTTTGAGGTTATACCTGAACCTTCAAACGCTGCCTCCTCCACAGACAACATGCTGGTTAAGTTCAGGAGGTCCTCAAAATGCTCTCTCCACAGTTCATCAACATCCCCCGTCCAGATTTGCAATTCTCCTCCCCTGCCAAAAACAGTGTGAGCGAAAATGCCTGAGTTCCTCCTGAGTCGTCAGAGGGTTTGCCTGAACTTCCCTTAAGTCCATCTACAAAGCCTCTTTAAACTCTTTCCACACCCAGGATTTTGCTTTGGCAAGTTCCAAAGTTTTACCCCCCCAGTACTTGACTTGTCTGTTGCTTCAGGAGACCACTGGACAACCAAGGCCAGAAGACTTCTCCCTTGAGGTTGATGCCCTCCTTCACCTGCCTAACAGCAGTTTGCAACTTACTGGTTAAAAAAAGTAGAGCACTGGAGCGTCGGTGGCTTAGTGGATAGAGCAGGCGCCATGTACAAGGCTGTTGCCGCAGCGGCCTGTGGCCCTTTGCTGCATGTCATCCCCTTCTCTCTCTCCCTTTCACACTTGTCTGTCCTGTCCATTAAAGGCAAAATGCCCAAAAAATAACTTTAACAAAAAAAATAAAAATAAAAAAGTAGAGCATTTAGCAGCTGACAAGATGTTGGAGAGCAAGACAGAGCAAAGAAGAGTCAGTGTTGGAGTTAACATTAATCAGGTAGACACGAAATTAACTCCAAATGAATGCTATTAGTGCACTGTGTTTTCTCTATGTGTAAATAAATTAGCACATATAATTGCTCATATGATAGCCATATCAATGTTATAAGGTAAATGCCTTATGCAAAGCTTGTTTCTCTGCTCCCAAGAGGTCACAAAACAAAAAACATCAGTCAATGCATCGTTAACAACACTTTATTGTTGTGGGCCCTTTCAGTATGCCTAATAAGTCTAATTTTCTAATCTTTATATCAGCTTCATCCTGCATTATTTTTCATTTATGTTTTGTTTAAATTACAATTATAAATTCAAGTATAAATTGTACCAATATTATTATAAAAAGGGGGGTAACACTTTATATTAAGGTATTAAAATAATGCTTAATAAGCACAAATTAACAGTTAATGAGCACTTATAAGATGGTATAAGATGCTTATTAACATTAATAAGACTAGACTAAGTGTTTATTACAGCATAACTGACTGAGTTATTATTGCTATATCTAATTAACCCTTATAAATCATAATTAATGTAAATAGACATCTTATTAATTAATATTTAGGATAGCTTTATAAACTGTTATCAAGTTTCTATTAAGTGCTTATAATACTCCTATATGCAATAATAACTGTGTTAATTATGCTATAATTAACACTTATATAGTCTTATTAATGGTAATAAACATCTTATTCTGTCTTTTAAGTGGTCATTAACTGTTAATTGGTGCTTATTAACGCTTATTTCAGTACCTTAATATAAAATGTTACCAAAAGGGGAAACCTTTGTACAGCACAATTGAATATTCTTATCTAATAAGATATGAATTTCAAGGTATTAAGCATGAATTGTCAGCTACTATTTGTAAACAGTTTTGCTGGTGAAAGTGAAATTGAAAAACCAAGTGTTCGCATCCCTATAATTGCATTTTTTTGGCACTGTGTGGTCTGGCACCTGGTTGCTACCTGTTCTTAAAGTCCTGACCTCACATGCATGCTGTGCCTGGGAATGTCCCAAATAAAGCAAAATAAGAGGAAAACAAGAAAATGCATCTGGATGAGCTCCAATTTCCTTATGTTTAGTTATTGTTCTTGGCCCCAAACACCTCAGAGGCTCTTTATCTGATGACATAGTTTTCTCTGGATGGCATTGCTCTGGCCTCCAGCACTACCGTAAGAAACCTCGGAGTAATATTTGACCAAGATTTGTCTTTTAATTCCCATTTAAAACAAACCTCACGAGCTGCTTTTTTTCATCTGCGTAATATTGCGAAAATTAGGCCTATCCTGACCCGAAAAGATGCAGAAAAATTGATCCATGCTTTTGTTACCTCTCGGCTGGATTACTGTAACTCTCTATTATCAGGTAGCTCTCATAAGTCTTTAAAAACTATCCAGCTAATTCAGAATGCAGCGGCATGTGTACTAACAGGAACTAAGAAACGAGATCATATTTCTCCTGTTTTAGCTTCTCTGCACTGGCTCCCTGTAAAATCCAGAACTGAATTTGAAATCCTACTCCTAACTTATAAAGCTCTAAATGGTCAGGCTCCGTCATATCTTAGTGAGCTCATAGTGCCATATTATCCCACCAGAACACTGCGCTCTGAGAATGCAGGGTTACGTATGGTCCCTGTAGTTACCAAAAGTAGATCAAGAGCCAGAGCCTTCAGCTATCAGGCTCCTCTCCTGTGGAATCATCTTCCTGTTGCGGTCC
>NC_065507.1:24639553-24665138 GCF_006386435.1 Epinephelus moara
TCCTGGAAGAGGGATCCCTCCTCAGTTGCTCTTCCTGAGGTTTCTACCATTTTTTTCCCCGTTAAAGGTTTTTTTTGGGGGAGTTTTTCCTTATCCGCTGTGAGGGTCCAAAGGACAGAGGGATGTCATATGCTGTAAAGCCCTGTGAGGCAAATTGAGATTTGTGATATTGGGCTTTATAAATAAAATTGATTGATTGATTGATTGATTGATTGAGGTAGAGGGCAGGGTCTCTGCCGATAGACACACTGCCATGCTCCTCAAATGGGTCATAAGTGATGATTGTGATGAGGGATTACTTTTGTATGAGTCCATGAATTGTTTTTTTTATTTATTTGTTTTAGTTTATTTTTGTGCAGGAAAATCCTGTATAGTATACCCTTAAAATAGAATAGAATAGGATAGGACAGAAACCTATTTTTCTGTTTGGACACCTTCTTCCTCTTGCCTCACCTTGTAGGTCCACAGAGGTAAGACGTCACTGTTCTATTATAATTTTTTATGCTGCTCCCAAATGTATAAATACCAGTGCAAGCTTCTATTTTGCATTTACATGTGATCCTAACCCAGTGGTATAGCTGTCATAGACAGTATGATGTCCACACAGAGGTGGCCAGAGAAGGGATGGGCAGTCTTTCACCTGTTGCTGGTGGCGTCTGTCTCTCAGGCTGAGGAGCTGGTGTGCAGGCGAAGAGGGAATCCAGAGAACCCCCAGCTATTTAAGGATGGAGACATTTTCTTCGGGGGAATCTTCTCTTTCCATAGCACATGGAAAGACGGACAGGACAACTACATGCACAAGCCACTTCCACTGCAGTGCACCAGGTATAAGTAGACTGTAAAAATGTATTCAGTATCCATTATCTAAGTGGAAGTGGGTACAGAAACAAAACAAGTACAGCGAAGGGCATCAAACTGAGTATTAAAATATGAGATATTCTCTTTTGTGTGTCTTAATACCACCAAATGCTTTTTATTTCCTGTGCTACTGTTTCCTACTGTTTCTATTCCAAAGGTAAAATGTTTGTAATTCTAATATTTATATCTGCTGACATCTAGATTGCATTTCAGAGGTTTCCAGTATGCCCAGGCTATGCTCTTTGCCATAGAGGAGATTAATAACAGAACAGACCTGCTGCCTGGCATCTCTTTGGGCTATAAGATCTATGATGTCTGTGGCTCCATTTCCAGAGGTGTGAGGGTTACACTGGCTTTGGCTAATGGTAATGAGGTGTTATCTGCACCCTCAGCTACACCATGTACCAGACCAGCCCAAGTGCAGGCCATTATTGGAGAGACCTCTTCGTCTCCCTCCATGGCTATAGCCACTGTAATCGGACCCTTTCATATCCCAATGGTGAGTAAGATCGGTCAAAATGAAAATATACTTGTGAAAACAATTATTATCCTGTATTTTTTCTAGCTGGTGATACTAAAAGTGGTTTTAAAAGAATTGTAGGTAACACTTTATAATAACCATGTTTAAAAAATAGTCAATCAAAAGTTCCTTAAACTTTAGATAATGGTCATTTAAATGTTAACAAACAATGAAATGATAATTGAATAATGTTTATTAGTTACTAATAATGCAGTTAGTGGTACACACATTATAAAATGTCGGACACCATATTAAGAATTTAAATATTCAACATTTAAGAAACTGTTCAAAAAACAAACAAAATTAAACTGTTTGACCAGATATTTGTACCACATTGTTAATGCCTATTGATTAGTGTGCATACTGTCTTTACCCATCATTTGGATATTTATTATAACGTTGCAGCTGATGATTACAATACTTTGTTCAATGGTTAATAAATATTGTGTAGGGCATCTACAAGCATTGCAGTATTATAGTGGACAACCATATAATGTTCATAGACAAAACAATTATTAACCATTAACAAAGTGTTACAAATGTCTGGTCTGGTGTTTTGTTTTTGTTTTCTTCTTTCTTTTTTGTTTTTATCTTACTTTGATTTTTACGAACAGTTTCTTAGAGGTTTATACATAATTTGATGATCATATTCTCAAGAATACAATTAAATAACAAATTATGGCATTACAAATACTGAGTCAACATTATTATTTATCATTTCATTGTTTTTTTAAACCATAATATAAGAACTAGTAACTAAAGTTTCTTTTAACAATAAATTCACTGTTCATCAATGATGATGATTATAAAGTTTTACCACATTGTAGTGTGCTTTGTAAATGTTTTATATGTCAAATATTTATCTTGGAATATCAATCCTTTTTTTTCTAGATCAGCCACTTTGCAACTTGTGCTTGTCTTAGTGATAAAACCAAGTACCCATCCTTCCTCAGGACAATACCCAGTGACAGCTACCAGAGCAGAGCCCTGGCACAGTTGGTCAAGCACTTTGGTTGGACTTGGGTTGGAGCTGTGAGAACTAATGATGATTATGGGAACAATGGCATGGCCACATTTACAGAAACAGCCCAGCAGCTGGGCATCTGTCTGGAGTACTCTGTGTCTTTTTTTAGAACAGATCCACCAGACAAAATACAAAAGATAATTGACATTATCAACGCTTCCACTTCCAAGGTGATTGTCACTTTCCTCTCCCCAACTGATATTGATTTACTTATAGAAAAGTTTTCCCACCGCAACTTGACTGGGTACCAGTGGGTTGGTAGTGAGGCCTGGATCTTTGATCCTGAAACTGCAGCCATGGATAAGCATCACATTCTGGATGGTGCCATAGGCCTGTCCATCCCCAAAGCACATGTCAGTGGCATGAGAGAGTTCATATTGGATGTGAAGCTGCTCAATTCATCTACTAATGAATTGTTTACAGAGTTTTGGGAGACATTATTCAGCTGTAAGTTCAAGCAGTCAAAGTTTTCCGCAGAGAATCAGAGAGAATGTACTGGACATGAGGATCTGACTGGAGTGCAGAGCAGCTTCACTGATATGTCACTCATGCCTATCTTTAACAATGTCTATAAAGGAGTGTATGCTGTGGCCCACGCACTTCACAGCATTCTTAGTTGTAACAAAACATGTAACATGAAGGTACATCTAGAGCCATATACGGTGAGTTCATAAATAAATCACAAGACTATCATGGTATATCACCACTAGGCCTACAAGCTGTGTGTCAGATAATGATCTACACTGATTAATATCTTTTTAGATTTTACAACACATAAAAAGGATTCATTTCAAAACAAAGGAAGGAGAGGAAGTTTACTTTAATGAGAATGGAGACCCAGCAGCAAAGTATGAAATTATAAACTGGCAGCCAACAGAAAATGGTATTGTGGACTTTGTCACAGTTGGTTTTTATGATGCATCTTTACCTGCAGACAAACAGCTGAATCTGCAAAATAAGTCTTTAATTTGGGCAAACAACTCACAACAGGTAAGCCACCGTAATAATTACACAGTCTATTTTAAAAACTGCATATGGTACTAGTTATTTTTGTTGTATAATAATGTCTGGTAAAGATGCATCAAAATAAATAATACAAGCTTACAGAGCCAACATTTGATTAAAGTAAATGCCCAAACATTTTTGTCATTGTCATTTTGTTTTTGCAGGTACCTGTGTCAGTTTGCAGTGGGAAGTGTCCTCCAGGAACTCGCAAGGTTCTCCAGAAAGGAAAGCCTGTCTGCTGCTATGACTGTTTAAGATGTGCAGAGGGAGAAATAAGCAACATTACAGGTGTAGTATTATTATGCTGTAATTAAATGTGAATGAAAAAAGAACATTGACTATACTATTTCAGAAAAATCCAAAAACATGCAACTGTCACATGGCTAACCATTTATTATCCAGTAATTATGTGCAGTATGTCATGAATGCATGAAAAATAAGCAATATAGAGACAAAAACATCAAATGTACAGAGCAAGTCTAACACCTACTTTTAAATCGTTTTCAGATTCTATCACCTGTGTGCAATGCCACCCTGAGTTCTGGTCAAATGACAGAAGAGATGCCTGTGTAAAGAAGGAGGCAGAGTTTCTATCATATGAAGAGATAATGGGAGCACTGCTCACTGCAGCGTCCTTGCTGGGAACATGCATCACTGCTGTTGTGGCATTCATTTTCTTCAGATACAGGAAAACTCCTATTGTCAGGGCCAACAACTCTGAGCTGAGCTTCCTGCTGCTCTTCTCCTTGACTCTGTGTTTCCTGTGTTCTCTGACCTTCATCGGCCGGCCCTCTGAGTGGTCCTGCATGCTGCGACACACAGCATTTGGCATCACCTTTGTCCTCTGTATCTCATGTGTTCTGGGGAAAACTATAGTGGTGTTAATGGCCTTCAGGGCGACACTTCCTGGTAGTAATGTGATGAAATGGTTTGGGCCTGCACAGCAGAAACTCAGTGTTCTGGGTTTCACTCTTATACAAGTTATCATATGTATCCTCTGGTTAACAATTTCACCTCCTTTTCCATTCAAGAATTTTAAGGAATACCAGGACAAAATTATCTTAGAGTGTGCTCTGGGTTCAGCTGTAGGCTTTTGGGCAGTTCTTGGGTACATCGGACTTCTGGCCATGTTATGTTTCATTCTTGCTTTTCTGGCTCGGAAACTGCCTGATAATTTCAATGAAGCCAAATTTATCACTTTTAGCATGCTGATATTCTGTGCAGTATGGATCACCTTTATTCCAGCATATGTCAGCTCCCCTGGGAAGTTCAGTGTTGCTGTGGAGATATTTGCTATTCTGGCCTCCAGTTTTGGACTGCTCATTAGTATTTTTGTTCCGAAATGTTATGTTATCTTATTGAAACCAGAGAAAAATACAAAAAAGAATTTAATGGGCAAGGGAGCACCAAAATCCTTCTGAAAACTTCTAATAATATGGTGGCAAAGGCATGCAAGTGCCTTTTTAATTTTTACATAACCAGACTGTTAAGTAGACATCTATTTTTTATGATCTTCAAGACTGGCATTTTACTAGTGTAATATTTTTTGTCCTTGTTGTTTTTCTGTATATCATTTAATCTCTGACATAGACATTGGCATATTGAGATCACAATTTTTCATACAATGTAATATGTCATTATATCAACCAATACCTATAATTACATACAAATAAATGCATAAGCCTACTGTTTTCACAACATTCATACAAAGAATAAAGAATAAAAGAAAAAATTTCACAGACAAAAACAACTTGTTTGGTTTCCTTTGGTCTCCTGAGGCTTAAGGTCAACCATGACAACTTCCCCCTTGTTGCTGAAGGTATAAAGCCCTGCCATGAGCTGCTGAGCTGATCAGCCCAGACTGAAGAGCAGAGCTATGCTATTGTTGAGGCTGCTTCTCTTGATTCTTCTAATGGGGAAGGGAGACTCTCTGTGCCGACTGCAAGGCTCAGCACAACCACCTGAACTGGCTCAAGATGGCGACCTTGTTATTGGAGGCATTTTTTCATTTCGCACAGGACAGAATTATGTAATTAACACATTTCAGGCAATTCCAGAAGCACGGAAATGCATCAAGTATGTATTGTTAGGCCTATTTTAAAATGGTTAATGTGTATATTGTACTGTATTTGAGACTTAAAAACAAAGGTAAATTATTATATTATATTTTGTCACCCCAGCTTCAATTTTAGAGAATTCAAATTTGCTCATACAATGATATTTGCTATAAATGAGATCAACAGAAATCCTTCCATGCTCCCTAATGTTAAACTTGGCTACAAGATCTATGATAACTGTGGAACTATGGACATACTGAGAGCTGCACTGGCACTGGTGAGTGGACTGAAGGGAGAAGTAAATGATGACAACTGCACTAAAACTGAGACAGTCCAAGCTATCTTGGGACATTCAGGATCGAGACCCACTATTGCATTTGCACAAGTTGTTGGAAGGTTTCATATACCTGTGGTAAGTTTCAGAAGCAAGGCTGTTGCAGCTAGTGTTATGTCTTATTTAACTTTTTGTTAAGTGCTGTTATAAATATCTACATTTTATTACTATGTTCTGCAAAATTGTAACTGTTGCATGAATGATCATATTTGCTCTTTCACGAGCAGTAAAATGTTTGTATCTGCCACTGCAGATCAGCCACTTTGCCACCTGTGCCTGTCTGAGCAACAGGAAAGAGTACCCCACTTTTTTCAGAACTATTCCCAGTGACTACTACCAGAGCAGAGCACTGGCAAAGCTGGTCAAGCACTTTGGCTGGACCTGGATTGGGGCTCTAGCTGTGAATAACAAATATGGCCTCAATGGCATAGCGACATTTATCCAAGCTGCACAAGAATATGGAGTGTGTGTTGAGTATTCTGAAGCATTTTCATCATCAGATCCACCTGATAGCCTGCAGAGAATAATAGAGATCATTAAGCATGCCACTTCCAAAGTGATAATGGCTTTTATGTCTCACAGAGAAATTAAGTTGCTGGCAAAAGAATTGTACAAACAGAACATAACAGGACTGCAGTGGGTTGGCAGTGATGCCTGGATCACAGATCACTCTCTGACTGACAGTGAGGGACACAGCATCCTCGTGGGCTCGTTAGGCTTCACTGTCAACAAAGCTCAGATCCCGGGGCTGGAGGAGCACCTGAGGCAGCTCCACCCCTCACAGTTTCCTGACAGTCAGTTTGTCAGAGATTTCTGGGAAGACGTGTTTGACTGCACTCTGAATGACACTGAAAACACACAAAGAAAGCTGTGCAGTGGTTTTGAGAGCTTGCAGAATGTTGAATCACAGTTCACTGATGTGTCTGAGTTGAGATTCACCAATAATGTGTACAAGTCAGTTTATGCAGTGGCTCATGCTATTGACAACCTGATGAAATGTGAGGAGGGTAAAGGGCCCTTTTCAAATGACAGCTGTGCTGATACCAAACACATTCAACCATGGCAGGTGAGGAACCATCAGTTAAATGTGAAAGAGTGATAACAGTAGGAACCTGTCATTTACCCCCTGTATATCTTCTTTACCAGGTCTTGCAATATCTTAACACTGTGAATTTCACCACCAAAGAAGGGGAACGAGTTTATTTTGACAGTAATGGAGACTCGCCGGCAAGATATGAACTTGTTAATTTACAAATGACAAACAAAGGAACCATGGAAGGAGTTACAGTTGGCATTTATGACGCGTCTCTTCCAGAGAGTCATCAGTTTATTAAAAATAATATCCCTATTGTCTGGGGAAATGGACTAACCAAGGTAAAGCAGATACCGAGGTTTGGACTCCTGAACTGTTGACTGATTTACTAAAAACGTTGTCCTAAAAACCTTGATATGGATGTTGAGTTTTATATTTATATTTTTTGACACAGGAGGTTCCTGTGTCAGTTTGCAGTGAGAGCTGTCTCCCAGGAACACGAAAGGTCCTCCAGAAAGGAAAGCCAGTGTGCTGTTATAATTGCATACCCTGTGCAGCAGGCGAAATCAGTAATTTAACAGGTAAACAACCAGTATTTAATTTGCTGTTTGAAATGTGCTATTTCATAAATAATGGCTTAAACAGAAATAAAACAGAAAATCAGAGAGCAGGTTTATAACAGTTTACTTCTAAAATCATAACATCAGTTTAAGTCCACATTTCTCTGTGCTCTTTTTTTTCAGATTCAATACACTGTATGAAATGCCCACCAGAGTACTGGTCCAACAAACAACGAGGTGCCTGCATCCCCAAAGCTATAGAATTTTTGGCATATGATGAAATCCTGGGAACACTGTTAGCCTTATTTTCTCTGCTTGGAGTTTTCCTAACTATGATCACAACATTAGTCTTCTACGGACACAGAGAAACCCCTCTAGTACGAGCCAACAACTCTGAGCTGAGCTTCCTGCTGCTCTTCTCCTTGACTCTGTGTTTCCTGTGTTCTCTAACCTTCATCGGCCGGCCCTCTGAGTGGTCCTGCATGCTGCGACACACAGCATTTGGCATCACCTTTGTTCTCTGTATCTCATGTGTTCTGGGGAAAACTATAGTGGTGTTGATGGCCTTCAGGGCAACACTTCCTGGTAGTAATGTGATGAAATGGTTTGGTCCTGCACAGCAGAGGCTCAGTGTTCTGGGTTTCACTCTAATACAGGTTCTAATTTGCATACTTTGGTTGACAATCAACCCTCCCTTTCCTTTCAAAAATGTGTTGCTCTATAAGGACAGAATCCTACTGGAGTGTAATCTTGGCTCAGCTGTAGGATTCTGGGCTGTGTTAGGGTATATAGGACTTCTTGCTTTACTGTGTTTTGTAATTGCTTTTTTGGCAAGAATGCTGCCTGATAATTTCAATGAAGCTAAATTTATCACCTTCAGCATGTTGATTTTCTGTGCAGTATGGATCACCTTTATTCCAGCATATGTCAGCTCTCCTGGGAAATTCACTGTAGCTGTGGAGATATTTGCCATTGTGGCCTCCAGTTATGGACTTCTTTTTTGCATTTTTCTGCCAAAGTGTTTCATAATTTTGTTCAGGCCTGAGCAGAACACTAAGAAACACATAATGGGAAAGACATCTAACAGTGACATACGTTAGTAACCATTGCCCAAATCACATGGAATGTAATTTTCCTCTTTTAAAACCAAAATCAGTGCTTCTTATTTTTGTAAAATTGTATGTCTTAATGCAGTTAAATACATTTTAGTGAATAAATCTTTAATTATATTCAAGTTTGTTGTTTGTTTGTTTGTTGTTGTTGTTTTTTTAAATAAACAACCCTTCCCCATGACACACACTATTCTGTTTTTCATCCATTCATAAATACTTTGCTGCCTTTTAGGTAGCCCTTAATTTCAATACAATGTTGAGCATCAACCTTCCACTAAAGCTGAGTCTTTATATTTTGTTACAAAAGCACAATTTAAAAAATCATGTTTCAAGGGACTGGTGTCTTCACCAAGTGGCTCAATAATAGCCCCTTTACAGACTTATAGACTGCCTGGGGCTACAGGCCTTTCACACTGCAGGGAATGTTAGGAACAACGTGTATGACTGAGTCTTTAAAATCCCTGCTCCAGCCAGCAGGGGCACTGCTGAGTAAACACGTCAGCACTCACTCACCTTCACGTCCCCTCTTTGCAAAAAGATAAATAAAAATAAAATAAATACCAGATGGGTGTAGACATGATTTTACCATTATTTACTTAAAAAAATGTCCACTGTTGGCCATGGAGTCCCCTGTTGGTGAATGTGTAATGACACACAGGTCCACTGTTAGGTAGGTTCACAGGTGTGCGTGCACACACACACACACACACACACACACACACACACACACACACACACACACACACACAACAATAAGAAGAAATTCTGAAAGCACTGCAGCTTCAAAAATGATAACACATAACCAATGTGAAAATATTCCCCTGTCTAATGAATGATTATGTAAGTAGGACTAGACTCCTCTGTTGCATCAAGACCACATTATCTTCATTTATGATATTTGCCTTTTGATAGATATATTCTAGATATATAATACACACATCTAGAGGTTATATTTATCTCCAACACATTCTCATCTCAAGTTGTCACATATTGTATATTCATCATATTTGTCAGTGGCCTTTCATGTCTTCAAGTTATGTGCTAGATATCCTCCTGCATCTGCAGCATGTTCTCATCCCAAGTCATCACATATCAACGCTTTGTCAGTGGCCTTTCACACCTACATATTACAATCAAAGTATCCTGCTGCATCTGCTGTTGATGTTCTGGGAGACCAGTACCAGTGCTGGGACATCAACAAAAGCACACGGTTAGGTTTACAAAAAACATCTTGCTTTGACTACAGTCATACCAGAAACGAACACCTGGCACCCAGGTGAAAGTCAGGGACTGTACAGCTCCTTATATTATGTGATTACTGGCATTATTTCAACCTGAAACCATCCTGCAGCGAATCATAGCACTGTGGCAGGTGGCGTCTGGCTTCTTAATGAATTGATGGCTCCCGTCCGAGTATCACGCTGCCGTGACAGCAGTGTATCATAACAACGAAAGGTTACATCCGGCCATGTTACAAACTGATGCCGCCTGGTGATCCATCAAACCGCTGCAAAAGGTGGTTTTTGCCGTCAGCTGTCTGACATCAAAATTACTGACAATACAGCTGTATTTGACAACTTTGAAATGAGTATAGGCTGTTATTTCTTACTATCCCTCATTTTTGGACAAATATTGACTCAGTGTGCAAAGGCCTTAAACACAGGATATGTGGGCTAGATGCTAACTACTTTTAATTTTTTGTCTTAATTACAGTTGAAATGCATACTATGGTTAAATGCGCAACAGTCTAGATTACTGTTACACGGGATGTGGGCATAGGAGGCATGAATATATGATATACTTTAAAATTATTCTTTGTTAAAACCACGCTCAATTCATGGATAAAAAGCCTCAACAGAGTCAACAGCTCAGGAGGGGCAGAGGAGTCTGGGTTCTTACAAAATCTTTCCTGGGTTGACACAGCTCCTCCACAAGATGGTTTATTGAAACTGAGCACAATGAAATAGACATTCAATATTTTGAGAAATATTGAAGAATATTGAAAAGTATACTGTGCAGGATGTGCTTTCCGAGGAGAAGTACAAATAAAATAAAATAAAGTAAAAGCCAACCTCTTACCTGAGCACTGTAGGGGAACATGCCCATAAAAGTCTGCACACAGAAAATGGAAATTTAAAAAAAAATTCAGGCAGAGGGTCTCTGCATAAAAATACGCTGTCACCTATTTCTAGTGGGTCATAAGTGATGAGGATTACTTAAGTTTTTAACAAAAAAATCTGCATTGTATATCTTAAGTGCAAAGTATGCAAGCTACACTAGCAACTCTTGTTCACCCCCTTTCAGTTAAATTATAGCTAAAATGTGAACTGTAATGTAAAGCATGTCTAATTCTCCCTGTTGTAATTAGGTGTATTCAGATAAAAGGATAGGTTTGTGTTTTTCCAGGATTATCTAAATACAATACTCACATGCTAATATGTACATTAAACGAGTTATTAGTCCCTCTCATCATTATTCCTGTCTATAATGAGGGTAAAATAACCCAGATTTCGTTGATAGTGGTATGGTGGCCTTTTTTTGACATTTTAGGCTCTGCCTGTCAGACCAAATCCAAGTTGTACATTTTCATGCTCAATCTCCTTATCTGTACTTTCTCTTCTCAGCTTAACGTTTTCTTAAACAAACATTTAAAGCAAATCAATAAGTTATAGTAAGTTAATTACAGTGGGAAAAATGATGTGAAGGGAAAGTAAATGAAAATTCACACTGAAATTCAAATATGATGCAATACAGCAGAAATAAAGGTCACATGTGTACAAACATAAAAAAACACACAAGAAAAACAGTGGGAGAAAAATAAGTCCCCATCTGTTGTAAGCATGACTTCATTACCCAGTGGCTTGACTCAAGTGGGAAAGCTACAGCAGGGCCCCACAACACTGACACTGGAGATTAAACATTACAGACTGCTTCATCCTTTTAGACAACAACAGGAACCGCAGCTGGCATATTGCTTCAAGCAGAAACAACAGGGTCTGTTAATTAACATCATTGTCACAACATGTAAATGTTACATTTTAAATCACTTAAGGGTTTGTTTTGATCTTTCCTCTGCTTCCTTGTTTATTGTTTTTCCTTTTAGCTCTTAGATCAGGACTGCTGTACCATGCCACTGTTGCCTTATTAGCAAACTAAAAGAAATGTTGTAGTTTTTACCATTGGCACTATAGCCTATCATAAATTTATATGTCACTATTGATCATGTTTCAGACTACATACTCTTTAGTTAGAGAGACATGAAGGCCCTAAATCACCAGCCAAATGCCCTCTGACATGTGCTGCAAACATTATAGAATATTCTGACATTCTAAATTTTTAAGAAGACAAGTTATAGCCCCAATAATGCATTATAGGAAACAGCATGTCCTGTCTATTCTGACTGTGCAGGTACAGTATGACAGGCCTCATATGATATTCTACAAAAATGCACACACAACAGTTCATTAAGTATCCTACGAATTAGCGACCCACAAATGTTGTCATATCCTTTACACAAAGTTACTTAATTAACATAAATTTAGGTTTAGGCAAGTTATGTTACTGTTAGGTTTAAGAAAATATCCTGGTTTAGGTTAGAATAAATACTTTGTTGGACATGGACAGTGGTCTCCTCCGTGAAAGTCCCGTGTTTGTTTGACCTGCCCATCCGCTCAGACCTACTTTGTATGCCAACTTTATCGCTCTTTAAAATACATCATCTGACTTCCTTTTTTGATCAGCCAAAATTACTACACCCACTAGAGGTTGCAGCCTAATAATGAACGTAAATATAAGTTGCAATAAGAAGCATGCACAGACGACCTACATGGACATTATTTGGGGAAAGGCCAGCTTGGCATAATAGTGATATACTGTGTTAATCATGAAATGCTCATGGAGAGCACACCCTCAAAAGACTTTACATGCTACTAACTTTATTATAAGAAAATGTTGGACAAAAAAAATAAATAAATAAATTTAAAAACAAATATCTAGACCTGGTTTGGAATCAGAATGGAAGCATTTATAGACAGTCATGGTAAACAGTACATACATGATTGTTTTCTCATGTGATGCTGAAATTATTTCAACGAGGAAGAAAACCAACAGTGTTTGAATATATTTAAAAATCCTCTTTCACAATGTTAAGAAATTGTTAGTTTTGTTTATTTGACTCATGACCTTACCTCTTGCAAAAAATTAAGATATCCTATTAAGAAAAAAATCAACAAGCAAACGGGTCAGACTTCTTTAATTTTTTTGTGAGGGACACAAATAAACAAACAAACAAACAAACAAACAAACAAAAGGCCTAAAAAGATGGAAATTTCAACCAAAGAGATTATAATCAAATAGTTATTAATCCCAAAGTTTGTCTATTTGATACTCTTCAATTACCGTACATCACACACCTTTTTTTCCTCTGTCCCCATGGGTACCTACCTCATTTGCTTTACACCCTAAAGCAGCAGGTCCATGGATGGGAGCATGGACTTGAACTAGGTTGAACAGGCCTTGGTAGGGTATAAAGAGTGACAAGGGGCAGGAGTTAAAGAAGCCAGTCTGAAGACAGTAGCAATGCCTCAACTGAAGTTGGTCCTGCTGGTTCTTCTGATCAGGAGCGGAACACCTGTGTGTCAGTTACAGGGGAGGACACAACCTTCGGAGCTGTCCAAGGCTGGAGACTTTGTCTTAGGTGGCATTTTCACCTTGCGCACTGGGTACAGAGGCAGTGTGCCCAGCTTTCAAACCTCACCCGACCCTCCAACATGCCTGCAGTAAGTATTTTTGATTCTGTTCAGTTATGTGCTTTCTTGTTCTATACATTTATTTGCAAATCAAATAATAAAAAATGTATTTTTGTCCTAGCATCAATGTAAGAGAATTCAAATTTGCCCAGACCATGATCTTTGCAATTGAAGAAGTAAATCAAAATCCTGCTATTCTTCCCAACCACATTCTGGGCTACAAGATACACAACTCCTGTGGAATGACAAAAATTATAAAGTCTGCCATAGATTTAGCCAGCGGGCAGAGGGAGGTCATAAAAGAGAGGAACTGTACAAAGGCTGACACTGCACAGGCTGTACTAGGCCACTCTGGCTCTGCACCCACAGTGGGATTTGCTCGAATTTTAGGAAGGTTCAGGATACCAGTGGTAAATATTTTACCTTAATTAAGTTTATTAAGAGCTTGTTTCTAAATCACTGTCATTTGAGTTATAGTAATTCTGGATTTCAAAGAGCTTCTTGACTAACTTGTCTAATAATATAGATTCTATCTTCTTTTGTAGTATATGAGATTTTTCTGGATGATTAACATGTAATGAAGAAATTTCTTTTCTGTCTAAATATATTTTGCACAGCTCAGCCACTTTGCAACCTGTGCATGTCTCAGCAACAGAGAGGAGTTTCCATCCTTCTTCCGAACTATCCCCAGTGATCTCCACCAGAGCAGAGCCCTGGCGAAGCTGGTCAAGCACTTTGGCTGGACCTGGGTAGGGGCAATAAGCAACAAAAATGACTATGGTATTAACGGGATTGCCACATTTATACAAGCTGCACAAGAAGAGGATGTGTGTGTAGAGTATCATGTGGCATTTGAGCAAACAGGTCCTCTTCATGAGTTATCAAAAGTAGTTGAAACTGTGAAGTACTCCACCTCTAAAGTCATTGTGGCGTTCATGTCTCACAGAGAAGTGAATGTGTTGGCGACTGAGTTGTACAAACAGAACATAACAGGACTGCAGTGGGTTGGCAGTGATGCCTGGATCACAGATCACTCTCTGACTGACAGTGAGGGACACAGCATCCTCGTGGGCTCGCTAGGCTTCACTGTCAGCAAAGCTCAGATCCCGGGGCTGGAGGAGCACCTGAGGCAGCTCCACCCCTCACAGTTTCCTGACAGTCAGTTTGTCAGAGATTTCTGGGAAGACGTGTTTGACTGCACTCTGAATGATACCGCAAACACACAAAGAAAGCTGTGCAGTGGCAATGAGAGCTTGCAGAATGTTGAATCATATTTCACAGATGTTTCTGAGCTGAGATTCACTAATAATGTTTACAAGTCAGTTTATGCAGTGGCTCATGCTCTCCACAGCCTGGTCACATGTGAAGAGCAGAGAGGCCCCTTCTTAAATGGGAGCTGTGCTGATACTAAAAACATTCAACCATGGCAGGTCAGGAAGAAAACAAAAAGTCTATTTGTTTATATCCCACGAAATGCAGATGTTATTTGGAAACACATCTGAGTTTCAAAACAAAAGAGCCTGCTGTGTTTAAATAAGACCTTCCTCTTCCCTTCAGGTGCTACATTACTTACAGAATATCAACTTCACAACAAGTCAGGGGGAAAGAGTGATGTTTGACCAAAATGGAGATTCACCTGCAAGATATGAGCTCATAAATTTACAACAAGTGACCTCAGGGACCATGCATGTTTCCACAGTTGGGATTTTTGATGTCACTCTGCCCCCTGAGCGTCAGTTTATAATGAATGGCATGAAGATAGTGTGGGGAAGAGGAAGTCACACGGTACATATTCATATTGCTTTGTTTTCACATTTCTGTTTTGTTAGTCACAATGCCATACTGCATAATATTTCATAACTGACAATAATAAAGTACAGCAAAACTGGTGTTCACATTTTCTCAATGAAATTTAATTGATCACCTAAAAAACAAACAGTGAACACAAAAACAAAATTCCTCCACATATTCCTGCACCAGGTGCCTGTGTCAGTGTGCAGTGAGAGCTGCCCCCCAGGAAAACGCAAAGTCCTGCAGAAAGGAAAACCTGTTTGCTGTTATGACTGTATACCATGTGCAGAGGGAGAAATCAGTAACATCACAGGTTTGATTAAGAAACACAAAAATGTTATATGCTCTGTCTGGAATTTGCTATTCCCTTTCCATGATAAGCGTATGACCTAATCAGTGTTTTTGTCTCTTTCAAACACAGACTCTATAGAGTGCTTCAAATGTCTCTTTGATTATTGGCCGAATACCAGAGGAGACACTTGCATCTTGAAGGAAATTGAATTTCTGTCTTACGCAGAGATCATGGGGATCATTTTAACATTTTTTTGTTTGATGGGGGCAATTTTGACAGCTATGATAGCATTAGTGTTCTTTCACTTCAGAGAAACTCCTATTGTGAGGGCCAACAACTCTGAGCTGAGCTTCCTGCTGCTCTTCTCCTTGACTCTGTGTTTCCTGTGTTCTCTGACCTTCATCGGCCGGCCCTCTGAGTGGTCCTGCATGCTGCGACACACAGCATTTGGCATCACCTTTGTTCTCTGTATCTCTTGTGTACTTGGAAAAACAATAATTGTGTTAATGGCCTTTAAAGCTACTCTTCCAGGTAGTAATGTCATAAAATGGTTTGGGCCTGCACAGCAGAGGCTCAGTGTTCTGGCTTTCACTCTCGCACAGGTTTTAATTTGTATACTTTGGCTGACCATCAACCCTCCCTTTCCCTACAAAAATATGAACCACTATAAGGATAGGATTATACTGGAGTGCGCTTTGGGATCACCTGTAGGATTCTGGGCTGTACTAGGATACATAGGACTCTTAGCTGTGTTATGTTTTGTACTTGCTTTTTTGGCTAGAAATTTACCAGACAATTTCAATGAAGCTAAATTCATCACCTTCACCATGCTGATATTCTGTGCAGTCTGGATCACCTTTATCCCAGCATATGTCAGCTCTCCTGGGAAGTTCACTGTGGCTGTGGAGATATTTGCTATATTGGCCTCCAGTTATGGCCTTCTTCTCTTCATTTTTATCCCCAAATGTTATGTTATTTTACTGAGGCCTGAACAAAATACCAAAAAGCATGTAATGGGCAAAACAAAAGATATTCACTATTAATTTTATGTTGTTGTGATTCCTTTCTATTTTTCCCCCTTATTTATTATCACTAATTATTTACTCAGTGTCTATGTCTAAGTTCTAAAATCACATTTTCCCCCCATTTTGTTATGGACACTACCATTCTTCTTGAAGTACTAGTACTAATATTAAAAGTGTTAATATTCTATTTAATAATTAACCATTACTCAATAAACAATACATATAAATTTGCATTGCATAAGTATTTGAGTATCCCCACTTACTGACATATATATTTTTTCTACTTCACACCAGTGCATGTGTAGAGCATGTACACTATTACATTATGATAAGAAATCCTGAACAGTTCCCAGCATTATTAACTTCATGTACCACTTCTCCACTTCATGTACATATCATGTACACATCCACAAATACACCTTGTGTAGCATAAACAAAGCCTTGTGTATGATTCGTCTATTCCTGCCTCCATCCATGCTTAACATGACTTGTCATAGTAATGATATCTAGACACGTTTTTATTATTAAAGGAATACTTCTCCCTAAAGATAATATTTTTCAAATCAATAGTCATGCAGTAACTTTGTCAAGAAAATATTTTTCTCACATGGCTCCAGGTAAAAAGGGTGAACATATTGATTTATTGATTGAAAAGAGACCTCATTTAACAACAGCAAAACTGTATCAAAACATCCATTTACAAAGTCACACATGGCAGTAAAATCTAAGTCTCAAATATCCAGTTGCATGCCCAGTACTTCCCAAACACATGCATTTCTGCTAAAACATCACTGTTTTAAACTGAACTGAAACAGAGACTTATCTATGCTCTCTTCACAGGTAGACTAGAAAACTGGTTTCATAGTGAAAATGTTCGGGAAGAACTTAGTATACAACTGCATAAATGAGACTTGGATTGAACTGCAGGAGTTGTTTAAGAGTTTGTAAGTGGATACTTAGGACTAACTGATATACAAATAGTCATTTTGTGGGTGAAGTATTCCTTTAATACTTGTGCATTTTCTGGTGTGACTTGTCTTAATGTCATCCCTGAGAAAGCTGCAGAGTGTATTGTGGAGGGCTATACTGAAATCTACAGGCCTATATTTGGGACAGGCCTTTAATTCCTTTCACACAAAACTGCTGCTCAGCAAAGATCAGGAAATATAATCAATTTGTTTATTTAAACCAGTATGAATATTACTTGTTGAAAAAATAGGCTTCAAGTAATATATCAATTATGAATCATTCATTTGATCGAGCTCCAACAGCACATCCTAGAGAGAAAGTTACGGCACTCAAGGATCACAGCACCGGGCATACCGACACAACATCACTTTATCCTGTTACAACAATACTCACAAACTCTTTTGATTCTTTTGATCTGAGGACCCTTATGGACTAAAGGAATATGAATAACCTACGGGCTAATTGAGGAATGCACACATAATTTGAGATAGTCAACAACCCAGTTATATACATCTGAAGAACTTCTATAAAAAAATTGCTTGGCAACCAGACCAGGCATCTAATTGAGACAGGCCTTTATTTGTCAAAATGTCCTACTAGCCACACCAGGCTAGTAAAAGGGACTAGGCATTTAATTAGTACTAGGCTTTTAATTTCAGTTTTATGGTAGATGGTGGCACATGCAGGTTTTTTAGCAGTAATTCACCAATTAATAATTTTCACTGGTGCAGCCCATGCAGTTATAGATTCTATACAGACCCTAGGTGGAAAATTGTTTAATACAAATTTTACGCTCGACAGAAAGAGCAGAAATTGAATATTCTCTTCATCCATCTGCACCGACTGTTTGTGTATGTTAAAAAGACTTCAGTACTGACCTCTCCCAACATTTATTTTTAATGTATTCAGTGTTTATACTCAAAAAACAGTCATGAACATGCATTCACTATGTATTGCTGCTTTACAGAATCAGCTGTAAAAACCTAAAGGCCTTACTCGAGTCAGTCGCAGTAAGTAGTACTTTAAACCTAAAAGATTGATTGTTATTAGGAAACAAGGCCCATGTGAATTGCTGTCAGATTCATTCTTCATGCCTGACATCCTTTAGGTCTGCACACACAAAAAAAGGTATTGCATGTACCTCAGAGAATGGACCACTGTTGCCTCCTACACCTGAGTAACAGACAGGAAGCTATAAAACACATCCTTGCAAGAATCCTGACTGTGCCAAAGGCAAGGCTCTGAGATGACAACAGTCACATTTGTCTTCTTAACACTGTTCACTTGGATGGTGTCATCTGGCACATGGCTCAGACTGGATCGGCGCACTGAGCTCAGTCACTATGATGAAGAGACCAAGAGCTGCAGCTCAAGTGCATCATTTAAAAATGCTGTTATTCATGACAAAACAAAACTGACACTGACACATGAGAGGTGAGTAAATTGTTAAATTACTGTTTTCTCAATTTCCTCCACTTTTATCTTGCTCATTAACTTGCTTTTTGTTTTCCCAAGGACCTGGATACCCCAGTGTGGTTTCCCACAGATTCACCAGCAATTAGTTTGTAATTTAATGATTTCCTCAGCGGAGAACCAGTCTGAATTATGGGGGCCTAAACACCATATTGAGAGACCCCTCAAAAGACAATTAGACGATCTCTAGAGGAGCTTTTTCAATTACAGTTTGGAGTCATTTACTGTAATCATATACACAGTAACAGTGTCACAGTTGAGTTGTTATGCTTTTTAAATTGCACTGTTAGATCTGAAGATGTTTCACTTTTTGTTTTTTTATTTCTTTATTTTTGAAATTGCCTTTAAAACACCAGTTTTAGGAGTCTGGCAAATGGTGCAGTTTTATAGTTAGGGCTATGCATATGTGATAATTTGCTAAATAATATGATCATAAACCAATGTTTGTAACATTTTTTCTCACCTGTTTAGATCTCCTACAACGAGTCTCACCTCAGAGATGAATTTCACACAGGACAGGATCAAAAAAGACAGTGTTCTCTTTCCTGGTGTGACTTTGAACTGCATGATCTTGACTGGCTGTGTGAATCTGTTGCAAACACTGAAGCAAAACGGACATGTCTGCAAGAGTAAATGTCAACAGTTGTTGCCATATTTTTTGTCTAAGACAAGATATGTACTATTTACCATAGAGGTGAGCACCAGAGTTACATCTTAATAGGGATTATATACATCATATTGCATGTGAAATTAAATCTAAATTTGGTATTTTATTGCCTTTCTTGTGCATTGAAAATGTATTTCTGCTAATACCAATTTACTATGAAATGTATTAATAATCCTGTGTTTGTCTGTAATTTACTTTTATACAGACACAGGCTAATAATGACAGCACACATTTGAATCACAGAAGTATCTGTCCTTCATCTGTTGTCCCAAGATATGTGGCACAGTGCTCCCATATCACTATCTTTGTTCAAGTGGACTTCTGGAAAACACTTGATTGTATCTTCTGTAAGGCGTGCAGCCTTGAGGGCAAAATCCTGCAAGGCTTTTTGTACAGAGAACTCAGACCTGCATTTCCAGAACTCCTTGTCTTCATTCTGTCTGAGAGCCAAACAAGCCTGATGTCCTCAGAACAATCAAAGAAGGCATATGTCAGGATCTGCTATGTGCAGGTATGCATGTACTGTACACCTATAGTATTTCTGTGCAGAGCCTTAATTCTGCCTCAGTCTCTCCAGAGTGGTGTGTTTCACAGCATCATCAGGGCCCATTCTTGATGGACAAGCTACAAAAAAATTATACAGTGTAACATATGTTTAATGTAAATAAGCTTTGAAAAACAGATAAAACATTTTGTAGTCAGAGATTGATGCTATGAAAAATGTGTTGAGACTAAAAAGAACGTGGAAAGATCTTGCCATGTATGTGCATAGAAATACTGTATTTTGAGGTTTGTATGAACATTCTAGGCAAGAATCTTCTGTCACAACATATATATTTGAATGTGATATAGACATAAACTGTGATAGATATAGATATCTATTTTTAACTCATTCCGTGAATTTATGAGCAGGGATGCAAACACTGCATTCTATGAATCTTACATGACATAAAGCACTTACCATAGTAAAAAAGGTACAGAAAGGTCTGATGGCTGACAAAATTATATCATCTCAGTATACTTTCACCTTGCATGAATGTATGTTGTGTGCTATAACTAATTTTCATACCTTGTGAACAGATGGCATCAAAGATCTCTGCACGACATTGTCTAAAAGAAGCATTTCAAACACAAGCAGGTAACATAGATTTATAGAAAACAGAGATGTCATTAATTGTAAGAAAAGCTTTTAATTCCTTAGTTTAAAGTTTAAAAAAAGATTAATAATTTAACACTTTATTTTTCACAGAGGGAATCAAATTTACTGTTTACACAGGCAGGGTGGAGACTGTGTGCCCTGCAGACACCAGAACATGGGTTGCAAAATATTTTTTGGCAGCTGTATTACTACTTGGAATCTACATAACAAGAAAACAAATATCACCAAACAGAGTCAGTCCTGCTCATGGCAGTAACTCCACAATGGTGATACTTTTTACCATGACATTACGCTGTTTTTCACCATTGGTCACCATCCACCAGCGCTCTGAGTGGTCTCGGATAGCTTCCAGGATTTCTTTTGTCGTCTGCCTCTCCTTTGCTCTTGGGAGAACTGTGCACGTGTTAGTAGCCTGCAGAGCTTCTCATACCGTCATAAAACTGTTTTGTCCCATGCAGCAGCAATTAAGGGCTCTGCACATTACTGTGTTGTTTATCTGGTTGACTTTCATCTCTCCTATTTCAAATAAGAATATCAAACAGTGGTTTGAAGATGAACTTGCGGAGGGTAATGTGGGATCAACACAAAGATCCTGGGCTGTGTTAGAGCAGATACTGCCTACTTTGTACTGTGTGTTGGTCTCACTTCCCAGTTTGCTTCAATCCATGCTAACTAAACTGAATTTGCTGAGTGTCCTCTTACATCTGCAACTGGTAGCCTGTCTACAAAATTCAAGGGTACCAAGAAAATATATACTGGTTATTAAGATCAACAGAGTAATTTGAAAAAAATGTATATATATATATATATTATTTAGCCTGCTATACTGTATCTAAATTTAAATATGATGTAATAATGCATAATCTAAAATTGAACCTATAATGCAAACAAAGCAACAACAAAAATGCCATGACGTGTGCCAGTCCCATAAACATCCTTAGCAGCTGATGGTGCTCTTGGTGAATATTTATTTTTTATTATTATTATTTTTTTTTTAATCTAACACAAGATAGCAGACACTCTTAAGTAACTGAAGTCCGCAACAGTTGCCTCTGTCGCTACATTTTTATAAGCTCTGCTACATATTTTACACAGTTTCTGACTGAAAGCGACACTAGTATTGAGCTGTTTATAACTATATTAAATATTTCTTTTTAATGGAGATGTCTCCTGTGTGTTTGTTGGTAGAAGTCTTGTATGATGGCATAGTGATGTAAAACCTGTATACAGTAAGCATACTGAGGGTGCTTAAAACTTATTTTAAATTATGTCCCTACATGTGTAAGTTGACCAATCCTAAAATAAAGTATTTAATAAAATTATTATAGCTTGCCAATGACCTGAAATATTCAATATATAACACCTTGAAAATATTGATATTCATGACCTCGTATTACCCGTTATTCAAAGATAAATACAACAAGGGTAGAACATGGCAACGACCACTTTCCCTGGTTAGTGGCATAGAACAGCAGAATGACTGTAGCAAGTATTAACAACAAGAAGCTGGAATTGGTGTGTTGATATAGAATTAGTATCAGAACCATTTGAAATATTTGGTATTGATATGTATTGATAAATCAATATTTTTGATCACACCAACATTTTTAATATTATTTATACTTTTTCAGTTAGTAATTAACTAACCCTAACCCTACCCCTAACCCTTAATATCACGATAATTTGACATACCAATTTACAAATTGTTTGAATAAATGTGCACATTAATGGCTTTAAAATAACAAAATAATAATGCAAATATTCAGATTTAATGTGCTCCTTCTGCAGAAACAAGACACATCAGCAAACAGTACTTTAATTTTATTCAAACCACTCATCACAAACACATCACTGACAAAGCCATTGTTACAAACCATTTCCCCCCTGGTATGCTACGTCAGGTCAACAGGCTCACAGACTTCATCAAACCAGCAGCTCCCACACAAGACACACGCACCAAAGTTGCAAACACCACCACCACCTGGATGCAAAACACAATGGTCATTTTACAGGAACACTACTCATCCATCATTGCATCACTTAGCCATATCCCCAAGGACCCACTAGCCCTCCAGATAGCAACCAGCTGGGCTAAGAAACGTTACGGACACAAACTTAGAACAGACACCATACATACGGTTGAACACACATTAGGACTCCCCATACACAGCCACCCATCTGCCATCCCACAGCCAGCCAGGAGCCCACTACTTCAGCTTGGCCCCTATCTGCCACCCATGCACCCACTAGAGAATTGCCATCTCCATATCCACTATACCCCACCTCCGCCACCACACCATTATCCCCCGACCCCATGGCCCGACCACCAACTGTGGCACCAGCCTCTCCTCCCCTCACAGCATCGACTCCTCTGACCCAGAGAACACAAACACGTCAGGTCATTAAACACACACAAGAAACACACAAACCACAAGTCAACCTCTCAGACCCACAACTCTCACCCGTTCTTCCTGTCATTACAAATAAAACACCCACTCTACACAACTTACCCTCTCTTACCCCCCCACAGCAGCCAACCAAAGACAGTGCACCCTCACCTCCCAACATCCACTCCAGTGGCCTTCTGGCAAAGCATCAGTCTGCCATGCAGGAGGTTGGGGTTCAAATCCACACTCCCCCTCAGGTAAACACAACCACTTTTCCAGATTTTGAATCCATTTCTCTCAACACAACCTACAATAAATCAAATGTTGCAGTCATCACCCAAGATTCCATTGCATCCTTTTTCTCCCCGACAGGTCACCCTGGTGGGGAGGCTGACAGGGCCGGGCGGCAGGCCTCCGCAATCCAAACCGATAACAAAAATAATAATAATGAAAAAACACCCAAGGAGGGCACAACCAACATGATGAGTGGGACTCCGAGGGCCATCATGACCGCACAGAGAGCCCGTTCTGAGCCCTCCCCTCAACAAATACATGAGGCCCCGCCGCCCGGCCCACTCGGCCCCGCAGCCAGAACCCCAGACACTCCACCTGCCACTTCCACTTCCACCCCTGGTCCCCTTAACCTAACCCCCAGTACACGTAACACACCCCCGGGAAAAATGCATTTCAAACCCACTTACCACCTTGCCAGACCTCACCGAAAACTACAAGACTGGCACTTCAAACCCCGCAAACCAATAATCATTTTAGGCGACTCAAACATAAACAGAATCCCCCCTCATCACAATCCGCAAATCCAACTCGACAGTTACCCCGGTGCAAATTTATATCACTTTCTGAAAACCTGCGAAAAAACCCCGGTCAGCCCCTCCACTAAAATTCTCGTCTTCTCCATAGGATTAAACAACAAGGATCAGGATCCCAAACAAACCTCAATAAAACAACTTAAAGCTCTCTATAGACAAGCCAGAACCACCTTCCCCAATGCAGACATTTATTTCCCCATCATCAACTTCTCTCCACAACTCACACAAACCCAACAAAACAACCTCAAACTAATCAACAACACCATCGCCACACACTTTCCATTCCTTGCAGAAATTCCCCATGACACATTCACTACCGAATTGGACAACATTCACTGGACCGCAGCTACAGCTCAACAAATTTTCAAATACTGGTGCGATCAACTAAATTTAAACTCGGCATAGACCCTAACCCAGCCACCTTTAACCCCACTCTGAACCCGCCCTCAACCACTAACATCAATAATACAAATACCAGATTACCCTTTGACACCCAGCACCTGCCTCCCCCCCTCAGATCCACTCAGGAACACCGCACAAAATTACAGCTAAACACAGATTCCAACGTCCTCAACTTACCCTCGCTTCTCTGTCTCTCTGCCGCCCAGACTCAACTCCTCGAAAGAGGACTATCTTTCACTCCCCGCCCTACAAATTACGACTGGGGAATGTCCACAACTATCATAGACGCATCAAAATCCTAGATCACTTTCACACACAACCAGACCATCGTCACCAACCTTTCACCAACCCATCCAGCTGGGAACCAACACTCTCCCAGGTCAAAACACAAACACAGAAATTAATCAATTTGGACAAACAAAGCCTGCGCATATACAGTCCCAAACATCATAATAAAACCAGCAGATAAAGGCTCCAAAGTTGTAATACTTGACAGACACCAGTACCTCCTAGAAGCTAACCGGCAACTCTTAGACAATATGTACTACACACCCATAGAACACACCATCCAACACAATACACAAACACAGAAATAGAAATATTGTACACTCCCTCCACATCAAAAAATACATCTCAGCCAAACAAAGAGATTATCTAATTGGACCCAATTACCCCCGCCCCAGACATTTTTACCTTCTACCGAAAATCCACAAAGATCCCACCACCTGGTTCCTCCCGGTAGACCTATAGTTTCCGACTGCAATAGCGCCACATACAACATATCACAGTACATAGATCATTTTCTCAACCCCCTCTCCACCAAACATCCCAGCTACATCAAGGACACATATCATTTCATTGACATCATCAGACCCATGGCTGTTCCAAAACAGACATACCTCTTCACTATCAACATCGACAGTCTTTACACTAACATAAATACCGATTTAGGCATTCAAGTGATACAATCAGTTTTCAAAAAATATCCAGATACAAATAGACCGGACCATGAATTAATTCAACTACTCACTCTCTGTTTAAAAAATAATGATTTCACTTTCAATGACAATCACTACCTACAGATACACGGAACAGCCATGGGTCAACGATTCGCACCCTCTTATCAATCAATCAATCAATTTTATTTATAAAGCCCAATATCACAAATCACAATTTGCCTCACAGGGCTTTACAGCATACGACATCCCTCTGTCCTTATGACCCTCGCAGCGAATAAGGAAAAACTCCCCAAAAAAACCCCTTTAACGGGGAAAAAAAACGGTAGAAACCTCAGGAAGAGCAACTGAGGAGGGATCCCTCTTCCAGGACGGACAGACGTGCA
>NC_065507.1:24665151-24750460 GCF_006386435.1 Epinephelus moara
ATACAGTATACATGTGTGACAATAGTCATATGTGTATAATAACAGTAGAAGTATGACTAATGATGGCAGCAGCAGCAGGAGGCATCTGGCAGGACCACGGCAGCAGCACAACCACACACGTCACGCTGTCCAGGCACCGCTGCGATATGAGTTAATCTGAGAGACAGTGGAGCACAAAGGCTTGCAAACATATACATGAGCGAGTGGGAGCGAGAAGCCTTGGCCAAGTGCCCCCTAAAACCATCCCTTTTTCTCCGATACCTAGACGATATAATAGGTACCTGGCCCCATGACATGACAGCATTCAAAGATTTCATCCAGATCCTCAACAACCACCATCCATCCATTAAAATCAAAT
The DNA here is from genome assembly GCF_006386435.1 of Epinephelus moara. Taxonomy (NCBI): domain Eukaryota; kingdom Metazoa; phylum Chordata; class Actinopteri; order Perciformes; family Serranidae; genus Epinephelus; species Epinephelus moara. Next base: position 24,665,510 of record NC_065507.1, read on the forward strand.
CCACCATAGACCCATACCAGGTCCATTTTCTAGACACTACATTTTTTTTTCAGTCCACAGATCACACATCCAAACACATGCTAACAAAAGTTTATTTCAAGGCCACAGACACCCATGCGCTCCTCCATAAATCTAGCTATCACCCAAAACACACCTTTTAAAGGCATCATAAAGTCTCAGATCATTAGATTCCACCGGATTTCATCCCTACAATCAGATTTTGAACACTCCACCCGCACCCTATTCAACTCCCTCCGCAAAAGAAAATATTCCAAATGGTTTCTGAGACATATGGGCCCTTACTTACTTGCTTAATTATTCTGTTATCTCTTACTTGCCTTATTATTGTCATTGTTGCATTTTCCCTAAATTTATTTATTTTTAGGATTTTTTTTGTTTGTTTTTGGACCTGTGCTATACAGGTCCACATTTGACCCCTGAACCCCAACCCTAACCCAATCCTAGCCCTTAATATCACGATAATTTAACATACCGATTTACAAATTGTTTGAATAAATGTGCACATTAATGGCTTTAAAATAACAAAATAATAATGCAAATATTCAGATTTAATGTGCTAATTCATTTTTTCATCATGTATACACAATATTTCAAAGAGGCTGTAATTTTATACTGTTTTGCTAATGTGTCTTGCAATGGTATTATTACAATGCATTGTCTCTTGCTTGCTTTAACATTTAAGGTTCAAATGACTAAAGTTAAACATTTAAAGTTTATGCTCAGTGATTGCTTTATTGAACCAACTCCCTTTAAAACTCCACCCCCATTTTGTAGCGAAAATGCCTAAAATGACATACCCAAATTAAAATGACTGTAGCATCTGAACCGCTCTGACTACATGCATGCATGAGGTCTTGCCAGAAAGAAAACTCCCTGAAGTTTCTTGTGAAAGTGTCAAAAACACTCTAGGTGATACAGAGACAGAGTAATGGGCCTCTGAAATCAGTAAAAAGTTGAAGATTTTGCCTAAAATAAAATAAAAAATATTTTTCAGGATGAATAACTGTCTGTGGCTTCATCTGAGCAGGTAAATGACACTGTGGGGCTGTAGGCACACTATCAATGAACATTTGTTTCAAATTTGAAGAAAATTGCTCAAAGTATGACCATTCTACAGTGTTTTTTCCGTGAAAAGATCCACGCGGAGATCCACATGACAAGTGCGCTCACTCCGCTTCAAAACAGTACTGTCAGTGATCAAACAACACTCAGCCAGCTTCAAACATTGTACCTTATTGAAATCAGGTGTGATTATGATAGCTGATGTTGTTTATGACACAGAAACACCATAAAATATCACCAAATAAAGCCATATGAAACGTGAAAGTTTTAATCCCACTTTCTAGACGGTATATCTCAGCCAAAAATAGTGGTAGGAGTGAGACTCTTACCTTTTATAAAAGATCTAAGTCTCCACTCGCAGCTCCGCTTAAGATCGCGAGTCATCCTTTAACATTTCCCCTCGAAAACGGCATGACATGACTTGTCACCACTCATCGCGATTTTGGACTTTGTGTGTTTAGGCTGCTCTGGTGCAAAATCCATAAGTAATAAAAAAAAACGATGTTATTTTTGAAAAGTCGAGAGCTTCCTGAATCCGGCAATACCAAACATCACATGGTTTGATGACGTAGTGTGCCTGGGAGATACCATTTAACAGAGGAGGGAGGGAGCGCGGACGTAGGCATCCGAGCGGAGTTTCTGAGAGTTTTAATAAAGAAGAGAAAAGAAAAGAAAAGAAAAGAAAAGAAAAGAAAAGAAAAGAAAAGAGGGACATGTAGCCACTAATGACACTTAACATGAAAGTCCAAATTGTAAAGGAACATCAGCTACATATATTTATAAAATCAAAGGCCCAGATAAAAGCTGCTGTTACTTAGGCTATCTGTGTGTTTGACCTGATTTAATATTTGGTGTAATAGTGGTGGGCCGTCAGGGCCAGCAAGGCCTTCTCTGCTGGCCTAAACATCACCAGAAAATAAATTTCACTTTCTTTAATATATGTATTATTTATTTATTTATTTATTTATTTCATAAATATGTATTAAATCATTTCCCGTCATCTATTATCTTCCTTCATAGCTTTCCTCTTGGTTGCGTTGCTTCCAGTGTTGTATATTTATGTTAGAGCATTTATCCAATCAGATTTGAGCTATCATGTGTTGCCAGGTCCAAGAAATCTGCCCCAAGGCCTTCAAAATCAACAGTGAGGGCACCTGTACACTGTAAGTGAATGAAAAACAGACAGTTGCGATAACCAATCAGATTTCGAGTTGGCTCACTGGGGCCTTCTAGCAGGCCCTAGCTATTCACGTCCTTCCATTGGATACGCACTAGTGAGAGGGCGGGCTATGCAGAACAACCAAACTGAACCTGACCTGTTGACCTGGTGGACCGTAGGCTAGTGGTAGCTAATAGCGAACAAGCTAAACGTTGTTTTGTTTTAAAACTCCGCAATGGCTGAAGGAGGAGAAGAGGTTGATTTGGTGGCAGATACACTTTCAACGCCATTTTCAAGACGGACCTTTCAAGAAAAGCTGGATATTGTGAGGAGAGGTCAGCCAACTCCCACACTAGCTACCCTGTCCCAGGCGGGTAAAGGGTTTGTCCGCCACTTTCAAATGGGAAACTACGAACGGTACTCCTGGCTCACAGCTTCCGAGAGGCATTGCAAATTGTACTGCTGGGAATGTCTGTTGTTCGCAACCGATCAATTTGGTGTTTGGAGCCACACTGGGTTTGCAAACTTGAGTTGTTTAACCAAGGCAGCAACAAGACACCAAAGCACGGCTGGGCACTTGCAAGCAACGGTGCTGTTAAAAACATTTGGGGACACGCGAGTGGATCTACAGCTTAACCAACAAGTGCGCAGGGAAACGGAGCTTCGCAACGAAAAGGTGAAGAAAAACAGAGAAATCTTGAAAAGACTGATAGATTGTGTTTTTGGGTAAACAGGAACTTTCATTTCGGGGACACGATGAAAGCGCCAAGTCCACAAACAGAGGCAACTATGTGGAGCTTCTTTCTTTTCTTGCTGAAAACAACCCAGACTTACATTACCATCTTTTCCACTAACAAAGTGTTTACTGGGACGTCAGGCAAAATACATAACAACTTGATTTCTGCTATTGCTGAAGTGATGGGAGAAGAGATCAAAATGGAGATTAAAAAAGCACCCTTTTTAGCTGTTATGGTGGACGAGACGACAGACGTGGGTAATGTAACACAGCTCGCACTTGTCCTGCGTTATGTGACGGACACAGGTGTCAAGGAGCGTTTTGTCAAATTTGAAGATGTTACTAGTGGCAAGCGAGCTGATGATATTGCCGCTCTTATTTTCCGTTTCTTTGAGGAATGTGAATGTCCTCTGGACAAAGTTTTGGCACAATGTTATGATGGCGCAGCGGTCATGTCATCTGGACTTTACGGGGTGCAGGCCAAAGTTAAAGAGAGGGCACCTATGGCCTTATTCATTCACTGCTATGCACATTGACTGAATTCGGTGCTGACTCAAGGAGCCTCAAAGCTTAAAGAATGCAAGGTTTTTTTTTGGCAACCTGAATGGTCTCGCTGCATTTTTCTCCAGATCTCCTAAATGCACCAAACTACTAGATGACATTTGCAAGCGGCGTCTTCCTCACGTTGCACAAACGCGGTGGTAATATGCATCAAGATTGGTCAATGCAGTCTTTGAGAAGAGAGTTGCACTAAAGGAGCTGTTTGACCACATACTGGAACACCATGATGAGTATGACAAGGACACTGTGCTTGGTGCTGATGGATTTAATGCACGCCTGGATGATTTTGAGTTTGTTTTTTTGCTTGACACATTTAATGGGATTTTTGAGCATGCTGATGTGCTTTTTGGAATACTGCAGAAAAAAACATTGGATGTACAGTTCTGTCTGGCAAGGGTGAAGGAGTTTTGTGACACAGTTGAGTGAGAGAGGGGCCGCTCTGGTCAGATCTACGAGGACGCAGCGCGCATCTCCGGTGGTCCGAGCGCTCGCAGAGGCCCACGTGCAGCACAAGGAGACCTTCGGGCACACTACCAACAACTCCACAGCAATATTCTAGACAAAATTCTTTGCCAGATATGGAATAGGTTTCAAGACCACGAAAAGCTAATGTTTCTCTCCCTTCTCGACCCCCAGCACTTTCAGACATACCGGAGAAAATTCCCGCAAACAGCCTTCTTCAGTTTAACACATAGTCACGGAACACTGTTTGATCTGTCCCAACTAAAAAGAGAACTGACTGTAATGTATGCCATGACTGATTTTGAAGGGAAAAGTCCTGCAGATCTCCTTGATTTTCTTAAGAAGAATAATCTGAGTGAGAGCATGGAGCAACCTACACACTGGCCTGCGTGGCAGTGACTATCCCTGTGTCCACTGCTTTCTGTAGAGCGGTCATTCTCGGCCTTAAAGCGAATTAAAACGTATGCCAGAAATACGACTGGACAGACTCGGCTTTCAGCATTAGCCTCCATGTCGATAGAGAAGGACTTACTGATGGAACTGAAATGCACAGATAAACTGTACGACAGAGTCACTGAAGTCTTCTTGACGAAAGAAAGGAGGATGTGTGTGTTCAAATAAACTCCAGCTGGGCAGGTGCTTTGGGGGATAGCCGTTTTGGTGAGTATAAAGCATTTTATTATTATTATTTTTAAATATATTTTTGTCATTTTATTTCGTTTGTATGAAATCAATATTAACGAAATAAAATGGCAAATATATTTAAAAATAAATGATTGATGCTGCAAGATATAGGCTAATGTAATGTACATGCATTCAATCACTACCCAAACAGCGCTCATTGGTTCTCTCTCTCTCTCGCTCGCTCCCTCTATCTCGCTCTCTATGTTACGGTGATGCAACGGGGGTTAGTGCGTTTCTGTATTATGGTTTCTAGAGCCAGGGCATCATAATGATGGTATTAGGAGGAGGTGGATTAATTCAGGTGTGTGAAGGACGTCACTGAAGGCCTAGGTGTAAAATGCACGGCCCGCCACTGGGCTACACATTTAAATTATGAAATTGAAATTGTAATGAACTGACTTCCAACCGTCTTGATATTCCAATTACAATTGACACATAACTGTAATGATGAGGCAGGTCATCAGGAAATATGTCATAATCAGTTGTGATGGCTTTCATTAAATATATACATATAGGTGAAGGAAAAACTAAAACAAAGTTTCTTAGTGAGGCAAGACCAGGCAAATTTATTTATATAGCACATTTTGGCAATAAGGCAATTCAAAGTGCTTCACATGAAACATTCAAAGCAATGAGACAAAGTGCAAAAGAAACACATTATAAAAGGACATATGAATACAATTTTAAAATGCCATGAAAGAGCTAGAGAATAGAAAACAAAAACAAGACTAAGACAAGTATAAAACACAACAATACAAGTTACAGTGCAGTGTAATGCTGTGTTCCCACCAAATGCGAATTCACAAATTTGCGCGTCAAGATTACATACAAAGTCAATGCAAAGGCGCCGGGCGGCGCGATGGACGCGTCTAGCGCGACGCGATGAATGCGATAGAGGCGTCTAGCGCGGCGCGATAGACGCGAAATTCGCGTCCAACGCCTCATCGCTCGAGTTGAAAATATTGAACTTTTGAGGCGAATTCGCGTGATGCTGTGCCGCGAAAGCCAATCAGCGTTGAGATTCTCCCGACGTCACTGGCGTGTGTCAACAACGTCCAGTTGTTAACACAGTAATAAACTGCTACTCACCGGAGACAGATGGACAGACGCTCCGCAGCTGAAATGGAGCGCCTGTAGGTGGTGTCCTGCCGGGAGATCCTGGCGCCAACCCTCGCCAACAGGTCCTCAAACTGGGCCCCAGTCAGCCTGAAGTACCGCTGAAAGCGGCTATCATCCAGACGGTGTTCCTGGAGGAGGTGGTGAAACTCGCTGAGCTGGATGCGCTTCTGCAGGATAGGGTGAACCCAAAAACGACGGCGTTTGGCCCTCCGACGCATTTGGGACTTCCAGAGCAGGTACAAAGCAGCGATGGTGGTTATCTCAGCCATGGTTGTCAGTGGCTACCCAGAGCTATATGATACTACGTGTCTACTCTACAGAGACCGCAACAAAAAGGAGCAGGCTTGGGTGAAAGTCGCCGAGGAGACTGGTCTACTTGGTAAGTTCTGTAAATATGTGCCTTTAATTAGTTTGCAGAATGGTTGTACTATGAACGTTAGCACTAGCTTATCTCCAGTTAGCACAGCCGGCTTCCCCGCTACTCGCGCGAATGACGCAATAACGCGAATTAACAAAATGGTCAGGCGTCGAAACTCGCGTTACGAGCGATTAAATCGCGTTCATCGCATTTGGTGGGAACACAGCATAAGAAAGGAATAAATATTTGATTTGGCAAAAGGCTGCAGAGAAATAGAAAAGTCTTCAGCCTTGATTTTAAAGAACTTAGAGTTGCAACAGACTTTCAGTGTTCTGGGAGTTTGTTCCATGTAGTGAGAGAGGCCTCAATGGTTCAAAGTGTATCAGACGGTCAGATACGTATTGGGTATTGGTATTGGGTAGATACATCTCTACCCAGTCCATCACAATACAATTACTATTTATAGAAAGCAGCTCAAATCTTGTCTATCATTAAATTATGTTGTGTATGTTGTGTATATAATGTGTATAATAGACCAGGCAAAGATACATCTCTGCCTGGTCTATCACAACAAATAACTAATATTAAATATTATCAAACAGCTACTGAGAAGAGAGGCATTTTGGATTAACTGTCCACCATTGAACCCTCGGGTATGAACGACAAACAAGATATGAGTTGCTTTTTATAAATTGATATTGTGCTATGGTAGACTCACGTGTCTGTTAGTTATTTGTTGTGATAGACCAGGCAGAGATGTATCTTTGCTAGGTCTATTATACACATTATATACACAACATACACAACATAATTTAATGATACACAAGATTTGAGCTGCTTTCTATAAATAGCAAATGTATTGTGTTGTGATGGACCAGGTAGAGATGATTCTTTGCTTGGTCTATTACAACATAATTTAATGATACACAAGATTTAATGATACACAAGATTTGAGCTTCTTTTCTATAAATAGTTAATGTATTGTGTTGTGATGGACTGGGTAGAATTGTATCTTTGCTTGGTCTATTATAACATGATTGAAGGATATATAAGATTTGAGCTGCTTTCTATAAATGGTAAATAAATGTGTTGTGGTAGAGATGCATTTTTGCATTTTTGCCTTGTCGATTATAATATGGTTTTGTACTTATAACATGTAGGGTGTTTTGCACAATTAGTGAAATGTATGACATGTCCACCAGCATTATTGCTTTGTATTTGTTTGTATGTGTATATGTTCAGTTTTTTTCTGTATTGTATCTATATTAATCATTACTTTAATAAGATGTATTTGTTTATTGTACATGATTTATTTGTACGATGGTCTTTTACTGCATACTGAAATATTGCATGCATGAAGTGTTATTTTTGCATTTGTAAAAAAGACATTTACCCACATGGATCACGTGACCAATCAGTACTTAAGAACACCAGTGTATGCTTGGACCAAACCTGTGTGAACCTGATGACGCTACATGCCAAACGCGTTGTTCACAAATAAAGATCTAGAGTAAAGTCTACGCATCAGTGTGCGGAGATTTATTCCTATTATTGTTATTTTTATTTATTTTTTATTCAATTCCGCTGAGAAATTAGCTCTTTCATCCTTGAATCAATTCACCGTGGCTATTGGAATTCAGGTCTGAATCCATGACGACACCAAAAGTTTGGTCTTGGTCTTTGGTTTTTAACTGTAAGGTGTTGGGCCACCACATCCAGCCAGAACAGCTTTAATATGCCTTGGCATTGATTCTACTGGAACTCTTACTGGAGGAATGAACACCATTTTTCCAAAAGACATTCCCTCTTTTGGTGTTTTGATGATGGTAGCAGAGAACACTGTCACACACATTGGTCCAAATCTCCCATAGGTTATCAATTGTGGCGGGACCTGGTGACTGCCAAGGCCATAGCATACAGTATGATTCACATAATTGTTTTACTCATTAAATCATTCAGTGACCCCTCTTGCCGAATGGATGGGAGCATTGTCATCAGGGGCGGACTGGGACTAAAAAACAGCCCTGGACTTTGACTCGGCCCAGCCCACAACAACCGGTGCGTGGAAACTCATCAGCCCCAGACACGGGTGTCAAAACTTAAATCTTAACACATGATACTATACCTTCCAAATTATAGCAATAGTACCAATGTTGACTAGATGTTATGTTAAGAGCATAGTGTAGAATACTCACTGAGAAAAAAACGACACAGTCCAGATGTCTCTCTGCTGAACAATACAATGCAGGTGACTGCCTGAAACACACAACAAGACATGGTATGAGTTATGATAAATCACAATGTAAAGAGGCTGTAATGTCTCTCCCATCTGCACCTGCTGCACATGGCTGCTCGATTTGCGTGACGTATGCGCTTCCTTCTTCTTCAATTTTATTGGCGGCCATAGATATCTATTGGATGGCTGGCATCCAATTTAAAGGCTGCCACCTAGCGGACTGGACGTGGAACAGTAGAGTATCAGGGAGAAAAGGGGGGGTAAAAGTGATGACTGCGTGGTGGCGGCCGCCGGCCGTCCTGGAGTACCGGCCGTTCTGTGACTCTCCAGAACCTCCAGATGGCCAGTCCACCCCTGACTGTCATTCTGAGACCACTCTGGTTGGGATAGAAATGTTTCATTGTAGAATTAAGGTGATCACTCTGAATAACTTTATATTGATTTGCAGTGACTGTTCCTCTCAGGGGACAAGTGGAAATCGTGTCAGAATTAATGTCCCCCAAAGCATAAAAGAGCCAGCACTGGATCTCTTCACTGTAGGGTTCAAGTATTCAGGGCTGTACTGATTTCTTATGCTCCTCATATGCACTTGGCTGCTTGTCAAGAATATGATGGCTGACTCATCTCACCATATCACTTTTTCCCACATCTCTGAAGACCAGTGCCTGCGGTTTTTCCACCACTGAACTCAAATTGTGCATTCATCTCTGTCATAATGGGTTTTATGTGCTACATATCCCTTTCTATGTAATTGTCGACAGACTGTTCTTGCTGACGTGGTCTGATCATGTCCTGCAAACACTTGAGGAACAGTTACTTTTCTGTTTTTTCTTTCATATTGCATTAATGCATGCACATCATGGTCATCAAATTGGCAAATCGAACACACGTTCTGATTCAATTCTTTTTCATGCCACAGAGAATTATTGCATGTTAACTGCTTAATTGTACCATGCAGTGCACTTGTGTGGAAGCATCTGCATTCATTAAAGTTTCTCTTTTAAGTTACTTTTTTCTTTGATTTCTCATCTGTCTGTATATATTTCAGGCAACATGTACACTGTAATTACAGCCAAAACATTAAGCCTGTAATAGATTATATCTTTGTTGAACTCATAATGATATTTAGAAAGGGGTGTTTATTAAATTCAACAACAAAAGAACATTTACACATTTCAGTGGGCTAATTAAGTGGATATGTTGATTAGAATGACAAAACAGTGGATCTGAATATTTGATAGAACTACCTTTCCAATCATTGTGTTGATTCTCAGACAAAAAAAAAAAAGATTAATCAGGCCTTGCCTTTTCTTCCAAACGTCAATCAGCTAAGTCAGTTTCTTAAAAGTGCAGTGATGCGTAAAAAACAGAATAATCTTTTGAGAATTGAGCATGTGCTCACATTGGCTGCTGATGTTTCTCATATGGTGGGAAAAGCTATAAAGGTCAGTTCCCAGGTCAGAGCTGCTTCAGTGAAGGGGAAGGTGGCTCATGATGGGTTGGATCATTATTATCTTATTCACTCTCCTGGTAAGGGCAAGGTCAGAAAACCAAACATGCAAAGTGATCGGGCAGACGGGCTTTATGGAATTTTCAAAAGAAGGTGATCTTTTTATAGGAGGAGTTTTCTCTATGACTAGTACACGCAAACTGGTAGATAATGGCTACCAGGCATTTCCGCACACATACTGCACAAAGTAAGTGCTTAAAATATGTTCAAATTGAATGCAGTGTATGAAAAAAATGCTTCATGTGCAGACCTGATGTGTTGCAAAATGATCAGCTGTAATTACATGTTTATTAGTAATGTCCCAACACCTAACACTGTGTTTTCAGGTGGAATGACAGAGAATTGAAGTTTGCGCGGACTGTAATTTTCACTGTGGCGGAGATTAACAGAGATTCTAAGCTCCTTCCTGGAGTGAGTCTGGGCTATAGGCTGTACAATGGCTGTGGGAGTGAAAACCTGATAAGAGCAGCCGTAGAAGCTGTAACTGGAGATGATTCAAAGGGCTGCAGTGGTCAGATCCAGGCTCTCTTAGGCCATTCATCTTCTGGAGTGAGTGAGGACATAAACATCATTCTAAGCCCGCTATCAATTCCACAGGTGGGAAAATTTCAACTACAAACTGTCTCATTTTTATTGTCATAGTTGTAGATTTATATTTCTATCTTTATAAGTTATATAGATTTACTGTATTCAACATTTTATTGTCTTTGAAGGTAAGCCATCTTTCAACTTGTGCTTGTTTGAGTGACAAAAGACTCTACCCCACATTCTTCAGAACTGTGCCAAGTGACCGCTTCCAAATAATTGGTCTGGTGCAGCTTATGGAATACTTTGACTGGCGCTGGGTGGGGATCATTTACTCTGCAAGTTTGTACTCAGAAAAAGGTACAGCTGAATTCACTAAAGAAGCAAAGAAAGTGGGCATATGTGTTGAATACACATTACCTTACTCTAAGACATCTAAATCCAAGTTGGAAGCTATTGTAAAGAAGCTAAGGGAATCCTCGTCAAAGGTGGTCTTGCTGTTTATGTCCTTGTCCTATACCAAATCGTTCCTGTCAAAAATTGAGAATTATAACATAACTGGAAAGCAGTGGCTTGGTGGTGAGTCTTGGATCACACAAGCAGACCTGGCTTCTGTTGAGAGAAAGAGTATTTTACAGGGGGCAATGGGCTTTGCCCTTCCTGAGGCATCAATACCAGATCTTGGTGAATTCTTACTCAGCTTGAAACCTTCGGATGAACCACGGAGTGCTATAATCAAAGCTTTCTGGGAGAAGTTCTTTGATTGCAGCTTCTCTCCATCAAATACCACTACTATGTGCACTGGCACAGAGGATCTCAGGACAATCTCCAGTGACTACACAGATGTGACACATTTCAGGGCTGAGAATAATGTGTACAAAGCTGTGTACTTGGTAGCCTATGCCCTTCATGCACTATTGCAATGTAAAAATGGTTCAAATCCCACCACGGGAAAGCCCTGTGTGAACAAGAATCAAGTCCAGCCTAAGCTGGTAAGGTTTTTCAGGCATAGTATAGGCTACTTTGTAATTATTTAATGATGTTGTGTGGCTAATGCAAAAACAAAATGTTTAGTTTTCATTTAGGGCAGCATTTGAATACTAAATATATAGTCCCTATTTTGCTTGCAAGTTTTATGTTTGCTAAAACTTACAAATTCTTCTTCCTTTGTAGGTGTTGGAACACATTAACTATGTGAACTTCACGACACAGAATGGAGCAAAGGTTTTCTTTGATGAAAACGGAGACTCAGTTGCCCAGTATGACTTAGTTAACTGGCAGATGAAAGAAGATGGTTCTGTTGAGATTGCAAATATTGGTCAATATGATACCTCTTTTCCAGAGGGGAAAAAATTCAAACTAAAAGAGAACACCAAAATAGTATGGGGAGGAAACAGTAATGAGGTACAGTAAAGTGAATGGAACTTGCAGGTGTAATCCAGGTTCTCTGAATGAAGAGACTATATCTCCATCCGTCGTATCTTACATGTACAGTAACTGACCCCAACGATGTCAGTTGCCCCACAAGGGTTTGTCCCTGTTTATGTGGAATATGCAAGGTGGAGACATAGTCTTGACACAATAGAGACTTTTTGAATAACAAATTTCACCTTTGCAAACATTCCAATGTCATGTCATGCCGATGATATACAAAACAATTGTTGCATTATTGAGTTTTACATGTTTTGCCTCATTAGGTGCTAAGGTCTGTCTGCAGAGAACCATGCCCACCAGGGACTCGTAAGGCTACAAACAAGTTTAAGCCTGTGTGTTGCTTTGACTGTTTTGAGTGCCCTGAGGGTACAATGAGCAATCAGACAAGTGAGTGAGGATTTTAAAACTGAATTCATTAATCGGTATTGTAGAAGGATAAATTTAAAAAAGATTGATAGAAAGAATAAAAAAATGTTTTGTTTTCATTTTGGTGAAATGGTTGTATTTCTGTATGGTTTCACTTCTTTCACAGATTCTCCAGACTGTTTGATCTGTCCACCAGAATTTTGGCCTAATGAAAAGAAAGATAAGTGTCTTCCTAAACCAACTGAATACCTTTCTTACAAAGAGATCATGGGAGCACTTTTAACTGGATTTGGCTGTGTTGGCATATTTTTATCTCTTCTGACATCAATTATTTTTTTGACCCATAAAGAGACTCCTATTGTAAAAGCTAACAACTCTGAGCTGAGCTTCCTGCTGCTATTTTCATTAAAACTGTGTTTCCTGTGTTCTCTAACCTTCATCGGCCGGCCCTCTGAGTGGTCCTGCAGGCTCCGACACACAGCATTTAGCATCACCTTTGTCCTCTGTATCTCTTGTGTTCTAGGGAAGACCATAGTGGTTCTAATGGCCTTCAGGGCAACACTTCCTGGTAGTAATGTGATGAAATGGTTTGGTCCTGCACAACAGAGGCTCAGTGTTCTCACTTTCACCCTCATTCAAGTTGTGATTTGTATTCTTTGGCTGACAATCAACCCTCCATTCCCTAAGAGGAACATGAATTACTATAAAGAAAAAATAATCTTGGAGTGTGCCCTGGGTTCAGCTGTTGGATTCTGGGCTGTGTTGGGTTATATTGGATTTCTAGCTCTCTTGTGTTTTATACTTGCTTTTCTTGCTAGAAAACTGCCAGACAGCTTTAATGAAGCCAAACTTATCACCTTCAGCATGCTGATATTCTGTGCAGTCTGGATCACATTTATCCCAGCATATGTCAGCTCTCCTGGGAAGTTCACTGTAGCTGTGGAGATATTTGCTATATTGGCCTCCAGTTTTGGTTTGTTGGTGTGTATATTTTTCCCGAAATGTTATATTATTATCTTCAGGCCAGAGCAAAACTCAAAAAAACATTTGTTGGGGAAAATACCACCAAGAACTCTTTGATTTGCAATTCAAAAGTACCCTTGAAAAAATGGCCTTAATGTTACATGTAATCTAACTTTATAGACCAACTAGATTGCTTATTCAAGTATTGCAAAAATTGGCCATTAGAACCACTATGGTCTCTTTATGGGTCAGTACCCTTTATACTTTTTGTGATGTGTTGAATAAACTTAATATTCTGACTTGGGTCTTTTTTCCCATTTATATTTGATCATAAATACTGTAGAGTACATGGAATGTAGTTTGTTACGACATCATTTTCATATTGGCCACAAAGTGTAAGTAAGATTCTTTAGTGACATTCAACCAAAAAGTTTCAAATTTTAGTTGTTTAGTGGTGTAAGTTCAGTGAAATATTGCAAAAGTTAACAAGATAGGCAACACAAAACAAATAGCTCCCATTCTCCCCTCTATTGACCATTGCTATCTAAGTGTCCATGAGTAAGGCAATTATTAATTAATTTTTCAGTGTGGGCAGTCAGTGGCCCTGTGTAGAAGATCTGCAACACGTGCAGAGAAATTGAGGATCGCAGGAGGGAAATGAGACAGTGCAGGGTACCATGCTTGAAACTCTGGTGAGGTGTAGAGACAGCAGTCCTTTGTCCATCTCTTGAAAAGTAAATTATATCTTACTGCTGACCAATTAGACACTCTGGTCAGATCTATTTTGGCCATTTACAGTTGTTTGGAACTCAAGTTTTATTCATGTATTACAGAACAATCTTTAATAATTAATAAAGGACATAAAGTATATTGGTCTTTTTTTATAGTCATGCATGCAGGGTCATGCATCAATTAATGCATTATTAATTAATAAGTCATTACACTTGTTATAATGTGCTCCCTTCTACAGTTCCCATACTGAATTAACTAAGCTTCCTCTGTGTAATACTAAGGACCACCTTTCACCTCATCTGCAACTACAAAGACCTTTCACTAATCAAACCAGCTAATCTGAAATTCATCTGAAAATATTTGTAATTGCTCATGTTTTTTGGATGGTTCTGGTAATCCATAGTCTCTGTTTGTGGAATAATTTAAGTGTCCACACATCCTCAGCAAGATGGCTGCATGTTCCCAAACACGGGCAGTGCCACACTGCAGCCGCCTCTGAACAGTGTACAGAGGTGATCCACACAAGACCAGGACAGCACCTCACATTCTCACCATCACACCAGTCCTTATACACTGTAAAGCACGCCATAGTCCTCTGTTCTGTCAGATCAGCATTGAATAAAAGGAGCCTCCTGGTTGAATGGCACTGTTCAGGATTAAGCAAAGCTTCAGTAAATCAAAGGATATTGCAGTTCCTAAGTTGGAAACTGATGCAGTGCGGATGTTATCCAGTTTATTTTCCTCGTTGTTTACTCACATTTAGATTTGAAAACCTTGACCTGGCTAGCTTACAGCTAGCTAGCAAAAGACGCCAGCAGAGTAAAGTTTACAGACTAGTGAGCTGATTTTCACATTGTGATGACTGACTCGCAGCCACATGCCACCACCATCCCACGCCAACCACAAAAAGCACTCCTGAGACTTTAGCAAAGCTGACAGACATAAGACTGGAAATGTCCTAAGTCATTCAGCAAGTTGATTACAATATAAGTGGAATAAATAAAATGGTTTTTGAGATGGTTTAAAGATGTTTGGGTAACACTTTCTATGAAGGTCAGGTCTATAATACATTATGAGCACATTCATAAGACATTATAACGCATTTATAAGGCTTTATAAACATTGTTATAAATGTTAATAATCATGTATGACAACTTATAACAAGGTTTATAAAGTATTATAAGTGGTTACATAATGCATGATAAATTCAGCATTCATAATGCTTTATACTTCCATGCCAAAGTGACGACAGTGTTTGAAAGAAGAATCTGAAGTACTGGGTTACATAGCACATTATAACTATCATAACTTTAGCCAGTTATAAAGACTCAAAGAACTGCTCTGACATATAATAAATGCTTAATTTCTGAAACGGAATAATGCCTTATAAACATGAAAAATATGCTATAGGATGACTTTAAGAGCTTTACTTAAAGCTCATCCTATAGCATATTATTCATGTTTATAAAGCATTAGAAAATGGTATCTTGCTAATAACCTTATACAGTGTTGTCACTTTACTTAAAGTGACACCATATACGTTTACTGGCAATAAAACTTTATTACCATCATCATGTTAACATCTTCAACGACAGCTTACAGACAGGTTGAAAATAATTTGTTTTACTACAAAAAGTGTGCATTTTAAATGTTGGGCTACAGGCAATAAAACATCTTTAGATATTGTAAATCTTTTCAAAATGACTACATAAAAGGTGCATTTTAAATGCAAAACTAAGTGAATCTTGTTTTGCTAAATAAAAGTGAAATCCTTAAGGTGGAGTCAGTAGGATTTTCCAGTCGAGTGTTGTGGTCAAGCGAGCTAGAGACTGTATAAAGAGAGAGCTGCGCTGGCGAGACAAAAGTCAAAGTAACAGTAAAGCTGGTTAATCTGTGTATCATTCCTTCTTTCCATTTTCAATTGACAATCACAAATCAAAAAATTAAAAAGTGAATTGAATCTGATACCAAAAAAAAAAGGCTTTCTATTTTAGGCTCAGATCAAAAATATTCAAAAATATGAAATGGAAAAATGGGTCACAGAAGCGAATTGGATTTTAATATTTAATTGGTCGGGTTTACATGACTCGGTGTTGTGTTGAACTCTGTTTCTTTGTTGTGATGTGTTTCCCCTAGCCCCGCCCCCATGACCGATGCATTGTCAGTAAAGTATAAAGTATAAGTATATAAGGGACACATTTAGTGATATAGGTTAAAAATCACAGGAATGACCTGTTGTAGGCTGAAGGAAACAAGTCAGCAGTATGAATGTGACAGATCTGTGAGCCACATGTCATATTGAACAGAGGAGGAACGGTATCTGACAGTAACTCTGCTGTCAGGATGTGTTTTCCTGCTGTAATGAAGGTGGTTTTAAGACAAATACAAAAATAAAAAGTTGTGAATAAGCACATAATTCATCCAAAAGTTATTTTAACCTATATCCCTAAATGTGTCTATTATATCAGGGGAAACACATCCTGACAATGCATCGGTCATGGTGGCGGGGCTAGGGGAAACAAGAGTTCGACACAACACCGGGTCATGTAAACCCAACCAATTAAATATTAAAATCAAATTCTCTCCTGTGGCCCATTTTTCCATTTCATATTTTTGATCTGAGCCTAAAATCTAAAGCATGAAAAACAAGCCCTTTTTCTTTTTTGGTATCAGATTCAAAAACAAATAACCAGTCACTTTTTCATTTTTTGATTTGTGATAGTCAATTGAAAATGGAAAGAACAAAATGATACACAGATTCTGGTTCATCAGAGAGAAGCATGTGTCTGCAGACCCGCAGTGAACCTGTGTGTACCTCACTTTCAACAATTATGCACAACATATTTCCTAATGTCATGCAACAGCCGGCCGATAATGTGAAATCTGTGATTCCTGCCCAGCCAATATTCCCACTCGATCACTCTTAAATGTTCCTTCAAAAGGTTTGTGGTAGGGTTTCCACTTCTATGTTTATTCCTCTCCCACCCCCAGATGTCTGATTTAAAAGAAGTGCAGTCTATGACTATGACATATCTATAAAATAATCTCTTACATTCTTAGAAATTATGAAAAAAGTATCATAGCTCCATCACACCCATAGATTACAGTGTCGTATAACCAACTGAAATTACAATATTGTTGTTTTTTTTTGTTTTTTTGCGACCATTCCGGAGTCATTTGTTTTTTTGCAACCACTCTGGGGTCATCTTTTTTTTTTTTTTTGCAACCACTCCGGGGTCATAGTTTATTTTATTTTGCGACCACTCTGGGGTCTATTGCATAATTGAGGGTTTTTGCCTGCATAAACCACAAAAAAAACTCTTCTGGAGGGACTGAATTAAAGACAGCTGAGAACAGACATGTATGCGCAAAACTTTTAGCCTGTTTGCGTTCACTCATAAAGCAGAGAGAGGGATGATAAATAATTTTCCAGGACAACTCAGGCTTTTCCAGGACATTTGACTTTTTTCTCATTTTCCATATTGGTCAATCATTTTCCAGGTTTTCCAGGATGCGTGGGAACCCTGAATTTTATATACTATTAGCCAGGAGCACAGTAATGATAGTCAAATACTGTACTTCAATTATGCAAAATGAACACACAACACATTCTTCATATACATACATACATACTTTCCTCTTGTGGGAGAATTTGCTTTCATCTAACATCACAAAGCAATGTTGTCCACCGATCTTCATGCTACCCTGGTGTCTGATTTTACTGATGGCTGTAATGCAGACCTTGAGAGATGGAAGTTGGTATTAGAGCTTGCTCACATTTGAGACAGGCAAGTTGATCAAAATATTCCACAAGAATATATTCTACTGCTTACAAATTCCTTTAAATATCTGCATATATCTGGTATACAGCAATACACTGCTGTATTGCAGTATACCAGACATTTTATCACTGGTTGTCTGGCGAGATTCCTGCACTAGCCCTTTTAATGTAGACCAGACTTCCTGGCAAACTTCTGGGTATCCCTCTGCTAACTGGGGATAAATTAATTCAATCATGCAGCTCATCTGGGCTTTCCAAATGTTATCAGTTCAAATGGATCAAAATGTTGTAGTGAAATGAGTCATTTTGCAGGGGTTGTTTGATGCTCAACACAATTTATCCACTGTTTTACAGTACAATTTTACATTAGCGCCACAGTAGGCTACATTGGAGTTTATGTAAAAAAGTTGCATTCACATGCTTGTGGGATTGTCCCTTTCTTCCAACTTTGGTGTGTTCATGAGCTTTTAATTTGTAATATGGAGCCAACATGAAGGCTACACAGATGTGTTGTATTCTATTGCTCAGTGCTTTTAAACACATTAATAGCTGTTTTTAGTTTTTGCATGACAACAAACGGTAGTAAACGGTCGGGAACTCATTTTTCCAACACCACATGAATGCAGCACACATATTCAGACATATGAAGGCAAAAGTTACAACCTCCAAAAGTTACACAGTATAGCTTAAAATCCATTTCATATCATTGATACAACACCTTTCTCAAATTGGAGGCCATCTTGGTCAAAGTGCGACTGCTGCTGGCAATGCTGGTAACCCTGTGCAGCAATAACCTCCCGCGTCTTATCCAAATCTCCCAGCATCCATTGAGACTGCTGCATTCATGACAAGTCGTAATGCTGGGAAAAAAAAAAAAAAAAAAATCTGAGTTGTTAAATTGAATTAAATGGTTGTCCAACTTGGAATTACAGGTCCTCATGTCGGGTGTCTACTCAGAGCTACTATTTTTATGACGTTTTAACATGCAGGCTATTTGATTTGTAATTATGCATTATGTGATTGTATAGTTTACATATTTAACTCACATATAGCAATATGTGAAATTCAACAACTATCTTATTGATTGATTTAGCTATACTGTGTTCGCTGGCAACATTAGTCTATCTGAGAGATTTTTTTTTTCCAACTTTATTAATCAAAATCTGGCTTGTACAATCAAGTAATTTCAATAGAAAAATACAGTTCTCCAGACTGAGCATTTACAACATATCTGCATTGAACAGTAAAAGTCACAGGTCTAATCAGAAATTAATACATTCATATTGTCATAAACAGTCAAGGCTTGTTTGGTTTCTACATATTTCAGTGTTTTTTTTTTTTAAGTTTATTATCTCATTCTTATGTACTAGCAACAGTGGGTGGCTCTTCATAAATCTGCATCTGTGGATGAACTGTTTGGCAATAATAATTAAGCTGTTATACATCATTTCCCGTTTTTTGTTTTGTAATAAAACTCCATACTTAATGTTCTTATATTCCAACTTGGGCGACTGAGTGTCCTTTTCAGATATCCAGTCTTGAAATGCTGTCCAAAACACTCTGGTATAATTACAGTCAAAGATCAAGTGTTCTAAAGTCTCAATGTCCGAGTCACAAAAAGCACAGTTGTTTCTATCGATGTTAAATCTTTGTCTCAGGAACTCATTGCAAGGATGGATATCATATAAGGTTTTAAAATGGGTTTCTTTAGCTTTCGATGATAAAGGTAGAGTGAGGTATCTGGTTCTCATTCTGACAATAATCTCTTTAGGATAATCTTTTAACAGATTTTTCCTTTTTAATGGTAAAGGGAAGAGATTAGACATGAGGGCACCTCTTATGATTTTGTTAGTACATTTTTTTCTATGAAATTAATATTATCTATAAAAAGTGACGGCATCATGGGTATTCTCTTATTATAAAGCAACATTCCTTTCACCATGTTCACCATACCTTGTGGAATCGCTTTTATTACCACTGAGTATTGTTGTTTAGTACTCTTCATATTAAATTTATTAACAAGATCATCATAATCAAGAAAGTTTCCTCTTTAATCCATTAAGTGCAGAATCGACCAAGCCTATCTGAGAGATTATACAAGTAAACTGAAACAACCCATTGTCAAAAGTCAGAATATCCGACGTGTCTTGAACGTAACACAGGGCATTGTGGGAGGACTAGGTAGAAACGCACTTGACTGCAGTTTCTCAGGAGATAGAAAGTCACCAAGTCGTCACGTCAAACCAAAGCCTCAGGTAATATTTTTCAACGCAGGTTGTGAAAATATGGACAGTACGTATTGAGTTTTTTTCGTTGTTATATTGGCTGAAGTTGGCCTCAAAGTTGCTAACACTTGCTAGCCAAGTTTAACTTAGCCATCAAGGTGAAGCAAACTGGTTCGCCATGTGGCTAAGCTAACCCAGCCAACACGTTGAAAAAAAGCTAAAGGCGTCAACGTGGTAGCTCAATTTCAAACTACCACCCGGAAACCCCCCAGAATGAATCATGACAGCTAGTCCTCCTGCTAACAACGGTAATGCCAACACTTGTCTGTAAACACTGAGAGATATATTATCAACTCTTCTGTTAATTTTGTTGTGATAAACTGCATTAACCATCACACAAAACTCCCCCAAAAACCTGTTGATTTACTGCACTTCCCGTATGACAACTACAGACCTTAAAACGGTATGAACCCAAATTAACAACTACAGACCTTAAAACGGTATGAACCCAAATTAAACATAGATTTTACAGCGATTTACTTGCAATAAACAGATCAAATGAATCCCGAAATAACTACATCATGATATCGATTCGTAAAAAGTATGAATTAATGCTTTGTCAACTCTGTCAGCATGACGACAAGCAAACAACTTTTAAAATGCTTGTTTTCTGAATGGAGCTCAGACCGAGCAGAGCTGTGCTAACATTGTAGTTACACTCGCTAATGGTGTGAGCTACGGTAATTTCTTTAGAAAGCTGGAGGCTTTCTAGAGGAATAAACACACACCAGGCCGCCACACCAAGTTCTGCTATAAATCCGGAGCCGTATACGGGTGGGAGGAGTTTATTTTTTTCGGAATATGATCACCATTTACTTCTGCGTCCAGGAAACTTGTGGATACAGAGAGAGTGATGACGTGACACTCATGCGCTGTGATTGGTGTGACTGGGCACAAGTAACAGACAGACAGACAAACAGACAAAGCCTCTTATAGATGGCTCTGGGCCTCTCGGCCCACGCCGTAAAAATAAATGCATAAAGATAAGACATTGGGGAAATCTGTGCATACACAATATAATATCAAAATGTAAAAAAGTCAAGTAAACGGGTCATCTCCTCCAGGGACAATTAGGTCATCCTTGAGTTAGTCCCAATCATTTCTTTAGATGTATCCTACTGCTCTGAGGATTGAACTGACGACTTTCCTAACGAAAGCTCGCTTTTCTAACCATTAGGACACCACTGCCTGTAAACTGCCTTGTCAGTCCTAGTCGGTGGAAGAACAGAGCGCTGTGTTCAAGTTTAAAAATTTGCAGCTCAGTGCAGACTGTGTCCACTCATGTGCCATACAACACATACACAATGAATGGGTTTGTCGGTGGAGGTCTGCACTTTGCGTCCCCTATGCGAAATGGGCTCTTCCCCTAATGTCACTGAACTAGTCTTTAGAATTATGTATTACATTAGTCTAATTGCTATGAGACAGGCTGTTGTTATTATTTAAAACATTAGTAAACTAATCTGGGTTGAGCGTCGCATTTATGATAGGGATGTCCTGATCCAGCTTTTTCACTTCCGATCCGATACCAATATTACAGCCTTGAGTTTTGGCCGATACCGATCCGATCCAAGCGCATATTATACATATTCACTTATTTTGTTGTCAGTCATGTTAGAAAAGGTTTGATCAAGCAATATTAATCTAACAAGAACAACTACTTAATCGGGTTAGTTAGAATGATCCACAACAGTTGGTATGAGAAACTGACACGTTTATTGTTAACAGGGTTAAATAAGCAAACTTTAAACTTGAACATTAACATTAAATAAAAAATATAGCTGGTTTGCTTTGGCTGCTTTGGCCCCTTAATAAATAGAAAATAAATCAACACAAGAAATCTTTAAAATGTCTAACATTGAAATTAAAATGGCAGCAAGACTCCACACACTTGTGCTTTGGCCCCCTAATAAATAAAAAAAAGATTAACACCACAAGACATTGTTGACATTTAACAAACAATGCAGCCTTTCCTTTTCAGTTATTTTTGTAGTGTAAGTGCCAGCCTGGTACTGCTGTTTCCTGGGACCAACAGAGGGGACAAAAAACCATACACAATATTGTGCAACTGTTTAAACAAGCAATAGTCCATCCATGGCTCCAATTTCACTAATTGTGCCCAAAACAATGCCATCAGTGCTCTTTACTTAAACAGTAAGAGTGTAAACCAAATAAAAATATCACTCTCAAAAAACCAGAGCAGAAAACAAATAGTCAGTTAACTAAATTGATTGCTACTCTTCCTACCCTTCCCTCCCTGTGTGTCTGCATGCTGGCCTGGTGGATTGATAGTAAGTGCTGGAGCGGATCACTGGAATGGAGGAGCGGATCACTGGAATGGACTGCTTGAATCGCGGAGCGCTGGGCTGGCCGGAAAACCTGGATCAGTCTCTACGAAAAACTGGATCAGAGTTCTGGGATCTGCATTTTTCCATGCAGTCCGATCCGATGCCGATGCACGTTTTATGCTAATATCGGCGGCCGATACCAATCCGATCAGGACATCCCTAATTTATGACTAAAGCTATGCTACTCAAACTGACCACAAGGTGGCCCTCTATCACCACAATGTATCCTCAGCAATAATACAACTGGTGTTATAGCCATTTTAAATGAAACCATGTTGCTATATTAGTGATGGCAATTTTATAAGGGAAGCACACTGGTATTCTGCACCAGGGTTTGACATGAAATAAAGATCCCTATTTTTCTTTCAGTGAAAACCTGCACAGACATCATTAACAGGTACAAGGCAGTGCTGAAGAAGTACAACGAGGGAGGGTCCATGAAAGCTGCCTTTGAGGAAGTTGGTGTTGACCGCAACACGATCGCCAGAACAGCAGTCATCGCGGAGCTTAGCCTTGCAGTCCCTGAAGCTTTCATAGCTGTAGGCCAGTGGAACGAGAAATCTGAAAAGCTCACCGCATTTGTCGACAGGTGTCGTGCTGTCATTACAACCGAGATTAAAGGGGACATAAGCAAAACGAAGGAGAAGGGTACTTTACTGCCCATTGCACATTAAATGGCCTTATTAGCCTTTTCTGGCTTTGGAGCTAGTTTGTTCTTACAAGTTTAGAATGTATCATCTTAGAAAGAAAGTGCATTCAGTTAATTAGATCCTCGGGTTCAAGTTTATAGTGAAAGAATGAACGTACATTCTTCAAACTGTCCATTTTAAAGCAATACTCTGATGATTTGGGAGTTATGCCCTTTCTCTATCATTTTCCTAGTGAGACAACATGATCAATATCTTGTCTGTACGTCCAGTGGCTGTCTTCCAGCTGTTAGCATCGTGTCTTAGCTTAGCCCAAGTCATTGCAGTGGATAGGAGTCAGTAGCATACTCAGTAGCTGAAGCTGGCGTTTTAGTACGTGCATTTAAAATAAAGATTTTTTAAACCTTTTTAGTTGTTTTAGAATAAGTTTGATACGTGTAACTATAGTGTGTTTACATCATGCGCTGTGACACACTATAGTTACGTGTATCAAACTTCCTCTAAAACGAGTAAAAAGAACTCTTGTTTTTAGAATTAATGTTTTAATCTTTAATTTGAATGCACGTGCTAAAATGCCAGCTTCAGGGTTTGTGAAAGGTTTATTTTATTCACTTTTACAAAGTATGCTACTGACTCCTACCCACTGCAATGATTTGGGCTAAGCCAAGCTGTGATGCTAACAGCTGGAAGCCAGCCACTGGACGTACAGACACAAAAAAGATATTGATCATGTTGTCTCACTAGGAAAACGATAGAGAAAGAGCATAACTCCCAAATCGTCGTATTCTTTAAGGATTTCACTTTTATTTAGCAAAACAAGATTCACTTAGTTTTGCATTTAAAATGCACCTTTTATGTAGTCATTTTGAAAAGATTTACAATATCTAAAGATGTTTTATTGCCTGTAGCCCAACATTTAAAATGCACATTTTTTGTAGTAAAACAAATTCTTTTCAACCTGTCTGTAAGCTGTCGTTGAAGATGTTAACATGATGATGGTAATAAAGTTTTATTGCCAGTAAACGTATATGGTGTCACTTTACTTAAAGCTCATCCTATAGCATATTATTCATGTTTATAAAGCATTAGAAAGTGGTATCTTGCTAATAACCTTATACAGTGTTGTCACTTAAAGCTCTTAAAGTCATCCTATAGCATATTTTTCATGTTTATAAGGCATTATTCCATTTCAGAAATTAAGCATTTATTATATGTCAGAGCAGTTCTTTGAGTCTTTATAACTGGCTAAAGTTATGATAGTTATAATGTGCTATGTAACCCAGTACTTCAGATTCTTCTTTCAAACACTGTCGTCACTTTGGCATGGAAGTATAAAGCATTATGAATGCTGAATTTATCATGCATTATGTAACCACTTATAATACTTTATAAACCTTGTTATAAGTTGTCATACATGATTATTAACATTTATAACAATGTTTATAAAGCGTTATAATGTCTTATGAATGTGCTCATAATGCATTATAGACCTGACCTTCATAGAAAGTGTTACCGATGTTTGTAATTGTCATGAAGCACCATTTTAATTGGCTGCGGAAA
This sequence comes from Epinephelus moara, assembly GCF_006386435.1. Classification (NCBI taxonomy): domain Eukaryota; kingdom Metazoa; phylum Chordata; class Actinopteri; order Perciformes; family Serranidae; genus Epinephelus; species Epinephelus moara. The sequence goes on from NC_065507.1 coordinate 24,690,059, forward strand.
ACTCTGGTGTATGTATGTACTTTGTGATTCATTCATTGTAAATCTCTAACCTCGTAACTCTTTCAGTCTAAATTAATAAAATTAAAATATCTGTACCCTTGTTTCACAACATTATTTACTACTCGCAGGTTTTACCTACTTGTGATGCTGCACTTCATAAAGCTTACTTGGACCTGCATTAAGTTAACAGCCTTCAAAATGTAAAATTTCAGCTACGCTATTTCTTATATATAATTAAGATATAAAGGTATTTTCAAAGCTAAACGGAGCCCTGTAGATTATTGGCATTTGACTGGTGTGAAAATGTACATGTACATTTAGTGGGGGTCTGATTGTCATGTGTGCTTATGTATATGATAGTGTACAAAGTGTGTGTCCTGAATGTAGCAATCACCTTCCCCTGTTCTACTAATCTTACTCATCTAAGATTGCTGTACCCTAGGGGAAATAAACCAGCCTTTTATGAAGAGAGCAGGTCTACCTGTCTCCGACAGTTATAAGAGCTGCATCCTCTATTCTATCAAAAGATACCAAGCAAACATGCATGAGCTGCAAATACCTACTATCTTTCCTCTGTTTGTTCTGTGCCTATACACAGTTTCTGGCTGTGAATTGTTCAGTAGGTTTGACATGCCAAGTTTGTTCAAGTGGGGAGATATAATGATAGGGGGGATTTTCCCAGTTTTTAACAAAGAGATTAGCGGTACCTCTACGTTTGAGAGCGAGCCACCTGGAGTGAAGTGTGCAGGGTAAGTCTGATTCTTCTAATACATGCCACTTTTATCTTACTAACTTGCAATTGTATATAGATTTACAGCAGCAGCTATTTAATTGAACAACCTTTTTCAATAACAAAAACTTATTTTAGATTTGACCTGAGAGCTTTTCGATGGACCCAAGTAATGATATTTGCAATTGAAGAAATCAACAAAGATCCCGCTCTCCTGCCAAACATATCTCTTGGCTACAGGATCCTTAACTCATGTGCATCTCCTACAAACACTTTACGTGCTGCACTAACACTGGCTAGTGGACCAGAGGAGCTAGAACTGACCTCCCCTTGTCCTCCAGCTATATCTGCACTTATAGCAGAGTCCGGATCATCTCAGTCCTTAGCTGTGGCTGGAACTCTTGGACCATTTCAAGTGCCAATAGTAAGAGATTGAATGATATGTTTTATTGCATTAGTGTTCTGTGATATTTGATGCATTTATAATGCTTGGTTTGTGACAGATTGGGTGTTCTTTTTATAGGTAAGTTACTTCTCAACATGTGCCTGCCTCAGTGACAGAGCTAAATATCCTACATTTTTTCGGACAATCCCCAGCGACTACTTCCAGGCCAAAGCTTTGGCAGCATTGGTCAAACACTTTGGCTGGCAGTGGATTGGGGCCATACAGTCAGACAATGACTATGGGCGAAATGGGATTCTGGCTTTTACTGAAGAGGTTAAAAAGCTTGGGGTTTGTATTGCATTTGTTGGGACAATTCTACGTACATACACTATGGATAAAATTCTGGATGTTGTTGAAATGATCAAGCAGTCAACTGTCAAAGTCATTCTTGCTTTTATTCCAGAGGGTGACTTTTACCCTTTGATGAAAGAGATTGTGAAACAGAACATTACAGGAATTCAGTGGATTGCCAGCGAGGCCTGGATAACAGCATCTCGACCCTCCACACCAGAAATCTACCAAGCTTTTGGTGGAGCTCTAGGATTTGTGGTGCAGAAGATGGCTATACCAAATCTAAAACAATCTCTTACAGGCATAAGCCCTTATGCTGATCCAAGTGCAGCCTTTGTGAGGGATTTTTGGGAGATAATGGCTGGCTGTAGACCTGTTTTACCCGGGGAACACACAGATACAGAGGCAACCAATGAAATATGCACAGGCCATGAGACATTAATGAATTCCCAGGATGTGTTCTTCAATGTCACACAGCTTAGAGTGTCCTATAATGTGTATAAAGCAGTTTATGCCATTGCACATGCCCTACATCAGCTGGTATTCTGCCAACCAGTTGCAGAAAAAACAGTTAGGCCATGTTTGAATATATCAGAAATTCGGCCTAAAGAGGTAAGGAATAGTGAAAGTAAAATCTACAATACCTTCAGCAAATAAGCAATGAATGCATCTGTATCAAAATTATCTTATCAATATGAACACACAGAAATATCTACTCAATAACATATTCCTTTCACAGGTTACAGATCACCTACAAAGGGTACATTTTAGGAATCAGTTCGGAGATGATGTGTTTTTTGATGCCAATGGTGACCCTCCCGCTTCTTATGACATTATTAATTGGCAGCTGATAGATGGGCAGGTGCAACATGTCACACTGGGTCATTTTGCTTCAGCTGCTAATGGTAATTATAAGCTCAGCATCCAGGAGGAAGAAATTGTGTGGAGGACAGCGAAAACGGTAAAATACTTTTTTTTTTTTTTTTTTTTTTTTTTTCATGCAATGAGCTTAAAGATTTTGTTGGAATATGAGCCCAGTTGTGCAATACATTGTTTGAACTTTTTTTTTTCCCCTCAGGTTCCAGTGTCAGTGTGCTCTAATGTTTGTCCAGTGGGAACCAGGAGAGCTCAAATGAAGGGAAAACCCACCTGCTGTTTTGACTGTATCCCATGTGCTGATGGAACTATAGCCAACTCAACAGGTATCATAAGCATGCATGCTATATTGAACGAACATACTTATAGGTCCTGTACATGACTTTCAGATAATGCTTGTTATTAATGACACCATTGATTGTTCTATGACATGCAGGCAGCAGTCAGTTTTGACAGAGATTGACCAGCATCATGTTGATAGTATGCTAGAAAATAAATTACAGTCATGTTAAGAATAGTGTTATCATTTGGACCATTGGCTTCAATGAAATCACTGTACCTCACTCCTTGCCACTATGATACTACTTCACCAGTAGAAGAGTGGACAGCAGCTCCAGACATGGACCAATTCAGTTTCAGCCAGTGCATCCATCCAGTGCCAGGGGTCACAGGCGCTTGCTACCTTTGAGTTGCTACCAGGGCTTAAGTCTCTCCCACTGGCGAAGTAGTGTCCCAGTGATGGGGAGGTGAGGACAGGGGACCGCAGGGTATATAACAAAAACGCAGCATGTGTGAACTCTGTGTTTTAACTGTGTTGTATTGGGTGTAGGTCCTTTTTTGATATCAGCAGACTGTATTTCTTTGCTAAGTTAGCTAGTGTTGCTCGTTGTTAGCACTGTAGTGTAGCTGAAGAGAGGCAAGGCACTCTGAAACACGTACAAACATCACATCATTTGGATTTTACCAGAATATTTGTCCAGAGTCCTTTACGTATTAAGTCCACGTGCTGTTAGAGGAAATCCAGAAAGTTGAGAGAGGTCGCAAATTTTTAAATTATATTACAATTATAATTATTCACCCATTAGCAATAAAAAAAAAAATTAGTACATGCAAAAAGTTACAAACAGTACCTTCTAAGTATATTTTGATATTCTGCAAAAGTAACGTCAAGACACAGAACCTTTTCTTCCTGTTACTATTCAACAGGTGCAGCAGACTGCACACCCTGTTCACAGGAATACTGGTCCAATGAGAGAAAAGACAAGTGCATTCCTAAAACAATTGAGTTCCTGATGTATCACGAGCCGATGGGAATAGCTGTCACAGTTGTATCCCTGCTAGGGGCCTCCCTGTCGCTGGCGACGATGATGATCTTTATCTGCTACAAAGAAACTCCTGTGATAAAGGCCAGCAACTCTGAGCTTAGCTGCTTCTTGTTATTTTCTCTTTTTTTGTGTTTTCTCTGTCCCCTTACTTTTATCGGCCGACCCACAGTCTGGACATGCATGCTGCGCCACACAGCTTTTGGTGTGACATTTGCACTTTGTATTTCCTGTGTGTTGGGCAAAACTATTGTTGTTGTTACAGCTTTCAAAGCCACATTTCCTGGCAACAAATTTGCAGTAAAGTTTGGTCCTGCAAAGCAAAGGATCATAGTTTTCTCCTGCACTTTGATTCAGGTAGTGATATGTGTGTTGTGGCTTAAGTTAAGCCCACCTTTCCCTGACATGGTTCTCAGATACAGCAATAAGAAGATTGTTTTGGAATGTAACACAGGCTCTGAGGCTGCTTTCTATGCAGTGCTGGGGTACATAGGGATCCTTGCAATATTATGTCTGGTCCTGGCATTTCTAGCAAGAAAGCTGCCCGACAACTTCAATGAAGCCAAATGTATCACATTCAGCATGCTGATATTTTGTGCTGTCTGGATAACCTTTATCCCAGCATACGTCAGCTCTCCTGGGAAGTTCACCGTAGCTGTGGAAATATTTGCAATTTTGTCTTCAGCATTTGGCTTATTAATTTGCATTTTTGCACCTAAATGTTACATATTATTGATCAAGCCAGAGAAAAATACCAAGAAACATGTCATGGGAAAAAAACTGAACCAAAAAATTTGACGTCTCTATTAAAAAAACTTACTTATACCTTTTAAACAATGCACCGTATCAGTAGCAGTATATGAGTAAAGCAAGATTCTTTAGCATTTATATGTTACAGTGATTCTATTATAAAGTCTGAACTTTAATTAATAACTGTTAACAATACAGTGTGACATTAAAGATGCACAAGATGGTCTGTGCTGTAGTCAAAAACCAGGGATGGAAATGGTTATTTGGTTTTTAATAATTATGACTGAATGCATAATTTACCAGTAACTGATGACAACTTCATGTTGCATATTGAATCATTGTAATTTTACATGGCAAATTATAAAATGACGTAATATCATGCACTGTGTATTGTGTCATAACAGAGGATATTCACTGTGTGTACGTACCATGTAAAACGAGGGGGTAAAATCTGTATGATAAGAATCTAAATTGATCATGGGATAACCTTAATGAATTAAATTCACATATGCAATTGACATACATACAAATGATTAATAATTCCTCATTTAGTACTATACAGTAATACAAGCACTTCATTGTTTTGACTAAAGTATATTTGCCAATAAACAAAAATCAAATGCCTGTTTCTGATGTTTATGTTTTAATTCAAAAACCTAAGTGGCTTAAAAAGTGGCTTTAAAATTTAAACATTATCCCATTTAAAAACCCCATGACTGTTTTTTTTTTTAATATTGTCTAAATGTTTTTAAGCCTTCTCTTTTGTCTCTAACAATTTCATGATCAAAACCAAAAATCTACTGTATTACTACTTTGTTTAGACACTTCACTATCATATTAAAAAAACAAACAAATTAACAAAAACCTGTAGCTAATGCCCTTAAAACTTAAAATGATAAATACAAATCAATAATACCTATTTTAACCATGGATGAGATGTGATCTCCTTTATCTACAATATGTAATAAAGGTTTGGGTATACTTACCCCTGGAATACAAGACATTATACAATAATGTAAATTAAAAATTAAATCTGAAGTTACTATGCATTTCCGCAACCACAGCACTGTGCACACGGGTTAGCTGTTATTTCCTGTGTGGAGTGCATGCCGTCGGAAATGACATATGATTATCTAGCACTTCTTGTGTCCAGTATGTGGTGCTGGAGAGAACACACTAATTATACTTCATGTTTGTATATCATGTGAAGACCACATCATGTATTTTTTTTTTTTTTTTTGTAGTGCAAAGCGATTGATCTTTGTCACATAAGGCTGACTTCCTGTTTTCAGTAGGTGGCACTGTGGCTATGAGTCAGTATGGGCATGTAAATAACTTCAGGTTTGGACTCTTATCCAGCATGTGAAATCTGAGGCTAATTGGACTTCATAAACCCTTCCTGTGTCATGGTAAAACATGACACAAAATTGCCTCCCTTGCCATTCCCCAGAAACGCAAAAGCTCTACAATTTGGCATTGTGAGAGAAATTTGAGATAGATCTGTTAAATCCTGTAGGAGTTTTGTACAGTTCAAGCCCAGTTCAAATAACATGTTAACAGATAATCTACAGTATTTCACCATCAGTCAAGCTGCTGACTTTTTTCATAATGTAGCATCACATTATTTAGAAGGTTATACAACAATCCTGTCTCATTCCAAAGTTGTTGAATGCCGGCGCTTGGGTAGTGACTTCCGCATCAGATACCAATGTAAAAAGCCGTCCTTTCACGTCGGCATGTTACGTGGCTGGTTGCCGTCATTGTGTAATGGTGCCCGACGGCATCTCTGGGGAATGGCAGCCAGAAAACAACATAAGTTAAGGGAGTGAGAAGTTTGAGCAGGGCAGTGTAATGGGTGGTGGATGGTCCAACAATCACCAACTTTCACCTGAGAGGCAGGTGTCCGCTTTCCTTATGAATATAAAACCAAACCCGTTTTTTTTTTTTCTCAACCTACCCACATGCTTTTGTTGCCTAAATCCAACCATGTGTGTGTGTTGGCTAAACAAAACTAAGTATGTCATTGTTGAAGGACAAAAAAGGTCAATTTGAAGTGTTGTACTAGCGTAGTATGTTAATTTTGAAAGAGACTGTATGCAAACTGTACATTTCCTGTGAAAATGGAAGTGCATTTTGAAAAACATGCATGTAACAGGCAGAAGTTGACACTGCGTCCCATAGCTACTTTGCACATCATATGTCAACGTGGAGCAAGCAGTGATATGTGACGAGGACGGAGTGAAAATGTTTTGTACACAGCCTGGATTTGAAATGAATCCAATAAACTCTCCAGGAGGAGTTCAAGAAAGTGCATAAAATATATGAAAAATGCACAAAATTAAAAATGGCTGACTTCTGGGTGCGTAGAGCTAATAAAACCAGACACATGACGTGACATATTTCAACAACATGAAATGTTTAAAATAGAGCTGTTAGTGTTAATCCTGAACGCCTGATGATAACACATTCATGTTTTTTTAATTGCATTAGTCTCGTGCTGCATTTTTCCCCGCTGCCTGTATTTCAAAGGCTATAGATGAGTGACTGTTAAAGCTAGAGTGATGATACTGGTAACATATCAAACTAGAAGACCTAAGGGAATCAATTACCAACCATTTGATACTAGATTTTTAGGAAGGGGGCTAAATAACATTCCACATTTAGGCAAAATTTTCGTGAGGGAAAAACAGCATGGCCATTTTCACAGAGGTCCCTTGACATTTCACCTCGGAATATCTGACTGAAAATTAGCTCTATGGGTACCTACGAGTCTACCCCTTACTGTATGTTAGTTCCTTACAATATGGGGCACAAACTATGCACTTTTTGCATGTAATGTTTATTACAGATTTATGACTAGAAAAATTTGACAGTGCAGAGCTGCATCTCAAATTAATTAAAAGGTTTCAGCTTTCAGGTGATATATAACACATCATATACTGTTGACCTGAGGGGTAATAGCATGCTTGTGTCTTCAACCACACTGTTGTAGCAGTGCAGCATTGATTTGAAAAAAATAAATCTAAAATTCAAGATCATATTTCTTCTAATTCATTTGATTCCCAATCGAAACACTTGGATAAGAGTTGCTTTATCTTGTTAATGTGGCCTCCAAAACTGATTTGAAATGCAGAATTATGGAATTTTAAACCTGCAATTTAAAAGCTGATTACTCACCATTAACTATTAAAATTCAGTGATAAATCGCAATTAAAAAAAAAAAAAATCATTTGACACCCCTATTCAAAAATGGTGAGAGGAATGTGCATAGCAAATCTCATACATACTTGAGCAACTTTGCTCTCAAAGGCTAAAAGTAATCGCAAGGCGCTATAATACAAATATAATATTTTTTTTTTATAAGTGCAGGGACTTTCATGCTCTGGCTCTAATCAAACTACTAAAAAAATTGTTAACGAGCACTTGGGAAAAACTATTTCAAAAAGGTTGCTTTATTGTTGTAACACCAGCATGATTCCTTTACAGTTAAAATGACAACACAGACATATATATATATATATATATATATATATATATTTGACAAGGCTTTCTTATGAATTTCAATTCTTAAGCAATACATGTAATGTACTGTCATTTTCATCTTTGCATCATGTTTTTTTTGCTGTTTTTTTCTGGTTTCATAATTAAGACATAGCACTTTGGAGCAAAAATGCAAAATAGGAGACCATAAGCTGAGGCTAAAATAGCAAAAATATGAACAGCCACTGTGTATTTCCCAGCTGTGCTCACATAAACTGGAATAAAGGTAATCCACACTGCAAAGAATATCAGCATGCTGAAGGTTATGAACTTTGCCTCATTAAAATTGTCAGGTAGCTTCCGCGCCAAAAATGCCATTAAAAAGCACATGCAGGCCAAAATGCCAATGTATCCAAGAACACACCAGAAGCCAACCTCTGAACCAGTAACACATTCAGTGATGATGGTACCACTGTAATCTGTGTTGTTGTTGGCATGAGGTGGACTGGTGAGCAGCCAGATCAGACAGATTATCACCTGAGTGGAGGGAAAAACAGGATATTTCTTTTTAATTGACATGGTTGAAAACATATTTATAGAGATGACTTAAGGAAAGTATTTCTACCTGAACAGCTGTTCCTAAAAGCACACTGGCTCTCTGCTGTTTGGGTCCAAACCATTTCATGACATTACTTCCTGGCAGTGTGGACCTAAAAGCCATTAGGACCACTGCTGTCTTGGCCAGCAGGCATGAAATGCAGAGGGCAAAACTGATCCCAAATGCAGGGTACCTGATACGGCAAAGCCAGTCTGAAGGCTCGCCAATGAACAGCAGGCCAACAAGGAAATAGACAGCAAGAAACACCAAGAGTAGGAAGCTCAATTCCATGTTGTTGGCCCGAACCAGTGGAGTGTCTTTGTATGTGAAGAATATGGCAAGGACAGAGAGACAAATACATGCTCCAACAACAGATACAACACACAGCACAATACCCATCGACTCAAAGTAGGACAGGAACTCAATAGTCTTTGGGATGCAGAGATCTCTGACTTTATTGGGCCACATGTCCTCTGAGCAGCGTGAGCACTCTAAAGAATCTGGAGACAGGGAGAGAGAATACCTTTTTAATTTAGAAAAGCCACATTTAGATACAGCACAATTGATAAAGGTCGATAAAAATGAGTACACAACACACCAGTCTCATTACTAACTTCGCCCTCAGCACAGGGGACACAGTCAAAACAGCAGATGGGCTCCCCCTTTCTCCTGGCGATGCGGTAACCTGGAGGACAACTGTCACTGCATACAGACCGGGAAGCCTGAGAGGCAAAATTCAGCCACTCAGAAAGACACTGATTTCAATGTATATTCACAAGTGTCTCTGCTTTGTTATACCATACTAGTACCTGCAGACTCTATTTCAGATACAGACTTTCAGGTTCAATTACCTCAGCTACACAATTACACAATTCACGCTATTACCTATTACGATGATTACACTACATTGTGAATTGTTATCTCAATATTGGGTTATTGATGAGGTTTATGCTTGTACCACTCATATGCAATTCATAACAGTTTGAATAAGTTATATTTAAAGTTGACATTTTCTTTTGCTTGTTTAACAAAAAAGTATATTGCACACTATTAAGAACAAATTTGCTGATGTGTTGATCAACAGTACATACAGCAGCCTAAGAGGTGAACATGGTCTCAAGCTAGTTTGCAGAAAACACACCTGCTTCCCAACAGGCCACTGGATCACTGAGTCATTTATGAGCAGGCTGCGTCCAGGTGAGGAGGCGTCATAGAAACCTACTTTTACCAAATGTAGTGATCCGTCAGGCCTCCTTTGCCAGTTTAAGAGATCGTAATAAGCAATGGGGTCACCATTTTGATCAAAGTTTACTTTCTCCCCCAGTACAGAAAAATTAACACGCTTCATGTAGTGGATAAGCTGAGGAAGGAAGGAAAACAGGTTATGTAAACACAAACTACACTGCCCTTCCTTTTTTGTTCATTTATTTGATTGAAATTAATATTCAAAAAACTAGTCTCACCTGCCAAGGTTTAACAGTCTTCGGGTCTGCACAGGCACCATTAAGGAAAGGCCCCTGTCCAAATATGCAGTTACTCATATCCTGCAAGGCATGGGCCACCACATACACAGCCTTGTAGACATTATAGGACACTCTTAGCTGTGTCACATCATAATAAGGAGAGTAAACATCATTTAAATTCTCTGTCCCGTTACATGGCAATCTGTCGAGGTAGTTGTCACCTCCATGTGAATGGTCATTCATTGACCCGTTCAATCGGCAGTTAAACAGCTCTTCCCAAAATTCTGTCAAGACAGCTGATTCATGAATATTGGATGGTCTAAGTCCAGCGAGGTGTTGTTTGAGCCCTGGAATCACATCAGCTCTCCGGATGGCAAATCCTAGTGTTCCTGTCAGCAGATCTCCAAACTTTTCCCAGAGAGACCTGGCACTGGCCCATGCCTCACTGGCAATCCACTGCAGGTCGGTTATATTCCAGCGTCGGATCTCTCTCAGAATGACCTCCATCTCTGACTCACTACTGAAGTTAATGATGACCTTCGAAGAAGACATCTGTGAAATACAGGTATAGTTCATGTTTAATAAAATAATTAAAGTTAAACAGTTTTAAGAACTTTAATCCAGTGATGTGTGTCTGACCTCCTCAACTTTATGTGAATATGATTGACATTTATGTACCTTCAATATGGATCACAGCACTAAATATTACTGCAGTAATAAACAGATATAGATTTATATAGATGGATAAAGATGGATAAAATATACATATGAACAAGCCAAACTTGCACATACATAAGATGAAATAAAATAAATTAAATTAAATGAAATTCAAAAAACTAAAGACACATATTATATAACAATACAACTGGTTGAAGAAACCCCAGGTTCAGTTGTGTCTCCCAGCTACACCCTATGCCCTTGATGACAAAGGTCTAATTTATTGCATATTTATAAAATTTGTATTGATCCATCAGTACCTGAATAACATCCAAAAGCTCATTTAGAGCCTGCTGATGTAATGCAACAGGGTAGAAGTGAGTGTAGGCAGTACACACACCATACTGCACTGACTCTTGCAGGAAAAGCTGGATGGCAAAGCGAGCATAATCAGACTCCATGCCAATGACTCCCACCCAGGTCCAGCCAAAATAGCTCACCAGCTGGGCCAGGGCTTTGATCTGAAAGGCATCACTGGGCATGGTGCGCATGAATGTGGGGAACTCCCTTTGGTTACTCAGACAGCTGCAAGATGCAAAATAGCTCACCTGGTATTATAGAAAACAATGATTAACTTTCTGCACACTTGACTCACTGAAAGGGGTGTTGGGAAAGCACCAGATGTCATTGAACTATACCAGTGTCATTATAAGCACTCAGTGATGCAGTTTTCCCTGCACTTGAAATGAAAAGGTCCAGTTTGGAGTCTAGTGACTTAACTGCTCAGCTGCAAGAATTGAAAATGAGTTTGAAAATTGGGCATGTTTTTTACATTACTAAAAATACAACTTTGTAATATTTTTCACACTCAAAGCATGATACTGGTAAATTTACAGATTAAGCACTCTATGTGAGTGTCTGATAAACAGTAATATATATATATATATATATATATATGTATTTGTGTGTATTGAAAACAATGTCAACCAAAGTTGGTGATTTTGAATTAACTAAAAAAATTATGTGTTTCTCTATGTTTGGAGAAAGCTAAATGAACCAGAAAGACATAATTGGGCAGCAGTTCTTTTCCCTGAAAAGTCGATGAGAAATGTGGTTTTAAAAGTTATGATTAGCAACTGTGTGGAACTTAATTAATATAAAGAACCCTTAAAAGACTGATTCAACATTGCAAAAACACGTATTATTAACATTATCACAGCAAAAGAGCACAGACTGTCAGGCAGTCTCACCAGAGGGATATGGAAAGAACCCAGGCCTCTTAGCAGAGCTACTGACACCCCAGAGGCAGCACCCCCTATGATTACTGGGGACACGGTACTTTGAACAGCAGCACAGCCTAAATTAGAAGTACTGTTTCTTTTTAGACCTTTGTCTCTGTTCACACTTTCATCTCCAGTGTGTATCTCTGGCTGTCCATTTAACAACAGAAAAGATGCTCTCAGAGCCACAGGTTTGTCACCACAGCTGTCACGGATGTGGAAACCAAGCTTGAGCTGTGGCAGGAGGTCCCTGCGCTGGTTGATCTCTTTGATTGCAAAAGTCATGGTTTGCATCCAGCGTAAAGCACGAGAACTGAAACTGTACAGTGAAAAGCACTTCATTACACAGCATTATGTAAGCATATTAAAATACACAGATATTTACATTCATAATAAACATAAATGAAAAAAAATACAATCTGCTGTGTACTGCACAAGCCAGTTACTATTAAATACATACAAATATTCACTCACTCCTTATACGTATTAGGTGCTGGTTTTGCTGTGTATGTGTGAAGAGAAGACACAGGGCTGTAGTGTATAGGGAATAAGCCTCCTATAACTACATCTCCATCTTCATACAGACTGTTTTTCTCCTCTTCCCCCAAGAAAACACAGTTATCCAGAGCTGCAACTGAGCCAGGTTTGCCCCAGAAGAGACCAAGGAATATGAGAAGCTCTGCAGCTGGCACCACCATGGCTGGTCCAGGACTGAAGGAACACTCCAGCTCACAAAGCTTAAATATTTCAATGGCAGGATAATCAAGGGCAGCTGCCCTTTTTCGTCACATACAAAGAATTATGATATTTCAGGACACAAGTTATTTATATACTGTAGTTGGCACGTATTAATCTGAGGGGACTGCCCACATACGGTAGTTGTGACATCATTAAAGTTAACACCTTATGTTCCTGGGGAGGGGTTAATACAGTAGTCTAGATGAAAAAAAACAACAAAAAAAACATAACAACAAAAACACAGTCTTTCAACAAAACAAATATGCCTAAATTAGGGGTGATTGGGTGAACTGGTTTCGAACACGTTGCACATTATAAATAAGCTAACGTCTAGTGTGCTGTATATTTTTGGATTTGGGGATCCATTTATTCACAATTTGATATACTCATGCTTACCCTAGAATAGGTAGAAAGCAGAATTGTCCATATTAACTGCAATGATGTGTGTATGTGTGTGTGTGACTGCTTGTACATGTGAGGACGAAAACACATATTTTACCAACAAAGTGGGGACTTTTTGGAAAGTGAGGACACATTTAAAACTGAGGACATTCTGGTTAATCCTCACTACTTTAGAAGTTTCACGTTACAATTAGGTTTAGGTTAGGGTTAGGCATTTAGTTGTGTTGGTCAAGATTAGGGTTTGTGACTAGGGAATGCATTATGTCAAGAATGTGTAAGTACAAGAATATGTGTGTGTGTGTGTGTGTGTGTGTTTGCAGACACCCTTTGCAATTATTTTGAGTTTGAGTATAAGTAGATGGAGAGTGTAATGCATTTGTAAATACAGCTCTCAATGTCCCTATTGGTTTGACCTGTACATCAGGGTTATTCAATTCCAACTTCAACTGGGGCGGATTTTAAAACCAGAAAATTTCGATGAGTCATGAGCAACCTATTGACTTTTTTTTTAGCATGTGTGTATATATGTATCTATCTTTCTCTTTCTCTTTCTCTCTCTCTCTCTCTCTCTCTCTCTATTATATATAACAGTAACTAATAACACACTCTACCAGCACTCCCTCCCTCCCCTCTCCTCCACACACACACATGCACACACCTCACCTCCTGACGTTTTTGCTTCAGATACACAGGATATCGTTTTATACAGTCCATGGCAGTAACAGTCATGTTTACAATAACAAACTCACAATATAAACTCAATAATATCTCACTGGAAACAAATCTAACATGTCAATAAAATAAATATCCCTGCTGTTATCACAATACTGAGTGAAAAAAGTATGGTTATCTAAGCATTAAGAACACAAACATCAGTATCAATCATTCATCCTGCTCTCTGTCCCCCCTCAACTGAGGAGACTCACTGTCTGCAGGTCAACTGCCTCAGGTACATTTTCAGATAAAGTGTTAGACTACATACAGATAGCTTTCATTTTAGTTTGCCCCGCTAGCGCGATGTGCTTGTGTAGACCATGATTGTAAACCATAATAGCGGTGAATGAGAGACTGCAGACAGTGCAGACTGAAATATGGCTTTCTACATGCTGAATACATGTATCGATTAAGTATTGGCTTTTAACTGGCAGAGTTTTAATGCACTTAATCTGCACCGTGGCCTCTCTGCTGTTGTCTGACCTCACTTTGTTGTGTTGTGTCTGAGTGTGTGTGCTGTGAGGAGGAGGTCAGCCCTGACATGCAGAGAGCAGGAGAGAGACTCATGATGATACATGAAACCAAAACTTTAAAAAGTAACGATAAGAGCCGATACGGTGGAGCTTATTATTATATTGCGGTTTTGATTAAATTAGCCCCGGGCCGTTTAATACAGGGTCTCGGTACTAATCCCTGCCCGGGCCACTCAGAGGTAGATTCTGGGCTGCATGTGGCCAGAGGGCTGCTAATTAAATAGGCCTGCTGTAGATCAGAATCAGAATCAGAATCAGAGATAATTTATTGATCCCCGGGGGGATATTGTTGCCGTTACAGGTGCTCCTTACAAGAGTAGAAAGATAAATTGTATAGTGCAAAATATATATATTAACCTATCAAATATACACATACACAGTGGCAAAAATAGATAATAAACAGAATATATGCAGTAAAGGTAAATGTTAAATTAATGCACAGAGTAATAACACTGTTAGTTACTGCACATATTATTGTAATAAGTCAGCAGTGAACTGTGGAATAAATAATAATTTACTGGTTAAGTTGCTGACAGTGGGTGAAATGGTCTAAGGGCCCCTCAGAGGGAGCAGTTGTACAGTTTGATGGCCACAGGCAGGAATGATTTCCTGTGGCGTTCAGTGGTACATTTTGGTGGTATGAGTCTCCCACTGAAAGTACTCTTATGATGCATAAGGGTCAAAAATTACACAGTGAGGATTTTTTTTTTTTTTTTTTTGCAGTATCTTTGCAATGAAAAGTTGTTTTTCATTTCATATTCCGAGTATTCCTCAAAACCATGTTTTTGATATCATGCCATTTAACTTTTTATCTTATATTTTAAAAATTTTAAGAAATAAATTGGCCTTTTTGTATTAGTACCCCAAGCTTCCATAAATGGGTCAAAAATGACCCGTATTAGAGCCAATGTGTTTATATATGCCATTTTTGTCATTTTGGTTAAGAATAATTACTTTTTAACATTGTGAATTTGTGTGTGTGTGTGTGTGTGTGTGTGTGTGTGTGTGTGTGTGTGTGTGTGTGTGTGTGTGTGTGAAACTACTTGTTTCTGGCTGTGATCATTGCACACACCTGTTGCTGACTTTGCGATCTTTGTTACTTGGGCAGATCTGGCACCTCTTTCCCTTTGGCTGATCTCACTATTGTGGGGACTTAATGACAGAACAACCAGGGGATCATCCCTATGTTTCCAGGGTTCTATGTTTCCCGGGTTCTATGTTCCCCGCTCAACCAAAAAGGGTTGGTTGAGCGGGGAACACAGAACCCGGGAAACATAGAACCTTTTTTGTGTAAGCGGGGAACATAGAACCTTTTTTGCAGGGTTAAGTGGGGAACATAGAACCCGGGAAACATAGAACCCGGGAAACGTAGAACCCGGGAAACATAGATATGCTCCCACAACCAGACATCCCTCCTCTAATGAAGGCCTCAAAGTCCAGGGGGGTTCACAGTGCAGAATTTGGATTCAGTGGCAACCTTACCATGGTCAGCTATGTGACAAAGAAAGGAATGGCTGTTTTTATCCAAAGCAGGATACACCACGACAAAGTGGTGGATGAAAATAGCAGGAAAAAAAGAAGTGATCATACTCTTCAACAAGACCAAAGCAGGTGTAGACACCATGGACCACATGGTTGGCACCTACACCTTTAAGTGCCAAACACAGTTTAGTACAACATGCTTGATATCACCACCCTGAATTCCTACACCTTTTTCACGGCTCTGCTACCTGAATTCAAGAGGGGCTTTACCAGTGCATGACGGCTCTTCTTCAATGAGCTTTCAAAGGAGCTTGTCACACCACACATGAGGACACACACACACACACACACACACACACAAATAAATATTGACATTTTCTATTGCTGTTGTATGTAATTTTGTTGATTTTCAATATTTTTTTTTAAAATAAAGATTAAAAAAAATATTTCAAACAAGAAATCATTCTTGTGTGAACTTCAGTATAATACAAAAAATGATACCAATATCCCTAACCAAAATGACAAAAATGGCATATAAACACATTGAATTTAAATGGGTCATTTCTGACCCACTGAGGGAAGAGTGTAGGGTTTAATCACTCCCACTAATCACTCATGCAGCTAAGGGTTAAACAGGTTTCTCTTTAGTGTGTGTGTGTGTGTGTGTGTGTGTGTGTGTGTGTGTGTGCATGTGCATGGGCCAGTGTGAGAGTCAGTCATTATCTCAAAAAAGTGAGATCTGAGGTTTAATAGAATCAAATAGAAATATTTCATAAGTCAGATATTTAGTTAACTGTTAAAAAATATACATTAGAGATGCACAAGATGCTCTGTGCTGTAGGGAAAAAATCAGGGATGGAAGTTGTTGTTTGGTATTTTTTAGTTTATCACTAAATGCATAATTTACCTTTAACTGATGAAAAACAATTTCATATTGCATATAGAATCATTGTAATTTTACTTGGCAAATTATTAAATGATGTAATAGTATGCATTGTGTATTATTTAGAGGGTTATATTATATAGAGGGTTTTCATTGTGTGTACATACCATGTAAAACAAAGGTGTAAAATCTGTGTGATGAGAATCTAAATTGATCTTGGGGTACACACTTTAATGAATTGATCAATGATTTCTCATTTAGTACTATACAGTAATACAAGCATGACAGTGTTTTGACTTTAGTATATTTGCCAATACACAAAAATCAAACGCATGGTTCTGATTTTTGTGTTTTATTTCAAAAACCTAAGTGGCTTTACAATTTAAACACGTGAATCTATCAGCATACCTTAATTCAGAGTAACTTCAGATCTGTGCATCCTCAGTTCTGTGCTTATAAAATTAAAATGTACACCAAAATCTAAGATGTCTGACTTCCTGTAAGGCAAAAAAAAAAAGAAAGAAAGAAAACAATATGTTTTTGTTTTAATAAGTGCAGGGACTGTTGTCCCCTGGCACTGCACCTTCATGCTAAGGCCCTAATCAAACTACATATTGTTTAAGCTACTTGAGTGTAAAAAGTGTAGTGAATAAATAAATACATACAAATAAATTCAAAATTGTTAACGAGCATTGGGGAAAAACAAGGTTTGCTTTATTGTATTTCCAGCATGATTCTTTTACAGTTAAAATGACAACACAGACATAATTTACATGGCTTTCTTATGCATGTAAAATCTTAAGCAACACATGTAATGTACTGTCATTTTCATCTTTGCATCATGTTTTTCTTGCTGTTTTTTTCTGGTTTCAGAATTATGATGTAGCACTTTGGAGCAAAAATGCAAACTAGGAGACCATAAGCTGAGGCTAAAATGGCAAAAATATGAACAGCCACCATATATTTCCCAGCTGTGCTTGATGGGTTGCCTGGGTGAGAGTGTCTAATTGTTGAAAGACCAGCAGACAATGACCCTAGCAAATAACACTGCTGATGTGTCCAGGTATATCACAAGATGTACTCTGTGTTTCTATGTGTTAACTAGCAATGAGGCAACAGTATTTCCTCTTTTTTTTATTGCATTTCAAACATTAATCTTTAATAGGTAATGTGACAACACAGATAAATTTAATTAAACTGGCTCTTCCATACATGGAAATTATTGAGCAACACATGTAATCACCTGTCATTTTCATCTTTGCATCATGTTTTTCTTGTTGTTTTTTTCTGGTTTCAGAATTAAGATATAGCACTTTGGAGCAAAAATGCAAAATAGGAGACCATAAGCTGAGGCTAAAATAGCAAAAATATGAACTGCCACTGTGTATTTCCCAGCTGTGCTCACATAAACTGGAATAAAGGTAATCCACACTGCAAAGAATATCAGCATGCTGAAAGTAATGAACTTTGCCTCATTAAAATTGTCAGGTAGCTTCCGTGCCAAAAATGCCATTAGGAAGCACATGCAGGCCAAAATGCCAATGTATCCAAGAACACACCAGAAGCCAACCTCTGAACCAGTAACACACTCAATGATGATGGAAGCACTGTAATCTGTGTTGTTGTTGGCATGAGGTGGACTGGTGAGCAGCCAGATCAGACAGATTATTACCTGAGTGGAGGGAAAAACAGGATGTTCATGTTTGATCAACACAGTTAAAAGCATATTTATAGAATTTCCATAAAGAAAATATTTCTACCTGAACAGCTGTTCCTAAAAGCACACTGGCTCTCTGCTGTTTGGGTCCAAACCAGTTCATGACATTACTTCCTGGCAGTGTGGACCTAAACGCCACTAGGACCACTGCTGTCTTGGCCAGCAGGCATGAAATGCAGAGGGCAAAACTGATTCCAAATGCAGGGTACCTGATACGGCAAAGCCAGTCTGAAGGCTCTCCAATGAACAGCAGACCAACAAGGAAACAGACAGCAAGAAACACCAAGAGTAGGAAGCTCAATTCCATGTTGTTGGCCCGAACCAGTGGAGTGTCTTTGTATGTGAAGAATATGGCAAGGACGGAGAGAGAAATACATGCTCCAACAACAGATACAACACACAGCACAATACCCATCGACTCAAAGTAGGACAGGAACTCAATAGTCTTTGGGATGCAGAGATCTCTGACTTTATTGGGCCACATGTCCTCTGAGCAGCGTGAGCACTCTAAAGAATCTGGAGACAGGGAGAGAGAACACCTTTTTAATTTAGAAAAGCCACATTTAGATACAGCACAATTGAGAAAGGGTGATAAAAGTCAGCACAACACACCAGTCTCATTACTAACTTCTCCCTCAGCACAGGGGACACAGTCAAAACAGCAGATGGGCTCCCCCTTTCTCCTGGCGATGCGGTAACCTGGAGGACAACTGTCACTGCATACAGACCGGGAAGCCTGAGAGGCAAAATTCAGCCACTCAGAAAGACAAGACAATGTATATTCACAAGCGTCTCTGCTTTGTCATACAATACTAGTACCTGCAGACTCTATTTCAGATACAGACTTTAAGGTGTAATTATCTCAGGTACACTATTACACAATTCATGCTATTACCTATTACGATAATTATACTTAACTGCAAATTGTTATCACAATACTGGGTTATTGATGAGGTTTATGCTTGTATATGCAACTGAGTTCGAAAAGGTTATATTTGATTTTGATATTTTCTTCTGCTAACAAAAAAGTATATTGCACACTGTTAAGATAATTCTAGCTGATGTGTTGATCAACAGTACATACAGCAGCCTAAGAGGTGAACATGGTCTTAAGTCAGTTTGCAGAAAACACACCTGCTTCCCAACAGGCCACTGGATCACTGAGTCATTTATGAGCAGGCTGCGTCCAGGCGAGGAGGCGTCATAGAAACCTACTTTTACCAAATGTAGTGATCCGTCAGGCCTCCTTTGCCAGTTTAAGAGATCGTAATAAGCAATGGGGTCACCATTTAGATCAAAGTTTACTTTCTCACTCAGTACAGAAAAATTAACATGCTTCATGTAGTGCATTAGCTGAGGAAGGAAGGCAAACAGGTTATGTAAACACTAACAACACTGTTGTTGACTTATTTCTTGTTACTTGATAATAATATTTAAGCTATAACTAGTCTCACCTGCCAAGGTTTAACAGTTTTCGGATCTGCACAGGCACCATTAACGAAAGGCCCCTGTCCAATTAGGCAGTTACTCATATCCTGCAAGGCATGGGCCACCACATACACAGCCTTGTAGACATTATAGGACACTCTTAGCTGTGTCACATCATAATAAGGAGAGTAAACATCATTTAAATTCTCTGTCCCTTTACATGGTAATCTGTTAAGGTAGTTGTCGCCTCCATGTGAGTGGTCATTCATTGACCCATTCAATCGGCAGTTAAACAGCTCTTCCCAAAATTCTGTCAAGACAGCTGATTCATGAATATTGGATGGTCTAAGTCCAGCGAGGTGTTGTTTGAGCCCTGGAATCACATCAGCTCTGCGGATGGCAAATCCTAGTGTTCCTGTCAGCAGATCTCCAAAATTTTCCCAGAGAGAACTGGAAGTGGCCCAAGCTTCACTGGCAATCCACTGCAGGCCGGTAATATTACGACATCGGATCTCTCTCAGAATGACCTCCATCTCTAACGCACTACTGAAGTTAATGATGACCTTTGAAGAAGACATCTGTGAAATATAGGTACGAAATAATGAAAGTTTAACAGTTTTAATAACTTTAATCAAGTGTTTGACCCCCAACTTTATGTGAATATGACTGACATTTAAACACCTATAATATGGATCATAGCACTAAATATTACTGCAGTAAAGATAGATAGAATGTGTTTATGAACAAGCCAAAATTGTGCATACATATAAATATAAAACTCACCAAAACAAAATAAAATGAGACTAAAATGGAAAATAAATAAATAAAGAAACAGAAACATGTTGCATCACAATGCAACTGATTGAAGAAATTCAGATTTAATTGTGTCTCCCAACTAAACCCTATGTCCTAGATGGTACAATATTATAACACATTACCACAAATTACAGTCTCAGATGGCTTTACATTGATATAATTGTATAAGCTTTACAAAGCTCGTATTTATTGTGTTTAAAAAATTTGTACTGACCCATCAGTACCTGAATAACATCCAGAAGCTTATCTAGAGCCTGCTGACTCAGTACTACAGGGTAGAAGTGAGTGAAGGCAGCACACACACCGTACTGCACTGACTCTTGCAGGAAAAACTGGATGGCAAAGCGAGCATAATCAGACTCTATGCCAATGACTCCCACCCAGGTCCAGCCAAAATAGCTCACCAGCTGGGCCAGGGCTTTGATCTGAAAGGCATCACTGGGCATGGTGCGCATGAATGTGGGGAACTCCCTTTGGTTACTCAGACAGCTGCAAGATGCAAAATAGCTCACCTGGTATTATAGAAAACAATAATTAATTTTCTGCACACTTTGGCTAAATGAAAGGCTGTTGGAGAAGCATCACATTTCACATAAAAAAAATACTGCTGTCTTTAGGTAGTACTCAGTGGTGCAGTTTTCCCTGCACTTCAAATGAAAAAGACTAATTCGGTGTGTAGTGACTTAATTTCTCACCTGTAAAAGATTAAAATAAGTTCATACTGATTAAAAAAATGGTTATGTTTTATACATTACTGAAAATACAAATGTGTCATTTTTTACACTCACAGGATGATACTGGTGAATTCACAGATTAAGCACTGAATACTTGAATTTCTGATCAACAGCAAATATATTTCATTCCTTTATAGTGAGAATTCTGTTCTGCTAAATTTGGTGATTTGACTTAATTGACAGATTGTGTGTTTTTCTACAGCTGGAGAACATTTCTTCTTTTTAAGCGAAATAAATAATTTTAAAAAAAGAAAACAATGGAGTATCAACAAAAAAAAAAGCATTTTCAGAAAAGCAGAATGGGGCAGCTGCACTTTACCCTGAAAAGTTGACCAGAAGTGTGGGTTTAACAGTACAGATATGATTAGCAACTGTGTGGCACTTAATTAATATGAAGAAACTGTGAAAGACTGATTTAACATGATCACAACAAAAGTGCACAGACTGTCAGGCAGTCTCACCAGAGGGATATGGAAAGAACCCAGGCTTCTCAGCACTGCCATCGACACCCCAGAAGCTGCATCTCCTATGATTACTGGGGACACAGTATTTTGTGTAGCAGCACAGCCTAAATTAGAAGTACTGTTTCTTCTGAGACCTTTGTGTCTGTTCACTCTAGTACCTGTCTCTGGCTGTCCGTTCACCAACAGCAAAGATGCTCTCAGTGAGACAGGTATGTCACTACTGCTGTCACAGATATGGAAACCAAGCTTGAGCTGTGGCAGGAGGTCACTGCGCTGGTTGATCTCTTTGATTGCAAATGTCATGGTCTGTATCCAGCGCAGAACACGAGAGTTGAAACTGTACAGAAGTGAGAGCAGTTCATTACACAGCATTACTAAATGTATATTAAAATATCCATACACATATACAACAACCACAAAAAAATACAGTGTACTGTGTATACACAAGTTACTATCAAATACATTTAAGTATTCACTCACTACTTATACGAGTTAGGTGCTGGTTTTGTTGTGTATGTTTGAAGAGAAGACACAGGGCTGTAGTGTATAGGGAATAAGCCTCCTATAACTACATCTCCATCTTCATACAGACTGTTTTTCTCCTCTTCCCCCAAGAAAACACAGTTATCCAGAGCAGCAGCTGAGCCAGGTTTGCCCCAGAAGAGACCAAGGAATATGAGAAGCTCTGGCACCATCATGGCTGGTCCAGGACTGAAGGAACACTGCAGCTCACAAAGCTTAAATATTTCAATGGCAGGATTATCAGAGGCAGCTGCCCTTTTTGGTACCATTCAATTGTTTTAAGTATTTCAGGATGCAAGTAATTTATACATAGTTAGCACACATAAATCTGAGGGGACTGCCCACATACGGTAGTTGTGACATCATTAAAGTTAACACTTTATGTTCCTGGGGTGGGGTCAATACAGTAGTCTAAGTTTTTTTTTAAAAAAGAGCAGTGACTTTCATCTCAACAAATATGCCAAAATAAGCCACTGAGAGGTGAATGACGTGTTCTGCGTTAAAAATAAACCAATGTCTAGTGTGCTGTATATGTTTGGATTCAGTGATCCTTTGATTAACAATTTGACAAACACATGCTTACCCTAGTGTAGGTAGAGAGTGGAATTGTCCATATTAAACCATAATGATTTGTGTGTGTGTGTGTGTGTGTGTGTGTGTGTGTGTGTGTACTTTTACATGCTACACAGTGAGCAGCAAAAAACTTATTTTAGCAACAGAGTGAGGACATTTTTTCAAAGTGAGGACATTTTGGCTGGTCTGCACTTTTTCAAAGGTCTGTTTGAGGGTTAAGACTTGGTTTTAGGGTCCCGGTTAGAATTAATATTAGGTTGAGCATTTAATTGTGATGATTAAGCTTAGGGTATGGGGCTAGGGAATGCATTCTATCAATGAGGGCCTCAAAAAAATAGAAGTACAAAAATGTGTGCGTGTGTTAATCAATCAATCAATCAATCAATCAATCAAACTTTATTTATATAGCACTTACAAAGTGCAACACAAAGTGCTTTACACAAGAAACGAAGCCAATGCAGAGACTTTAAAATTGGCGTAATGCATTAGTGTCTCTGTGTTGGCTTGGGAAAGAAACTGTTGCAAAATTCAGTTTTGGCTATACTTCTAATATGTGATTCAAAAGTAAGATTCGAATCAAATATAACTCCAAGGTTTTCACTTGTTGACAGGGTTTTCGTGCCAGTTATTGCAGTTTTGTGTTGAGTTTCTCTCTCTGAGCTCCATGAACAATAACTAAGACCTCGGTTTTGTCCTGGTTGAGTTGAAGGAGGTTTTCTGCCATCCAGGACTTGATATCTAAAATACAGTTAAAGAAGGCATCAGTTG
The DNA here is from genome assembly GCF_006386435.1 of Epinephelus moara. Classification (NCBI taxonomy): domain Eukaryota; kingdom Metazoa; phylum Chordata; class Actinopteri; order Perciformes; family Serranidae; genus Epinephelus; species Epinephelus moara. The sequence continues at coordinate 24,713,725 of NC_065507.1, forward strand.
GCCCTGAATCATAAGGAGACACAGCGATGTACAGCTGTGTATCACAGCATAACTATGGAAACTGATGCCGTGCGACTTCTGGTTGGCATGCTGTAGAAAATGGCAGACTCACAGTTCTCTCCCTCTCACCCACTCGGAATATTTCCTCAGATTCAACTATTTTAATACGATAGGATTGCTGAAGTATTATGGAAAGGGACAACCTAAAGAGAGCCAAAAGCAAAGCGAACTTGAGACCAGAAAAAAACGAGAAATCATGGAGAGCCGCGGTGATGCTAATGCTAAGTCGCTTAGCCAGAATAGACCAGACCACACCAAACCTAGCTTGCTGGCTAGCATACACGCCGAGATTAAGGCCATATGGGCTGATGTAATGGGCGGGCTAAGTGCTTTCCGCCACAGACTGAGAGAAGACGTGAAAAAGGAGCTGAGTGATTTTAGAAATGAGATGAATCAGGCACTGGGGAACATTAGGGAAGACCTGAAAACCGCAACAACATGGGTCGAGGAAGCAGAGCAGCGTGTTGCTGAAATAGAGGAATGTAACACCGAACTTGAAGCTACGCTCTGCCAAATTAAACAGGCACAGGAGTCCATACAAACAACTGACTGTGTTCAGCTTCAACAGGTGAGCTGACAATTTGGAAGTGTTCTGATATTGGCTTTGTCCCCCCTCTCCCTTTGAATGGGTATAGTAATTACCTTTTTGCTCAAAATAGGATGATATCCTGATAACGGGTGAATAGATCCGCAAGAAATACTGAGAACTGAATGTTATTTGCCACAGTTTTTGGAGCAATACTCCAACTTGCTTCAGAGAGGGGCCCTTATCTTCACCCAGGTCCTCCCCTCAGTTTAAAGGAGCACACTTGTTCTACAGTTGTGGAAGTCAACTTGTTTTATATTCATTGTGTTATGTTTTGATCATGTTTTTGTCACTGTTCATATCCAAGTTCAAGGATAGTGAGTTTCATGTTGCTGGGGGCCACCAAAGACAATAAGAAACACTACCATTATGCACCATCAGGCTTATAGGGTAATAACACTCAATGTAAATGGGTTAAATAATCCAGTGAAAAGAAGCAAAGTAATTGCTAAAATGAAAAGGGAAAACATACAAGTTTTTGGCAAGAGACACATATTTCTAACTCTGAGCATGAAAAATTAAAAAAACTAGAGTACATGAATACATTTTACTCATCCCACAAATCAGGACGTAAGAGGGGAGTGGCTATACTCCTTCCTAAAAAGGTAAATTTTGAATTAACTACCCAAATTAAAGATACGGAGAGACACTTTATTTTAGTTAAAGGCAAGATAGACCATGGAGAAGTCACCTTATTAAATGTGTATATGCCACCAGGTCATGATAGATCTTTTATTAAAAAAATATTTAATTTACTGACCCAAGAGTCACCAGGAACCTTAATCTGTGGGGGTGATTGGAATATTCAGATACAGCCTAAACTCTACAAACTTGCTCAAAAAGCAAAACCAGAACTCATCAACTATGTGGAAACTGTTGAGGGAATCTGGCATGATGGATGTTTGGAGGGACATACAACCCTCAGATGGGCAATTTACCTACTACTCTCCTCGCCATGCAGAATACTGCCCACTGGATTATTTTTTAATCTCAATCATAGATAGACACAGGATAAGTGACTGTGATATCTGTGTTAGAGATGTTTCGGACCATGCCGGAGTGCACCTCAAACTGCATTTAGATAATAAACAGAAGGACACACTATGGAGGTTAAATACCAGTCTAATGAATGATAAAAATGTGTGAAATACATAAAGGACGAATTAAAAGAGTACCTGCAAAATAATGATAATGGATCAGTATCACCCAATATACTGTGGGATGCTTGGAAAGCAGTACTAAGAGGTAAACTCATAGCTTACACAGCTTTTAGGAAAAAGGAAAAACAAGGACACTTATCAGATCTGCAGTTACAAATGAGAAACCTAGAAACTCAACATGCTACTCAAAGAGATCCGCGAGTATTGGTCCAATTAAAGTGTATCCAACAAGAAATTAATAAGATCTATCATGAGGAAATTGAGAGGAAATGAGGTTTACCAAACAAAAGTATTATGAAACTGGCCCTAAGGCTATGAAGCTTCTCTCTTGGAGACTACGGAAACAACAAGCCAAGAGGACAATTTACAAAATAAGAAATGCAAACAATAACAAAATGTGTTACAATTTAGAAGAAATTCAGCAAACATTTGAAGCCTACTACAAAGGCCTATGCACTCAACCTAATAAACCCGATATCAATAATTGATCAGTTCCTGAACTCTCCGGATCTTCCCTCAACAGGAGAAAGCCAAAATAGTGCACTGACTGCAGAGATAACCATTACTGAACTGAATAATGCTATCTCCCAACTTAAGGCAAATAAAACACCTGGATCTGATGGCTTCATTGGTGAATGGTATAAAACTTTAAAGCCTGAGTTGATGCCAATGCTCCTCAGAGGCTTTAACCACACCCTTAAGGAGGGTCAGATGCCCCAGTCATGGAACAAAGCAGTAATTTCAGTTATTCCCAAAGAGGGCAAGGATATGGGAGAATGCGGTTCATACAGGCCAATTTCTATTTTTAAATACTGATTACAAATTATTTGCGTCAGTTATTGCCAAAAGGATGGAACACATTGTCGCTGAACTAATAGACCCCAAACCAAACAGGGTTTGTACGTGAAAGACAAACACAGGACAACATTAGGCGAGCACTGCATGTTGTTGACCATGTGATTGAGAAAAATGTAAGCGCAATGTTAATAAGTCTAGATGCAGAAAAGGCGTTCGATTCGGTGGGATGGGAATACCTTTATCAAGCATTAAATCGATTTGGCTTTAATGGGAGATCAGTACAATGCATAAGATCAGTATACTCATCCCCCACAGCTAGAATAAGAATTAATGGACACCTATCCCGACCCATTAAACTAAAGAGAGGGTGTCGACAGGGGTACCCACTCAGCCCCACACTTTTCACATTTGTTATAGAACCCCTAGCCCAGTCAATAAGGGAAGATCCAGAGATTAAGGGGATTATAATTGGGGATACTGAATACAAGATAATCTTTTTTGCTGATGACATTTTGCTCACTCTGAGAAACCCAGAGCGAAGTGTACCAAATGTAATGTTCTTTCTTAAACTCTTTGGCTTATACTCAGGATATAAATTGAACACACATAAGTCCCAAATACTTAATTATAATTTTACACCGAATGCTGATCTACGAAGTAAATTCGACTTCAAATGGGACTCCCCAACTATTAAATATCTGTGAGTTTGGCTCCCAAAAATTATTTCTGAAATATATGAAATTAATTATGGCCCTGTTACCAAGGCAATTAAAGCTGATCTTGATAGATGACACGTACTACCATTAGATATGTCAAACTGAATCGAAACGATAAAAATGAATGTACTGCCCCAGTTTTGGTACTTATTCCAGTCACTCACTATTGCAGTTCCCCCCAAAGACTTCACTGAATGGAATAGGATTAAATATAGAAATCTACAGTTATCGAAAGATAAGGGTGGACTTTGCCTACCATGTATCGAGGACTACTACACAGCGGCCCAGCTACGACCACTGGTATGCTGGTGCAATCTGGACTACTCAGCCAAATGGAAAGACTTGGAATTAATGCAATTTGACTTACCTGCACAGTCTACACTAGGTAATTAACACCAGGATTCCTATTTGGATAAAGCAAACCAATGGACTAAGGTAGCTCTTAGGGTATGGTTTAAGACCTGTAAAAGATTTCACGTTGAGAAACATGTGAAAACACTGAAATGGGTGTCATTTGATCCAGAGTTTATACCTTGTGGTCTAGATACGCAGTTTAGGCAATGGGCACATAATGGTGTAACGGCTTTCTGCACTATAACTAATGGTAATGACTTAGTCTTTTGACCAGATTTCAAATGTCTATAACCTTGGGAAAAAAAACTTTTTTTTTCAGTATCTCCAGGTTAGAGATTACTTCAATAAAGAAATTAAACAAACAGAGGACAGTGAGCCCAGTTTGCTTAATATATTCACTGATGTATATAAGACAAAAGACAACAGACATCTTTTATCATGACTATATAATAGTCATGATATGATAGTCATGATTACAAAATTGCAAAACTTATTCCACTATTTTGTAGCTTTTGGATGAACATTCATCCATTGTTACATAAAATCAGAAAGATAAGATTTAAACCAGTTAAAAACAGTACCAGAGAGGCCAACCAGATTTTGAAGTCTAGCTAAAAGAAGTGAGTGGTCAACTGTATCAAAGGCTGCAGAAAGCTCGAGAGCCAGACTAGTATTTTTCAAAAATGTTGTTGGGAGACCATAAAATCATTTAATTGAATAAAAACAAACTTCTCTAAAATTTTACTTAAAAATAGCAGATTGGACACTGGTCTGAAGTTGTTAAGTACCAAGGTGTCTACGTTATTTCATTTCAAAAGAGGCTTAACCATGGCAGTTTTAAAAGCAGCGGGGAAAACATCCATCTGAAGTGAATAATTTACAATATTAAGAATGTCTTCATCTAAAAAGGTATGAACTGTTTTAAAAAAGGATGTGGGAATGGGCTCTAAAAGGCACCCCTTGCGATTAGTTTTAGTTTGACTGTAAGTACATGGAGACTGACATCCATTTGCAAACACAAGTTGTGTGTGTGTGCGCGTGTATGTGCATTTGTGAGTGTGTGTGAGACAGAGGTTCCGCTTATATGTATTTGAGAGTCAGTCTTTATCTTAAAAAAGCAAGATCTGAGGTTAAATAGAGACAAAAGACATATTTCCTCAAAATACATTGGGGATAATGGAGAATGGCTTCAAGTGAATACTTTCACCTTTTGTATGCCTAATAATTTTTCTGTGCAACTTTTATTTATATGGAACATATAGATGGCATATAGTAATATAGATTGTAATATATATCCTGATTTTGACGATTACTTAAAGGGATAGTGCACCCAAAAATGAAAATTCAGCCATTATCTACTCACCCTCCTACCGAGGAAGGCTCTGGTGAAGTTTTAGAGTCCTCACATCTCTTGCGGAGATCGGCAAGGGGGAGCGGCAACCACATATAATGGCAGACGGTGCCCCAAACTAAAATGTCCAAGAACACAAACTTGAAACCACAAAAGTATATCCATACTGCTCATCCATAGTGACCCAAGTGTGCTGCAGCCGCGACATAAAAAGTCGTTCCGAAAAATGTCATGTGAACTCTGTTTTTAGCCTCATTGTAGCCTGTGGCCCTGACTGTTTGTCTGTGCTCCACGCTCACGTGTGTGCGCCTGCGCGAGACCAGCGAAAGCATGAGCTTTGCTCACCCGTGTTTACATCACGTGACACGTGCACCGCAGGGGGAGACAACAGTAACCACAGAGCTAAAAGATAATTTGCACTACGGTCTTTTAGCAAAGGACAGCCCAACATGTCTGAAGACTTTGCAATTGAGGAGGAACAGCATTTCTTTGTTGAACCGTATTTGTTTGAGCCCGAGTATACGGACGCAGAACTCAGGCTACTGGACGAAGCAGCCGCCGCAGCTCATGAGCCTAACCCTCAGCCAGCCGCAGAATACCGGAGTCGAGCACTGGAAACCTGGTGGTGTAGTTGTTTCAAATGCAAAGCAATGCCAACGGATGAGGAAAGTCTGGGATGGGAATTGGTGATGCCTGCACTTGAGAATCTGGACATCAGTACTGACAAGACTGCTGCTCTTCAGAGACCGTGCATCACCGATCACCCTGAGTTTCCAACACTGCTGACCCGTGGTGTTCTGGAGACATTTTTTTACTTCCCCAAGATCAACTGGAAGAAAAGGCAGAGGCCCGCAGGACCAGATGGCAGGCTTTCAGAGGAGTATGTCATTAATTTCTACCGTAAGCCTAATTGATAGTTAAATAAAGCTTGCTTATAAATGCTTATAAATTTATATTATAAGCATATTTATACTTATGCTTATAAATAAAAGCAAACCCCTTACCACCACAATGCTACTGCATTACGTGCTGTCCTAAATGTGAAATCACAATGCATTGTATTTCTTCTATTACAGCCAGTGCAGATTGGTGGCTTATCGGGTTGTTTTGGAGTGGGCCTTGAGAGGAGAAAAACTCGGCAGACACAACAGAAAAGTTTTGCCCTCCTGTATCGTTGGAGCCATTCGGGACAACTATCCATCCCCCACTGGACAGTATGTTGGGTTCAAAGAGGCTGAAGAAGCCTTTGAACTAATTTACCAACAGCACCAGATATTGTACAGCTGCTTTTTTTTCTGACTGTGAATTGGTTATGACAGTGTCTTATTTGCCTGTGTTTATTGTGGATCCTGTTTTTTTCTCTATCTTCTGGTGCCTTGAATAAAGTTAATTTTTCTGAAATCTGAAGTCTGAATATATAGAACTGCCTTATTATGAGAAATGAAAATGACAAGTAAAAGCTTCTACACATAGGCTACACAGTAACTTTATTGGAGAAAGTTTTACAATGGAATGAACATCAATGATCACATATACAAACAACATCAGAACCACCAGAACACAAACACCACGGGTCAGTGGTGCTGGAAACTCGTACGTATACTTGTGCTCAAGGAAAAAAAATGCTGTTTTTCTTCATTTTCACGTATGTAGCTGGGCTGACTGGGCTATTCTGGACTGGGCAGGGTTAGGGCTGGGTGGGGCTCTTCTGGACTGTGCTGGGCTTTGGGCTGGACTGGGCTGAGTTTTTGCTGGGCTGGGTTAGGGCTGGGCTGGACTGGGCCATAAATCAAGTGTATATCACTTACTAAAACGAGATGTATGCTTTGCAACCACCTCCTCCTTGTCAGGCTTAGGCTTTGTGGCTATGTGTGGAGGTAATGGGAGCTCAGACACACGGGATGTGGGGTCCTTGAACTTGACAGAAGAGTCCCGGCGTCGCTGGAGAGCTTCGACCACCAGATTTTTCCGAAAGGTCTGGGTTGTAGGCAGGTAGATCTTTCTGGCAACCCAATCTTTTGTTGCTTTGGGGAAAACCACATTGAATCTTGGACGCCCTGGAAAAAGGCAAAAGTACTTGGTCAGGTCATAAAATAATTACATGAAGTAAATAATTCATAAATAACATACTTTATATTAATCAGAACAGAACATTGATATCCATAATTATAATCTATTTATGACAGAGAAAGCAACAGAACAATCATTGACAATCTAGAGCAAATCAACCAGATACTCTGTGAGTTAGCATTTCAGTAGCTTACAGTAGTACACTGAGTTCCACATAGTCAAACCTGTTTGCCCTTCCACAACAGTGAATGAACTATCGTTATATAGGCTACCTGCCTCAGGTATTGTGACAGCGCTGTCCAGTGCCCATACAGAAAATTAGACAAATAAAATGACAAATATCCAGCTCATCTAATGACAAAAAAGTAAAATATTACTTGTGTGATACTTAATAAAAAATAGGTTTGCCTCTATTTTGCTGGTATCATACCGGAAGCTGTGGTGGCCTGTTCACGCTGAACATTTTCATTGTGGTCCATTATGGCAAGCTGTGTGCGAGCTCTCATGGAAGAGTCGTGGAAATGAAGTCTCTTCTCTGTGTACTTGAGTAGCGATGCATGGAACACCTCAAGCTTGCCTGAAAACACAAAATTTTGATTGATATTAGAAGTACTTGTGATCACTATTTTTTCTGACTGTTTCACATTGAAGCAGGACAAAACTTGCATGGGTAATACGAACCTGTATGTTTGAAGAGAGCCATGTGCCTCAGGTCCTTGATGATACCCTTGTCCAGGGCAATGGATGATAGGATTTTGAAGGCAGGGGAGTCTTTCTTTATCCACCTCTTTCTTCTCTGTTGCTCTGGACTGAGGTCAGCATGCTGGCATGTCTTCTCTTCTCCATCCTCCTCCCAACGGTGCACACCACAAATGTGATAAAGTAGCGACTGCCACTTTTTTATCAAATCCTTCAGTCAAAATTTTAGAATAAGTAAAATTCATCCATAAAATCAAATACAGAAATTNTTTTTTATCAAATCCTTCAGTCAAAATTTTAGAATAAGTAAAATTCATCCATAAAATCAAATACAGAAATTGGGATATACTATTTAAAATATTCACAACACACATTGTATAATTGAAAGAATGTGATGTTACTCACCTCTGGGTCACCTCCACAAGATGCACAAGCATACCACAAGTGGTTGCAAATGGATTTGATCCAAGGCTGAAGGTCACGGTTGTCCTTTCGGTTGGACACTGCCAGTAATTTCTTCATGAGCCCTAGCAACAAAGAGCACAGACTCCATTAGATCTCTTCAACAACTAGTTGTCTAAGTGTGAAGTGGGGCTCCACAAGGGGGTGTCAGAGCACTTCCTGACCCCTTCCCAAACCCCTGACCTGGACCCCACACACCCCCGACCCATTTACTTACCCTTGACAACGTGCCAGATGTCAAACTCATGATGAATATCTGGGTAATCCTCCCGCATTATCTTCCTTATAGATGGTGATCTGTTGGTGGTCACCACCTCCACCTCCACACCTTCCTCCAGGAGATAATCCAGCCCTCTCCGAAACCCCACTGGCTCCATAGCTGTAGAGCTGGATGTCTCGGTCACCTATTGTTTAAAAAATAATGTTACACCTCCCATACCTGATACACCTTTTGATGTGCAATGCAAACTTAAAAAAAGTTGTTGCAAACACATAACATGCATCATCATCAAGAAAAAAATATTAAATTATATAGTTATGTACTGTCACACTTGCCTGCACTAACTCAAAGAGGATGATCTCTTTGGTTGTGTCCTCCATGAAGCTGTAGGTGTTGTATTTGGCAGAGAAGCCTGGGCTGTGAAATGTTGAGACAAGATTAAAGCAAATGTTAGTGTAACATAGTGTAATCTTGAGAGATTGACGTTTATATTTACATGTAAGTACATACAAATAATATTTATTTACCTGTCTGACCTCCCATCTCCCGACACATGCACTCCTTCTTTCACCACATATTGTGTCTGAAGCAGACGTTCCATGATGGCCTTGTGTTGCTCATTGTACTTGATGTCAGTGACAGGGATGAGATATGATGACTGGATTGAATAAAATGTAGATTTCTTCGGCAGCTGGATGTTGAGCAGCTCAGCCCAATCAGCAATGGTTGTGTATGTGGCACCAGTGAAAAGTGTAGATGCCGCAACAAGAAGATTGTTCTCTGGCATCCCACGAACGTCAGGACACGAACTCCACAGCCCACTATGTCCATTTTGGCAGTCCCATTTTATCCTTATGAGGCTCCCAGCAGACGAGATGCTTGGTTCCATTATCCCCCCTCCACACTGATGGCAGGTTTCAAACAGCTGCATCAGCCTGGACTGGTTGACCAACCATTTCTTTTCCTGCCATGTTCCTATTTCCTCATTTTCCTCTGAAGTTGGAGTTGAAGTGGAAGTTGAACTCGGAACAACAAAGCTGGGATCTTTGGCATCTGATTGGATTGAGGACATGCTGACATCATGCACAAAGCTGTGCTCCATACTGTCCAGTTCAGTCTGTGCTTGTAGATCCTAAATTGAACAAAATGACCATGAGAAACCTAAGACATAATTCATGTTTTGGAGCTTTCACATTGTCTTGATTAATTTACAGAAATAAAAGTTACACACAAAAGCTAATATTTTACATACTACACATTGATAAAGTGAGATAATCTATGAATGACAATTTTAATTATATAGTCAGTGAAGGGTGGATGTTTTGGACCTTATGTGACTAGGTGCATACTTACAGTTTGATGTGACCAATGTGGGGCAAGCTGCACTTTCGGCTTCACTGGTGTAGATTGCCGTAGAGGATGTGCAAATAAGGCCTCATCATCATCGCCTACAGTCTCTTCTGCAGCAGGATGAGGTGAAGGAGTGCTCGGAGTCTGCTAGAAAGAGGCATTGAATAAGTTTAGCTTAGGCATTGTAATATAACTTTGTTTAATCAAACAACATTGTAATTATCTGAGAGAAAATCTAAATGTTCGGTCACATCACTAGCCTATATATTATAGCTGAATGTAACAGTGTTGATATAGCCTTTCCCTGTGAAATTTGTGTTCTAAATAGCCACATAGTTTCCCAATATGTGTTCTATTTATCAAAACGACGACGAGAGGTTTTGTCGGACATTCACGTTGTTGGAAAGGGGGAATGCTCTCCAAAGATAACGGGAATGAGTCACTCAAACGGCCTTTTGGTGTGGACAATTCTGTGCCCTGCAAGCCTAATGTTAGCATGTTTCTCGAAATTATTTTTGTAACGTTACATATAAAATAGTATAAAGTAAGGTTACTCACCTCTGTCGTTTGTACCGGTAGTGTCGTGTTCGGTACAGCAGTGGAGTTCAACAAACGTCTGGATCTGTCATGAAGTTGTGGACAGTAATCATCTGGTGAAAAATGATCACTACACACCCGCAGTGACCGTAGTGATTCCGTGGGAGAGTTTGGATCCAGGTGAAGGGCGAGTAGCCACAGCCGTAGTTGTTCGGGGTCATGAATTGGTAGTTTGTGAAAAGTTAGCTCAGTGCGTCTCAAAGATAAACGCTTCATTTGGTTCCAGCATCCAGGAAAAACACACACGCGAACCATCGCGAATGAATAAAATATAAAAGGAAATGGGTGGATATATATGAAGAAATGGATAAAACTAAAATAGTTCCGTTGATGGCGTCCACTCCAGAAGTCTGTGGAGGAAGTTCAGGCGGAAAATGACGTTGGTCTCAGATATATGGTTACTCCTGTCTCCCCCTGCAGTGCACGTGTCACGTGATGTAAACACGGGTGAGCAAAGCTCATGCTATCGCTAGTCTCGCGCAGGCGCGCACACAGGAGCGCGGAGCACAGAGAAACAGTCAGAGTTACAGGCTACAATGAGGCTAAAAACAGAGTTCACATGACGTTTTTCGGAACGACTTTTTATGTCGCGGCTGCAGCACACTTGGGTCACTATGGATGAGCAGTATGGAGATACTTTTGTGGTTTCAAGTTTGTGTTCTTGGACGTTTTAGTTTGGGGCGCCGTCTGCCATTATATGTGGTTGCCGCTCCCCCTCGCCGATCTCCGCAAGGGATGTAAGGACTCTAAAACTTCACCAGAGCCTTCCTCAGTATGAGGGTGAGTAGATAATGGCTGAATTTTCATTTCCCTTTAAAGTGTGATTTTGTCATGTGATATAAAATTGTCAGTTGTACTAGCAGATTTTAAGACTTTAGACTTATCAGGAAAAAAATGTAGCTGCATTTTCCTTATGATACTAAATATAGTCTGTGGCCACAAATGACTTAATTTACAACACTATACTTCATAACATATTGTAGTCATAGCATAAGGTATGGGCTGGGTTCGGATTGACTTGCCACTTGGTCTGGATGCAGTACCTTGGTCCAGACTTTGAGAAGCCCTGCAATACTACATGATATCAAATGTTTTTAATTACTTTCTACACAATAGAGACGTTTAAACATTTAATTAATGTATTTAGGTATAAATTTCTTTAGTGACGAGAGAAGGACAATATTAAGCAATGAAGGTTGAGGAAGTAATATCAGCAAGAGCTTCAATGTACTTTCACCCCTGATGGCGCTCTGCTGTGGGCGCAGACCCTGCAGAGACCTAATGCTCTCCTCCATAGAGAGAAACTGTAATTGGAAATCAGAATATTAAAAGCATGTTTTCTGTCATATTTTTCAGTAAGTCAAGTGAAAATTCAGTCAGGAAGATGATACTTTTTCATAGTTAGGCTGTAACTTTCTTCCTCACCCATTTCCTCCTTGGAGGTATGCTCATTCTCTATGTCTAGCTGTCAGTGTCCGGGGCTCTCAATCGAGTCATCAGCTGCTCTACAACCAAATAATAACACAGTGACACCTTCTCCGTCAGCCTATCCTACTGCTCCTCATTTTAAATATGGTTCTTTTTCTGCCAGCAGTCCTTCCATGATGCTGCTGCGCGTACCCTCCACCTTTCCATCACCACCTAGTCTTCTCAGATGCAGCCTCTATTCACCTCATCAGTCATCAACCAAAGTCTTCAACCACCACCACCTTCACCGGTGTCTAGACTCCATGGGGGGGGGTTTATCCTGCCGCAGCTCAGATGTCCAACGATCACAAATAGTCTCCCTCTGGTGTCCAAGCCCCAAAGACTTTTGTTAAATCTTACCAGCACAATCCATCTGTTATTTTGTGCACTTATATTCTGCATTCATATTTTTTCATTCCTCTGTGTCTCCTAATTGAAGTACAGGCATGTTGGAGATAAAAACATGAAACAGTTCACACAACTCAATGAAAAATTGTGAATCAACTTAAAATTTCTCGCTCTGCTTATGAGTCCCCCAGGACAGTTCGTTCCTGCCAGTCTTTCACACAGTGTCTTGGGTAACCGGGGTTATGGTTGGGTTTGTTAAATATGTTACCTTTTATGAAATAATTGTTCTAAAATGTGCAGTCATTAAAGTCGACACAGGGGTCACTATCACGCTGTGCAGGTCTGTCATCTGGAGTAAGTTGTCATAATTAAGAGCATTTGATTGTGGGTAGCTATGACTACCAGAGATATTGGTGTAACTCTGGGACAGATGAGGTGTGTGACTGCAGCAGAGTGAGTTATGTAAAAGCAGAGCAGGTAATAGGTTAAGAGCTTCATAACCATACAATAACTGCTCACAGTCATCTTGATGATAACTTTACTCTTTACCTGGTACTCTCCTGTTGCCGACACTGATCTAACACGCTGAATCTGCAGAAAAAAAGGCTGACAGGGAGCAACAAGGGGCAACAATGTAGGACACACTACGTCAACGAGGGCAGCAGACGCTCACAAACAGCTCAATTTTGACTGACGGAAGACCATTGGCTTGGTGTGTCAGGGCCTTATGGTGAGATGTCAAAGTTTGCAGGCCAGTCCCTTTCCAAGGCCTAAAACTCACTAGGCATAATGGGCGCCAGCAGGCAAAAGGCCATCAGGAATGTCACCAAGGTAGCCAAAATGGCATCAAAGAGGCTGTGGATTAGGGAAGGAGAGCCATGGGTGCTGGAGTTCTATCTGTATGTAAGCCCCGGTGTAATCAACACTTGATGGGTTGCCTGGGTGAGAGTGTCTAATTGTTGAAAGACCAGCAGACAATGACCCTAGCAAACAACACTGCTGATGTGTCCAGGTATATCACAAGATGTACTCTGTGTTTCTATGTGTTAACTAGCAATGAGGCAACAGTATTTCCTCTTTTTTTTATTGCATTTCAAACATTAATCTTTAATAGGTAATGGGACAACACAAATAAATTTAATTAAACTGGCTCTTCCATACATGCAAGACATGTAATCAACTGTCATTTTCATCTTTGTATCATGTTTTTCTTGTTGTTTTTTTTGGGTTTCAGAATTATGATGTAGCACTTTGGAGCAAAAATGCAAAATAGGAGACCATAAGCTGAGGCAAAAATAGCAAAAATATGAACAGCCACTGTATATTTCCCAGCTGTGCTCACATAAACTGGAATAAAGGTAATCCACACTGCAAAGAATATCAGCATGCTGAAGGTAATGAACTTTGCCTCATTAAAATTGTCAGGTAGCTTCCGCGCCAAAAATGCCATTAGGAAGCACATGCAGGCCAAAATGCCAATGTATCCAAGAACACACCAGAAGCCAACCTCTGAACCAGTAACACACTCAATGATGATGGAAGCACTGTAATCTGTGTTGTTGTTGGCATGAGGTGGACTGGTGAGCAGCCAGATCAGACAGATTATTACCTGAGTGGAGGGAAAAACAGGATCTTCATTTTTAATTTACACAGTTGAAAACATTTTTGTAGAGTTTACTTGTGGAAAGTATTTCTACCTGAACAGCTGTTCCTAAAAGCACACTGGCTCTCTGCTGTTTGGGTCCAAACCACTTCATGACATTACTTCCTGGCAGTGTGGACCTAAAAGCCATTAGGACCACTGCTGTCTTGGCCAGCAGGCATGAAATACAGAGGGCAAAACTGATCCCAAATGCAGGGTACCTGATACTGCAAAGCCAGTCTGAAGGCTCGCCAATGAACAGCAGGCCAACAAGGAAACAGACAGCAAGAAACACCAAGAGTAGGAAGCTCAATTCCATGTTGTTGGCCCGAACCAGTGGAGTGTCTTTGTATATGAAGAATATGGCAAGGACAGAGAGAGAAATACATGCTCCAACAACAGATACAACACACAGCACAATACCCATCGACTCAAAGTAGGACAAGAACTCAATAGTCTTTGGGATGCAGAGATCTCTGACTTTATTGGGCCACATGTCCTCTGAGCAGCGTGAGCACTCTAAAGAATCTGGAGACAGGGAGAGAGAACACCTTTTTAATTTAGAAAAGCCACATTTAGATACAGAACACTTAATAAAGGTCGATAAAAATGAGTACACAACACACCAGTCTCATTACTAACTTCGCCCTCAGCACAGGGGACACAGTCAAAACAGCAGATAGGCTCCCCCTTTCTCCTGGCGATGCGGTAACCTGGAGGACAACTGTCACTGCATACAGACCGGGAAGCCTGAGAGGCAAAATTCAGCCACTCAGAAAGACACTGATTTCAATGTATATTCACAAGTGTCTCTGCTTTGTTATACCATACTAGTACCTGCAGACTCTATTTCAGATACAGACTTTCAGGTTCAATTACCTCAGCTACACAATTACACAATTCACGCTATTACCTATTACGATGATTACACTACATTGTGAATTGTTATCTCAATATTGGGTTATTGATGAGGTTTATGCTTGTACCACTCATATGCAATTCATAACAGTTTGAATAAGTTATATTTGATTTTGACATTTTCTTTTGCTTGTTTAACAAAAAAGTATATTGCACACTATTAAGAACAAATTTGCTGATGTGTTGATCAACAGTACATACAGCAGCCTAAGAGGTGAACATGGTCTCAAGCTAGTTTGCAGAAAACACACCTGCTTCCCAACAGGCCACTGGATCACTGAGTCATTTATGAGCAGGCTGCGTCCAGGTGAGGAGGCGTCATAGAAACCTACTTTTACCAAATGTAGTGATCCGTCAGGCCTCCTTTGCCAGTTTAAGAGATCGTAATAAGCAATGGGGTCACCATTTTGATCAAAGTTTACTTTCTCCCCCAGTACAGAAAAATTAACACGCTTCATGTAGTGGATAAGCTGAGGAAGGAAGGAAAACAGGTTATGTAAACACAAACTACACTGCCCTTCCTTTTTTGTTCATTTATTTGATTGAAATTAATATTCAAAAAACTAGTCTCACCTGCCAAGGTTTAACAGTCTTCGGGTCTGCACAGGCACCATTAAGGAAAGGCCCCTGTCCAAATATGCAGTTACTCATATCCTGCAAGGCATGGGCCACCACATACACAGCCTTGTAGACATTATAGGACACTCTTAGCTGTGTCACATCATAATAAGGAGAGTAAACATCATTTAAATTCTCTGTCCCGTTACATGGCAATCTGTCGAGGTAGTTGTCACCTCCATGTGAATGGTCATTCATTGACCCGTTCAATCGGCAGTTAAACAGCTCTTCCCAAAATTCTGTCAAGACAGCTGATTCATGAATATTGGATGGTCTAAGTCCAGCGAGGTGTTGTTTGAGCCCTGGAATCACATCAGCTCTCCGGATGGCAAATCCTAGTGTTCCTGTCAGCAGATCTCCAAACTTTTCCCAGAGAGACCTGGCACTGGCCCATGCCTCACTGGCAATCCACTGCAGGTCGGTTATATTCCAGCGTCGGATCTCTCTCAGAATGACCTCCATCTCTGACTCACTACTGAAGTTAATGATGACCTTCGAAGAAGACATCTGTGAAATACAGGTATAGTTCATGTTTAATAAAATAATTAAAGTTAAACAGTTTTAAGAACTTTAATCAAGTGATGGTGTGTTGGACCTCCTCAAGTTTACATAAATATGACATTTAAGCACCTATAACATAGAGCATAACACTTAATATTAGTGTAGTAATGAACAGATACAGATTTATTTAAAGATGGATAGAAAATGTATATGAACAAGCCAATATTGTGCATAAAAATTATAAATGAAATAAAATAAATTAAAAATAACAAATACATATTACATAACAATGCAACTGGTTGAAGAAACCCAGGTTTAATGTATTTTCCAACTAAACCCTACGCCCTTGATGATACAATATTCCTAAAACCTCAAATGACTTAACACTGAAAACAATGGGCAAAAAACAGAGTAAGCTTTACAAAGCTTGTATTGATTGCATATTTATAAAATTTGTATTGATCCATCAGTACCTGAATAACATCCAGGAGCTCATCTAGAGCCTGCTGACTCAGTACTACAGGGTAGAAGTGAGTGTAGGCAGAACACACACCATACTGCACTGACTTTTGCAGGAAAAGCTGGATGGCAAAGCGAGCATAATCAGTCTCCACGCCAATGACTCCCACCCAGGTCCAGCCAAAATAGCTCACCAGCTGGGCCAGGGCTTTGATCTGAAAGGCATCACTGGGCATGGTGCGCATGAATGTGGGGAACTCCCTTTGGTTACTCAGACAGCTGCAAGACGCAAAATAGCTCACCTGGTATTATAGAAAACAATAATTAACCTTTTGCACACTTAGGCTCACTGGAGAGGGTGTTGGACAAGCATCAAAATTCACATAGAAAATGAATACATAAATAAACATACAACTGTCTTTAGAAGTACTGAGTGGTGCAGTTTTCTCTGCACTTCAAATGAAAAGCTCACCTGTAAAAATGAGTTAACACTGATTTAAAAGGGGTCATGTTTTATACATTACTGAAAATGCAAATTTCTCATTTTTTACACTCACATGATGATACTGGTGAATTTACAGATTAAGCACAGTATACTGTTTTTAATGTATTTACAGATTAAGAACTGGTGGTTTTTTTTTAATTGAAGGATTACTTGTTTCTCTATGTGTGGAGAACATCTTTTCTTTTTTAAGCTAAATAAATCATTAAAAAAAGAGGAGTATTTAAAAAAAGTGCATTATCAGAAAGATGGAATTGGGCTGCTGAAAAGCTGTCCAGAGGCGTGGTTTTAACAGTACAGATATATTAATTACGTGCCACACAGTTGCTGATCATAAGAAAAGAAAAAAAAAACTGTAAAAGACCAGTTTAACAAGGCAAAAAACTATATTAACATTACCACAACAAAAGTGCACAGACTGTCAGGCAGTCTCACCAGGGGGATATGGAAAGAACCCAGGCTTCTTAGCAAGGCCATCGACACCCCAGAAGCAGCATCTCCTATGATTACTGGGGACACAGTACTTTGTACAGCAGCACAGCCTAAATTAGAAGTACTATTTCTTTTCAGACCTTTGTCTCTGTTCACACTCTCAACTCTAGTGCCTGTCTCTGGCTGTCCGTTCACCAACAGCAAAGACGCTCTCAGAGACACAGGTATGTCATCACAGCTGTCACGGATGTGGAAACCAAGCTTGAGCTGTGGCAGGAGGTCCCTGCGCTGGTTGATCTCTTTGATTGCAAAAGTCATGGTCTGCATCCAGCGTAAAGCACGAGAACTGAAACTGTACAGTGAAAAGCACTCCATTACACAGCATCAGTGTAATTATATTAAAATGCACACAGGTATATATCCATAGCAAACATAACATAAATGAAAACAATACAATCTACTATTTATTGCACGCATCAGTTACTATTAAATACATTCAAATATTCACTTACTATTTATACATATTAGGTGTTGGTTTTGTTGTGTATATTTGAAGAGAAGACACAGGGCTGTAGTGTAGAGGGAATAAGCCTCCTATAACTACATCTCCATCTTCATACAGACTGTTTTTCACCTCTTCCCCCAAGAAAACACAGTTATCCAGAGCTGCAACTGAGCCAAGATTGCTGCAGATGAAACTGAGGAATATAAGAAGCTCTGCAGCTGGCACCACCATGGCTGGTCCAGGTTTGAAGGAACACTCCACCTCAGAAAGCTTAAATATTTCAATGCCAGATTACTTGAGAGCAGCTGCTCTTTGTGGTCATATACAAAGAATTATGGTATTTCAGGATGCAAGTTATGTATACACCGTAGTTAGCACACATAAATCAAGGGGACTGCCCACATACGGTAGTTGTGACATCACTGAAAGTAACATCTTATGTTCCTGGGGTGGGGTCAATACAGTAGTCTGAATTAAAAAAGCAAATAATAAAAAAAACTTTTAACAAAACAAATTTGCCTTAATAAGCCACTGAGGGGTGAATGGGGTGAATTTGTTTTGAACACATATATCGCATTAAAAATAAAACAGTGTCTAGTGTTATATTTTTAGATTCGGTGATCTATTTATTCACAATTTGACATACACATGCCTGCCTTGGCATGGGTAGAAAGCAGAATTGTCCATATGTAACCACAATGATTCACGTGTGTGTGTGTGTGTGTGTGTGTGTGTACTTGTACATGCTACACAGTGAGCAGCAAAAAACGTATTTTAGCACACGTGCATTTGTGAATGTGTGTGAGAGAGAGGTTCCTTGAATATGTATTTGAGGGTCTTTTTAAAATTGCAATTGTTGACTGTTTTTTACATCAATATTCTTCAAATCTGTACATTTGTGTCATCAAAGTAAAATATGAGATTACAGATTTACCCTGTGTTTTAGATATTATTGTGTTGATAACTCACATTTCCATAAATAAACAACTACTTAAGGCTCTGAATCTTCATCTTCCTTTGTATAAAACATCCCGTTTTCTATCAGATATCATGGAGTTGTTTTATAGAATGAAACTGTTGATTTATTGGATTGTCCCACCATCATGGTTCTTATATTGCCAGATTCCAGATAGTCTCCCCTCTTCATATATGGCAGAATATGTCAACTTCCAACTTGCTATGTTGAGATACATGTAAAAATGTAAGAATTTAGGCACACAGATTGTTGTTTTTTTTTCATTGATATAAAAATTAATATAAAATACAGGCACATAGAAGGACATGTAATGATGGCAAATCTGTGTAACCTAGATTGTCTGACTGAAAAATAAATAAATAAATAAGATATAGCATGTGTTTGTAGCCTTTATCATGACTGTGATATGAGCTTAAAAGTAAAGGCAGGAAAAATACCCCAAAAAGGCCTAGGGCCCAAAGGGTTAACAGAAAAAATATCAGGCTATGAGGCTACAGGGGATTAAGCCATTAAAATACACTCATTATCATACATTCAGTTCCTTTTGCTGAAGTTAACTTGATTTGTGATGATTAATGGATTCAATCTGAGCGTGCACTGACAAACTACTGTGGTCTTCACATTTCTGTAACTACTTATCCAGCAGAACAAATTTCAGAAACCACAGCAAAAAAGGAATTTAGGTAAAACTTACCGCGACATGTTTCCTCAGGTTAGATGTTCAGTTTTTGTATGCTGAAATGTCAGTTTGTTTTGGCAGACACAGGAGACACATTATATAGCTGCTCTTTTGCACTGTGTGTAAGCAAAACATGCTTTGTATATGAGGCCAGGGGTGTCGATCCTCTTCAGTTTTAGCATTGGAGACAGTTGCTGTGCCATTTTTCATGTGTTTTTTCATTCCCTGTCTGCTACGTTGGAAGAGTTTGTGCTGCTATGCCGCCACAGTTTGTGTGTGTCATGTGACTGCATGGCTACGTATGATTGGTGAAACTGAGTCATGTGATTATTGTTGCTACGTCTGATTGGTGAAACACAGTCATGTGGTAGATCCACTGGCGGCATATCTCTAGCAAAAATAAAGCATATCTAATGTGTAGAATAAATAGAAAAAAAAAGTTATGAGTTGAGTGTAGCCAAATGTAGCGGAGTAAGAGAAGCTTTTCTTCTTCACAAATCTACTCAAGTACAAGTAAAAAGTATGGTACAGTAAAACTACTCTTAGAAGTACAGTTTTTTTTTCAAGTAAAGGTAACAGAGTAAATATAACTCGTTACTACCCACCTCTTGTCCAGGTACATTACAAGTTGTATTCTGTGGGTTTATGTGTTAGCTTGCAACGGGGCAACAATATTTCAAAAAGGTTTGCTTTATTGCATTTCAAACATTAATCTTTAACAATTTTGATGACAACACAAGTATATTTCATTGAAATGGCTTTCTCATAAATGTCAATTACTTAGCCACACATGTAATCAACTGTTATTTTCATCTTTGCATCATGTATTTTTTGCTGTTTTTTTTCGGTTTCATAATAATGATGTAGCACTTTGGAGCAAAAATGCAAAATAATAGACCAAATGCTGAGGCAAAAATAGCAAAAATATGAACAGCCACTGTGTATTTCCCAGCTGCGCTCACATAAACTGGAATAAAGGTAATCCACACTGCAAAGAATATCAGCATGCTGAAGGTTATGAACTTTGCCTCATTAAAATTGTCAGGCAGCTTCCTCGCCAAAAATGCCATTAGGAAGCACATGCAGGCCAAAATGCCAATGTATCCAAGAACACACCAGAAGCCGACCTCTGAACCAGTAACACACTCAATGATGATGGAAGCACTGTAATCTGTGTTGTTGTTGGCATGAGGTGGACTGGTGAGCAGCCAGATCAGACAGATTATTACCTGAGTGGAGGGAAAAACAGGATCTTCATTTTTAATTTACACAGTTGAAAACATATTTATAGCGTTTACTTGTGGAAAGTATTTCTACCTGAACAGCTGTTCCTAAAAGCACACTGGCTCTCTGCTGTTTGGGTCCAAACCACTTCATGACATTACTCCCTGGCAATGTGGACCTAAAAGCCATTAGGACCACTGCTGTCTTGGCCAGCAGGCATGAAATGCAGAGGGCAAAACTGATCCCAAATGCAGGGTACCTGATACTGCAAAGCCAGTCTGAAGGCTCTCCAATGAACAGCAGGCCAACAAGGAAACAGACAGCAAGAAACACCAAGAGTAGGAAGCTCAATTCCATGTTGTTGGCCCGAACCAGTGGAGTGTCTTTGTATGCAAAGAATATGGCAAGGACGGAGAGAGAAATACATGCTCCAACAACAGATACAACACACAGCACAATACCCATCGACTCAAAGTAGGACAGGAACTCAACAGTCTTTGGGATGCACTGATCTCTGACTTTATTGGGCCACATGTCCTCTGAGCAGCGTGAGCACTCTAAAGAATCTGGAGATGGGGAGAGAGAAGAAAACTTTTCAGAGGAGTCACATTTAGATACAAACAGGTCAGTCTATATATGGATAACACAAAAGAAAGGTTGATTAAAGCCAGAACACAACAGACCAGTCTCATTACTAACTTCTCCCTCAGCACAGGGGACACAGTCAAAACAGCAGATGGGCTCCCCCTTTCTCCTGGCGATGCGGTAACCTGGAGGACAACTGTCACTGCATACAGACCGGGAAGCCTGAGAGGCAAAGTTCAGCTGCTCAGAAAGACACTGATTTAAATCAATATTCACCTCTGTATCTGCTTTGTTATGCAATACTGGTCTCTGTGGACTCTGTTTTAGATCCAGAGTGAAAGTCTAAACTATAAAAGCTGTGTTAACTATAAAATGGATACGATTTTGTGAACTACCTATTATTGTAATAAATAATTAACATGAATGTTTTTTTCACACAATCACCTCAACTATTACCTATTAAGAAATACGGCTCTTAATACAGTAATGATACTTAGCTATGGTGGCCATATGAGCTCAATGCACTACAAATTAAGAAAACACGTTAAAAAAAAAAAAACAAATCAAAAAAATTACAAAAAGATCTACACCAAATTGACAACATGTGTAGCACAAAGAAAAAAACCCACAACATAACAAAAAGCAGAAACACACTATATATGATACCATAGGTACCATATATGACAAATGAAATTGTTTCTAGGGGAAAGTGAATAATGATATTCTTGGCAGAGGTCTCTGACATTGATAAGAAGCTTCTTCGCAACAAGGCATGAGGTGTGGATGGGATAGCCCTGAGATGATGAGGCCTGTGGACACTGTTGGATTGTCTTGGCTGACACAACTCTTCAGTGTTGAGTGGAAGTTGAGGACCGCACCTCTGGACTGGCAGATCAGGATGATGGTTCCCATGAAGGGTACTGAAGGGTACGCTCCAGTTATGAGGTTATCACACTGCTCAGCTTTCCTGAGGAAGCATATTCCATGGTGCTGGTAAAGAGGCTGTGACCAATTGTTGAACCGAAGATTCTGTCCTGGCCGTGGAACAGTGGTCCAGCTCTTTTCCCTTGCACAGTTGCTTAGGAGGTTTGTGGGAGTTTGTCTGTCCAGTCTATATGTGTTCTGTGGACTTGGAGAAGGCTTACAACCATGTCTCCCAGAGAAGTCCTGTGGGTGGTTCTTTGAAAGTATGGGGCACCAGGACTATTGCTACAAGCCACCCCGTCCTTGTATTACCAAAGTGAGAGCTGTGTCTGTATTCTCAACACAAAGTCAAAGTTGGCCTCAGCCAGGGTTATCCCTTGTCATTGAATCTCAAAGCACGGCCATGGGGAGGAGAGTGCCCAGTTTGGGGACCCCAGAATTGCATCTCAGCTCCTTGCAGATGACGTGGTTCTGTGAGCGAGATGGGATTCTGCATCTCCAATTGTGAGGTTGTGGTACTCTGCCAGAAAACAGTGAATTGCTCCCTCTAGGTTAGGAGTGAGTGATTGCCATAAGAAAATTTCAAGTATCTCAGGGTCTCGGTAAAATGTAGCATGAATTGGACAGGTATGGTGCGGTGTCAGCAACGCTATAGGCATGGTACCATACATTTGTGGTAAAGAGAAAACCTTTCAATTTACCAGGTGATTTACATTCCAAACCTCATAAACTTTGGATACTGACCTAAAGAATGAGATTACAGACACAATTGGCCACAATGAGTTACCTTTGTAGGGTGGCTGGGCTCACCCTTAGAGATAGGGTGAGAACAGACATATATAGAAAAGAACTCCATGGAACAGACATCTGAAGGTAGCTAGGAGTAGAGCTGCTGCTTCTTTGCATCAAAAGGGGCCAGTTGAGGTGGTGCTGGCATTTGATCAGGACGCCTCTTTGGCCTTCCTCTCACAAGTTTGCTTTTGGTAGGAGACCCCAGGGTAGAACCAGAACACACTGGAAGGATTATTTATCTCATCTGGCCTGGGAATGCCTCCCCTGGGGAACTCACAGGATGAGAGTTGAAAAACTTTGCAAGGGAGAGAGGGACATTTAGAATGCCTAGCTTCAACTGCTGCAATATAAAATGAATGAATGAATGGATGGATGGTTGGATAGATGGACAGATGTGCATTTGTGTCAAATTAGTACAGGTGTTTTCTTAATATACTTGTGGTTTGTCTATCTGTTTATCTGGTTTGTTAATTTGCAGCTTGTTGAGCTCTCATGGCCACTTTTCACTATGCAAATTGTTATCAAAACCTAAGGTTTTTTATGGGGTCTGCAAAATTTAGGTGCAATCGATGTCAGCTTGAATAGGTTATATTTGGGGTTAATATTTTTTTTGGCTTTTTTTAAAATAAAGTAAATTGCACACTAATAAGAACAAATTATCTGATGTGTTGATCAACAGTTCATAAAGCAGTTTAAGAGGTGAGCTTGGTCTCAAGCCTGTTTGTAGCGGACACACCTGCTTCCCAACAGGCCACTGAATCACTGAGTCATTTATGACCAGGCTGCGTCCAGGCGAGGAAGCGTCATAGAAACCTACTTTTACCAAATGTAGTGAACCGTCAGGCCTCCTTTGCCAGTTCAAGAGATCATAGTAAGCAATGGGGTCACCATTTTGATCAAAGTTGACTTTCTCCCCCAGTGCAGAAAAATTAACCTGCTTCATGTAGTGGATAAGCTGAGGAAGGAAGGAAAACAGGCTATCTAAACACAAACTACACTGCACAGCACTTCTTTTTAAAAAAGAAAAAAAGTTTATTAATTTAGTTGAAAATAATGTTTAAATGTTTAAATTATAACTAGTCTTACCTGCCACGGTTGGACATTCTTTGGGTCTGCACAGGCACCATTGAGGAAAGGCCCCTGGCCAATTATGCAGTTACTCATATCCTGCAAGGCATGGGCCACCACATACACAGCCTTGTAGACATTATAGGACACTCTTAGCTGTGTCACATCAGAATAAGGAGAGTAAACATCATTTAAATTCTCTGTCCCTTTGCATGGTAATCTGTCGAGGTAGTTGTCGCCCCCATGTGAGTGGTCATTCATTGACCCGTTCAATCTGCAGTTAAACAGCTCTTCCCAAAATTCTGTCAAGAAAGCTGATTCATGAATATTGGATGGTCTGAGACTACTGAGGTATTGTTCCAGCTCTGGAATCACATCAGCTCTCCGGATGGCAAATCCTAGTGTTCCTGTCAGCAGATCTCCAAACTTTTCCCAGAGAGAACTGGCAGTGGCCCAAGCTTCACTGGCGATCCACTGCAGGCCAGTAATATTCCGACGTCGAACCTCTCTTAGAATGCCCTTCATTTCTGAATCACTGCAGAAGTTAATGATGACCTTTGAGGATGCCATCTAAACAGTGAAAATATTGGCATAGTTAATGCTTGATAAAATAATAAAACTGATACTGTTTTAAAGAGCTTTAACCAAGTGGTGTGTTGGACCTCCTCTACTCTATAGGATATATGATTTAAATTCAAACACCTATGATAATATAAACTGTAGCACTTTGAAACACTAATGAATATGCATGATCAAACCATGTGGCATGTACAAATAAATGAAATAATAGGAAAGTGTTACATGACATTTCAATCCCACAAATAAGCCTGAAATGCTTCATATTTATTTGCAAGACTGCACTGTCAGGGAGGTGTTCTGTTACCTTAATGGTTATTTTTGGGTCATTGTTTGTGGTGTTATAATACTGCTAATGTTTCATGAGCCTAACTTCTACTGGAAATGTGAATTTTTGTTCTAGTTCTGAAGTATTTCAGTACTCTGATACTCCAAAACCTACACAACTTCACATCAATCTAAGCTAAAGCTAAAGAAGCAAAGGGCAGCATTTTGTTTTTATGTTTATAATAAAAGGAATCTGAAACTGAGACAAGCATGAACTTTTAGTGACTAAAATTAGATATCAGTTTTTACATGCATTATTAACTTTCAGTGTAAATTGACTTAATTAGTTTTACTTGTTGTCAGATATGTAAATATAGGAATAACACTATTAATACAATAAAATACTGTTTTTTGCAACTTGAGCTTATGCAAGCCAAAAATACTAATTTAATTAAATTGTGTTAATTTCCATAATAATTTAAATGTACAAATCAAAACTCCACCCATTGACCTTAACTTTTCAGTACTGCAATACTGAATACTGAATAATACAAAGCTGGGGCCTTGAATTGACATCTCTCGGAAACAATACTATACTGTTATTTTGTCCATAGCCTGCATGTATATCAAACAATAAAAAAAATGCATTCAGCCATCAGTACCTGAATAACATCCAGAAGCCTATCTAGAGCCTGCTGACTCAGTACTACAGGGTAGAAGTGAGTATAAGCAGTACACACACCATACTGCACTGACTCTTGCAGGAAAAGCTGGATGGCAAAGCGAGCATAATCAGATTCCAACCCTATGACTCCCACCCAGGTCCAGCCAAAATAGCTCACCAGCTGGGCCAGGGCTTTGATCTGAAAGGCATCACTGGGCATGGTGCGCATGAATGTGGGGAACTCCCGTTGGTTACTCAGACAGCTGCAAGATGCAAAATAGCTCACCTGGTATTATAGAAAACAATAATTAACCTTCTGCACACAATGAAATGGCTGTTGTTCAAGCATCAGATTTCACTTAACAATACCAATGTCATTACAAGCACTCAGTGGTGCAGTTTTCCCTGCACTTGAAATGAAACAAGCTAGTTTGGAGTCTAGTAACATAACTACTCAGCTTTAAAAATTGAAGATAAGTTCATGCTTATTTGGAAATATGGACAAATTTTCTACATTTCTGAAAGTTATTTTTGTCTTTTTTACAGTCTAGGCATTATATTTGTAAATTTACAAATTAAGCACTTTGTACTTGTCTGATCAACAGCTAGAAAATTTCATCCCTGTCCAGTGGAAACCATGTTCTCCCAAATTTGGTGATTTTGAATTAATTGAAGGATTCATTTTTTTCTCTATGGTTGAAGAAAGCTAAATAATTCGTTTAAAAAACCCACTGGAGGATCTGAAAAATCAGAATCAGAATCAGAAAGACACAATTGGGCTGCTTTTCTTTTCCCTGAAAAGTTGATGAGAAGTGTGGTTTTAACATAACAGATATGATTAGCAACTTCGTGGAACTCAATTAATATAAAGAAACCATAAAAGACTGATTCAACATGGAAAAAAACACATTATTAACATTATCACAACAAAAGTGCACAGACCAGACTGTCAGGCAGTCTCACCAGGGGGATATGGAAAGAACCCAGGCTTCTCAGCAGGGCTATCGACACCCCAGAAGCAGCATCTCCTATGATTACTGGGGACACAGTACTTTGTACAGCAGCACAGCCTAAATTAGAAGTACTGTTTCTTTTCAGACCTTTGTCTCTGTTCACACTCTCAACTCTAGTGCCTGTCTCTGGCTGTCCGTTCACCAACAGCAAAGATGCTCTCAGAGACACAGGTATGTCATCACAGCTGTCACGAATGTTGAAACCCAGCTTGAGCTGTGGCAGGAGGTCACTGCGCTGGTTGATCTCTTTGATTGCAAAAGTCATGGTCTGCATCCAGCGCAGAGCACGAGAGTTGAAACTGTAAAGAAGTGAAAATGAGTTCATCACACAGCACAAATATATACATACCGTATAGGTATATTAAAATACCCTTAATGCAAATCCAATAGATAACAATCTACTCTGTTCTGCACACCTAACCACTACAAAATACAATAGAATGTTCACTCACTACTTATACATATTAGGTGTTGGTTTTGTTGTGTATGTTTGAAGCGAAGACACAGGGCTGTAATGCAGAGGGAATAAGCCTCCTATAACTACATCTCCATCTTCGTACAGTCTGCTCTTCTCCTCATCCCCCAAGAAAACACAGTTATCCAGAGCAGCAACTGAGCCAGGTTTGACCCAAAAGAGAAAAAAGAACATTAGAAGCTTTGCAGCTGGCATTGCCATGGCTAAATATATAAAGAGTAGCTCCCCTTGTTGGTAACATACAAAGGAATATCATATTTTAGGTCACAGCTGATTTATACACTGTAGTTAGCACACATTAATCTGCTAGTACCGCCCAGATATAGCTGTGACATCATTTAATCACCTTAAGTGTCTGGGGTGGGGTGGGTATACAGTATCTTAAAAAAATAAAAGTCACAATCTATTGTTTATTGTTTGTTTATTGTTTGGTTTTATCTCAAACAACAACAACAACAAATAGCCATAAAATCAAAAGTAACGAAATGTCAGAAAAAGCTCACCACAAATAAACAGTCTCATCCAGAAAAACAAAAAACAAAATAATGTGTTCGAGAGGGAACAGGTGAAAGCAGAAAGCTTATTTAGTCCTGTCCCTTCCTCACAACATCATGTCATATGCAATAAAATAAGAAAATAAAACAAGAAAATAAAAAGATAAATAAAAAACTATACATATGCATATATATGTAGTTAGTTACATTTGTATTATACATGTTGTTTCATGTAAGGAACAGAAATTTAGTAGAAGAAATACTTACACAAAGTAAATATTTAAGCAATATCACACTCGAGCTCGTGATGTTGTACTGTGATATCGTCACAGCTGTGATTCGGTCATGCGGCCGAGTGCCAAAGACAATCACAGCCGTGACGATATCACAGTACAACATCACGAGCTCGAGTGTGATATTGCATTTATACAACAGTTCAACAGTTAAATAAGCAAGGCTGATTAAGAAATGTTGAAAAATGAGGACAAAATAGATAATTTAAGCATTTTATTTGTCTTCCGCCAACAAAAATAGTTCCCTCAGGACTCCGCTGTCACCGTTGCTATGTAACGCAGACATGGTGCGCCAGGCACTTACTCTTTATACACATTTATCTGCACGTTTCCATTAATTGTGCAGCCGGTGAAATAAGTCTCTGGTGACTGCATGGTGGACTGTCGCTTCACAGGCACAGCCGACTCTGCCTTCTGATCTGACAGTATGTTGCTTTTCTCCAAGTCATTGAGCTCCGCTGATGAAACACTGACAAACCTGGATGTGTGCTCAGATGGATTCAGCTTCTCCTCTCCCTCATCTTCCTCTGATGACCATTCATAGTTCAATTCAAAACTTATTTTAGGAAATAAATCCATATTTTTGGCTGTTTGACAGTGGATGAATTAATTAGCCTACAACGCAACTGCTGACCTAACTGACACTAACCGTCAGTTTTGATTTGATTGTTGATTGCAATCAGCTGTGAGGCGGAGTGATACATACACAGTGAAATAACCGTGATGTTGTACTCCAATATCGTCACGGTTTTACTGTCTCTCGACCAATCAGATTGCAGGGCCGGAACTAACTGTTGTATAAAGTTGTTTAGAGGTCCTTATTTTTATATTTGTCAAGAACTGTTTTCTTGTATCTGTTTTTAAACTGTAGAGCTAGTGCTTTCTTTGATTTCTTCATCAAGACCATTCAACAAGGTTACCCCACAGACTGATATGCACATGCTTTTAAGAGTAGTACGTACACAAGGTTGTTTAAAATGTAGTTTTCCTCTCAGATGATATTTTCCTTCTCTATTTTGAAACATTTTTTGAATGTTTTCAGACAGTGAATTATTTCTTGATTTAAACATCATTATTGCTGTTCTGGCTTTCACTAAGTCCATACATTTCAAAGTCTGTGATTTAAAAAAAAATAGAGGATTGGTATGATTGAGATACCCAGCATGAATGTATCCTTACTGCTCTTTTTTGCAATGTGCATATCCTTTGTAAGGTGCTCTTGTAAGTATTACCCCAGATTTCAACACAATAGATCAGATATGGTAATATGAGTGCACAGTTCAGAGAGTGTAGTGTTGCTTGATTCAAGATGTGTCTACATTTATTCAGCACTTCAATGCTCTTTGCCATCTTAGAACACAGATACTTAATGTGGGCCTTCCAGCAGAACTTGTGGTCTATTAAAACACCCAAAAATTTGTTTTCATAAACTCTTTCTATTACATTATTAATTTGTACTTGAACATCTTCATTAATTTTACGATGTCCAAATAACATAAATTTAGTGTTGTCCAAGTTCAATGATAACTTATTTGTATCAAACCAACAATTTAATTTATACATTTCTTTCGTGACCACTTCCAAGAGCTGCTGCAAGTCTTCCCCAGAACGAAAAATATTAGTGTCATTCGCAAAGACAACAAACTTAAGTGCATTTGAAACTCTACAAATATCATTGATGTACAAAATAAATAGCTTCGGGCCCAAGACTGACCCCTGTGGGACACCACAGGTAATGTTCAGACTCTTTGACTTGTGGTGACCCATCTGCACAAATTGAAGCCTGTTTTTAATGTAGCTCTTAATCCAATCAAATGCAACCCCTCTAATGCCATACTTCTCCAGTTTTTTAAGTAGTATCTCATGATCAATTGTGTCAAATGCTTTTTTTAGGTCAACAAATATTAGCTTTAGCCCGGCCTGGTGGATGGGCTGATAGGCTGATGCAGTTGCTAGAAGCCTGGCTGCTGTTCGTGAGTAAAGCTCAGTGAAGCTCAGTACTGATCCGAAATAGAGCCAAAAACCTCCAAAGATACCAGCAATGTCCACAATTTTTCAGTATTGACATGCTTTTAATCTTCTTAGATGAAACAACAGCAGAACTGTTGAATTTAATGCAGGATTCCTCAGATTTTGGTTAGATAGAAAATCAGCCACAGGTTCAGAGAAACACATCAGCAGCCATCTTGAACTGCTGGGTGAGTCATAGCTCTAGCCTGGCATCACTCAATTGACCTTAAAGGTTCTGCTCTAAGCTGGTTTAAATCTTATTTATCTGATCGATTTCAGTTCGTTCACACTCACAATGAATCATCTTTACGTACTAAAGTTTGTTTTGGAGTTCCACACGGTTCTGTGCTCGGACCAATCCTGTTCACTCTATATATGCCTCCCTTAGGTAACATCATTAGAAATCACTCTGTAAATTTCCATTGTTATGCGGATGATACACAAATGTATTTATCGATAAAGCCAGAAGAAACGGATCAATTAACTAAACTTCAAAAATGCCTTAAAGACATAAAATCCTGGATGAGCCCCAATTTCCTGATGTTAAATTCAGACAAAACTGAAGTTATTGTTCTTGGCCCCAAACAACTCAGAAACTCTTCATCTGATGATATAGTTTCTCTGGATGGCATTGCTCTAGCCTCTAGCACTACAGTAAGAAACTTCTGTCTTTTAACTCTCATTTAAAACAAACCTCACGGACTGCGTTTTTTTAAATTAGGCCTATCCTGTCCCAAAAAGATGCAGAAAAAAATGGTCCACACTTATGTTACCTCTAGGCTGGATTACTGTAATTCCCTATTATCAGGTAGCTCTAATAAGTCTTTGAAAACTCTCCAGCTAATCCAGAACACAGCGGCATGTATACTGACAGGAACTAAGAAACAAGATCATATTTCTCCTGTTTTAGCTTCTCTGCACTGGCTCCCTGTAAAATCCAGAATTAAATTTAAAATCCTTCTCCTAACTTATAAAGCTCTAAATGGTCAGGCTCCGTCATATTTTAGAGAGCTCATAGTGCCATATTATCCCACCAGAACAATCTCTCTCTCTCTCCTTTGCAAACATTCATGTCCTGTTACTGCATCTCGCTAATTAGGCTATACTGCATATCACTAACTCGGCTTCTTCTCCTGAGCCTTTGTGCTCCACTGTCTGGCAGGTTACCTCGTATCGCAGCTGTGCCTAGATTGTGTGACGTGGTTGTGCTGCTGCCGTGGTCCTGCCTGATGCCACCTACTGCTGCTGTTATTAGTCATACTGCTACTGTTATTATACACATATGATTACTATTGTCACATACATATACTATCATATATTAATATATATATATATACAATATAATATAATACAATATAACAAATTGTACCACAATATCCGTAATTATTATTATCATATTACTACTTAAATTCATGTTGTTGTAAGCTACTGTCATTACTGTCTGTCCTGCATCTCTCTCTGTCTCTGTCTCTCTTTATGTATAATTTTGTCATGTGGAATACTGTAAATTTATTATGTTGGTTTGTTCTGTACGACAGCTATTACACGTCTGTCCATCCTAGAAGAGGGATCCCTCCTCAGTTGCTCTTCCTGAGGTTTCTACCATTTTTTTTCCCCTGTTAAAGGGTTTTTTTTGGGAGTTTTTCCTTATCCGCTGTGAAGGTCCAAAGGACGTAGGGATGTCGTATGCTGTAAAGCCCTCTGAGGAAAATTGTGATTTGTGATATTGGGCTTTATAAATAAAATTGATTGACTGATTGATTGATCGACAGTGCCACCCGTCTTCCCCAGTATGCCTGCAGCAGGTCGTGACCAGTATTATCAACTCAAGCTGCTTTACTGACCATGGATGCTACGCTTGCTCATGCACACAACGTGCTGCTGCATGCCCTGCATGTATTTTAGCTGTTATGGTTGACTGCAGTTCTGTGTGTAGTTTGTGCATCCCCAGCAGAAGCTGTTGCTTGACTGGTGTGTGTTGGCACAATCAATGTTAAACACTGTCATGTCTGTGAATTTCATTACATGCAAAAGTAATGCAAAGGGAAAGTCTTATCTAAGCTATTTTACCGTCAACTTTTCTAGTTTTTGAAAAGTGTTAATATGTCATTAAAAGTATAGCATGTCATGATAAAAAAAAAGCCATAAAAGCCATAATATGTGCACACATCATTTTCATGCACTATATGTACCTTTTTTAAGTTATGTACCAAAATTCATACATATCCCATGTAATGTTGAGCCAGTAATTTGTGTATTACCAATACTTTGAAAGGCAACAATAAAGTGACCAATGCACTAATTGGAGTAAATAAGGAGGCAGGCTGTAGTGGTGGATGGGTCACAAAACACAGGACTTTTCCCTAGGTCTTTCCCCAGGGGATTGGTGTTTGGAAACATGTAAACTTGAGTATTCATGTTTCTCTTCCTAAACCCAACCACAATAACAAACTCTAAACCTACCCTACATCATAGACCGCGGAACTGGGGGGGCCAGGGGGGCCATGGCCCGGTTAACTTTTGTACTCTGACTTAGAGGGCTGCATTGGGATTGGGTCCCGCCGCGGGTCCCCATTAAACAGTAGAAGAAGAAGAAAAAGAAGAAGAAGAAGATGTAGCCTAGCGGCAGGATGTCAACACAGAAACTTGGTGCACATGCATGAGCGTTTCCACTCCATATTTATTCATAAATGGACGAATATGCCCTGAACCAGCTTTCATACCAATTTGCCGCTTGCTCCACCTGTCTGTCTGTCTGTCTGTCTGTCAGCTCCATCTGTCATGAGACAAACATGAAAGAAGACATGCAGTTTATTGTGTTTCACCGGCGACAAGCTGTCATTACGTGCGACTATTACGCACGTCTGCGCGCTCTTTATAAAAAGGCCAAACTTTCCATGCTCACCTTGTTGCAGTCCCTGGATTTGCCTCAGCCTCTGCCTCATCAGCATCCTTCATTACTGCAGGCTTCCACGCGCAGACGGCCTCCACTTTCAACCAGCACTTCATTCTGCTTCTAGCCTCTCAACAACCCCAGTACACTTGAATCCCTCACGTCAAGAGAGCCAGTGTTCAAGCCATCTGATGAAACAGCCTTTCTCACTGTTCAAGATAAGTTTGTCACATATGACCTGTCTTCTAATTGATTAAATGCTGTAGACAAACATTATCACTGCATCATTAATGTGAAGTGATTTATTTCATTCGCTTGTCGCTCCTCATGGGGAAACCATGAGGGGCGACAAGCGAATGAAAGTTTGCATGTGTGTCAGTGTATCTGCTCTTACATCAGTTATTCATCAGGTGGCAGTTCTTTAAATCTGCTAATATTTAATTTCAATCAGGAGAGACACGTTTTTATAGTAAAAGAATATTTATTAACATGAGCATATATGAATGCAAAATCTGAAAGTCCCTACCATCCATACCACCCTGTACAGATGGTATGATTTATGAAGGGTGATGAATGACGAGTATTTATGCCTTTATTGAACATCAAATAATCATCCATCAAATAGCAAGGTCAATACTGACCTAATAAAGCCAGTATCATGGTCATTTGACCGTATTCAAGCTGTATTTGGCCATTGGTGAACTTATCTCAACCATCGCAAATCTCAACTGTCACAACAATTGCCATTACAGATTTTTTTCTCAGCAGATTAGCAAAGTACTCAGGGATATGTTCATACGTGGGTTTTTGGGGGATCAAGTGTGGCCCAATATTAGCGCTAATTTCATAAATCAAAGCATTTCTGTGCCCTGATTTCCTGTTAAGTCATTCATATAGCTGGTGGTGGTATTTCGTGGTTTTCTCATTTGCTACCTCTCAGTCAAAGTCTTGGTCATTGTATGTCTCTGCTATTGCCTACCTTCATATTTGATGAAGTCACAGTCATGCAACAACCATTTGTTATTTCTGTTCTGTTGTCAAATTGCTATTCTGTCATTGCGGACTTAAATTTTGTTAAGTTGTTAAGTAGTTGTTGTAGTTTTATTATTCAGACATATTTTCTTGGCACTTGTTGATATGACACTAATTCTGTCCGTCTTTGAGATCTCATGCTGTATACATATATATATATATATATATATATATGTATATTTATGTTTATGTATACATATATAATCTTCTGTCTGAACTTAAACTCAGTGTGCGGACACTTTCCTTCTTTTTTGATTTCACCTGTTTGTCCTGCACCTGGTACCTAATACGGTCTTTGGATGTGCGCACAGCCCTTCTTCTTTGTCTGACTGTTTTTCCTTTTACCATTCTATTGAATTTGGTCTGATGATCTTAATTTGTTCAGTCACATGACTTTTTATTTCAGTCGGTCCTAGTTGACTTTTTACTGTGTTCAGCATATAAACATGGTCCTTAGGCCCTCATGCTGTGCGCCCATTTTCTGCGGGACCTCATGCTTATTCACAGTATTTTCTGTTCAGTCGTCGGACCTAACATAGGAGCTAACCGACCTTTCAATTCTCTCCACAACGGATATTGGAATTTCATAAATTGACAATTAAGTATTGTCTTCAACAGACAGATCCCTCTCAACTCAACCCTTGTCGCTAGGTCTCTGCAGCCTACGACAGCTATGCACAGTGTATCTGACATTAGAGGGACTAACCAATTAACATATTGGCCTCTAGTTTCGCAGACCAGGCAAGGCACCTGCGCTTCGCCAACTGGGTGTGGCCAGGCAGATTTTGCAAGTTTGGCACACCGTGCTCGCTGGCGCAGCTACTCCTCCTTCCCACCTCCGTCCCTCTTACCTGCGCAAGTCGGAAAGAGGGAGGAGAGAAGGCGTGGAGTGGGTTTTACACACATCACACCAATCAAATGAGCCCCTCTCCACGCCCTTAAATGCGCCGTGCGAAGGTGTAATGAGAGTTTACTCAATTCGCCATGGCAGAAGAGAGCAGCAGCGTCAGATGGCCAAACTTCTCCCAGGAGGAAACTGATGTTTTGGTCCGGGAGGTCCAAGCTCGCAGTGTCCGAATATACGGAACTGCGAGCAGACCTCCACGGGCTGATGATGCAAAGGTAGCCTGGGTGGAGGTCTCCACAATTGTAAATCAATGTTGCGTTTCTCCCGTGCGCACGCACGCACTCTTTCTCTCTCGCAGTCACACTCTGTTTCCTTTCTTTTGACTTTTCTAAGATGACAGATGCTGAATATATACTCCCTATCTGATTCTGTGGCTGTTTGTGGTTGGCTGAGAGGGATGTGAACTCATTAGTTTGCAGCTGTGTCAATCAAATCAGGTTGGGTTTCCATTACGCGTGCAAAACGTGCCAAACTTCGGCTTACACCGGCTGCGCTCCGCCTGCACTGACAGTAGACCTGGTTTCAGCTGGCGAGCTTTTAGCGCACCTTCGGCGAAGCCTTTTGGAACGAAACTGTCATTGCGCCAAGCTGGATCTGTCAACACCTCCCCCTGCTGCGCCGCCACACCCATCTCAGCGCACCTCAGTCTGCCAAACTACCAAACTGAGCGCGCCTCGGGTTGCGCTGCTCGAAACTAGCTCTGTGCGGGGTTCGCCACCCTGCGCCACCCTGCGCTGCGCCGGGAAACTAGAGCCCATAGTCACAAAGCTGGGGATTGTTATGACAAGAACTCAAGCAGAGAAATAATCTTGGTTTCTATGTCAAACCCTGTGCCCCATACATCACACATATACAAGAGAGTTGCTATTTATCAGCAACAGAACACATCATCTGTAAGGTACAGACTGAATGGAGTTTCCTAACTGTGCACATAACTTACACTCATGGTGTGAAAGTGCCATGTGTCATTCTGACAAGATGGCGCCGGTGTGTATGGCTGGCCGTCTGCTGCTCCCACTTTGGCTGGCATTTTTGTTGTTTGTAATCCTTGGCACTGTACAGATCGAGTCTCTGCTGGTGTATGATCGCCAATCCCTCTTAGATCTGAGACATAATGTCAGAGATCTAAGTATATTTGATCACGGTGGACAGAAAACTCTGCCTCCGCTCCTGTCGGAAATCCCGACTCACCTTTACCGGGCCTCGGCTCTACCCCCCCGGCGGAAGCGTCTCCGTCGCCGCGGTAAACGCGGTCGGCTGGTGAAGCTGAAGGTCTGCCTGGCACGATCTTCGTCCATTTCCCGGTCAGGACATGGATTATCCTTTCCCTTCGCTGTGCCCCGGCACCTGATTGACGCCTGCTTGGTACCTGTCGCCAGTCTGGTTGAGGGTTTCCGGCCCCGCCGCCCCTGCTCTCCCCGGCTCTCTCAGCGCGGGGTGAATCTCCGGAACCTGAAGACGCTGCTCCGGGCTCCCCGATCCGCCGAAACACAGGCCCCGGCTCCTGCCAGGATTGGGCTGGTAAATGCCAGATCACTGGCAAACAAAACGTTCTTCAGCTCCCGTGGCCTGGATTTTCTCTGTGTGACAGAGACCTGGATCGGTGCTGGTGAGTGCAGCGCTCTTGTCGAACTTTTACCGGCTGGTTGTTCTTATTTTAACTCCCTGCGGACGTCAGGCCGTGGAGGAGGAACAGCGACTGTTTATAAAAATGACTTTAAATGTAAGCAGTGCGCTGTGTCATCTTATTTGTCCAGCTTCGAAGCGACTTTATTTGAGGTGGGTCGCTCTGACCCGGTGATGTGTGCTGTCATCTACCGACCCCCCAAGTACAATAAGGACTTTGTGAAAGACTTTTCGGATTTTCTGGCTGAAATCATGCCAAAATACGATCGTGTCCTTTTTCCTGGGAATTTTAATATTCATGTGTGCTGTCCTGATAAGCCGTTGGTGAAGGACTTTTTGAGCCTTATTGACTCTTTTAATTTGGTGCAGTGTGTGTCTGGTCCCACACACGAACATGGTCATACATTAGATCTCGTTCTTTCT